>NC_134951.1:48152832-48459221 GCF_965638725.1 Aptenodytes patagonicus | reverse complement strand
CTCTTCTCTTCACTTCTCTTCTCTTCCCCTTCGCTTTTCTCTTCTCTTCTCTTCCCCTCTTCCCTCTTCTCTTCTCTTCTCTTCTCCTTCTCTTCTCTTCTCTTCTCTCCTTCTCCTCTTCTCCTTCTCCTTCTCCTTCTCCTTCTCCTTCTCCTTCTCCTTCTCCTCTCCTCTCCTCTCCTCTCCTCTCCTCTCCCCTCCCCTCCCCTCCCCTCCCCTCCCCTCCCCTCCCCTCCCCCCCTTCCCTTCCCTTCCCTTCCCTTCCCTTCCCTTCCCTTCCCTTCCCTTCCCTTCCTTCCCTTCCCTTCCCTTCCCTTCCCTTCCCTTCCCTTCCCTTCCCTTCCCTTCCCTTCCCTTCCCTTCCCTTCCCTTCCTTCCGTCTCCCATTCCCTCTCCATTCCCTCCTCCCCTCCTGCCTTCCCCTCCCTCTCTTTTGCGACGTCTTTATACCTCTTCCTCGATTTCGCTCACTTTCCCTCTTTCAGCCGCCCTCTCTCAACCCCCTTCCCTTTACCACCCTCTCCTCCTTTCTGTTCCTTCCCACCACATCCATCCCTCCCCCGTGACGCCGCCCGCAGCAGCAGCAGCCGCCGCCGCAGCCGCCGTCCCGCCGCGGCGCTGCCGGTGCCCGGTGCTGCGGGCGGGAGGTGCCGATTGGCGGGGCCGGACGGTGGCGGCCCGGGCCGGCGGCCCCCAACCAGCTGTGCGGTGCAGACGAGATGCGGGTGGGATATTAAAGCAGCTTTTGAATAGCGATTCAGGTTCTATGGGAACCCGGGCAGATGACAGGAGCTCGATTTGGTATTCGTATTGTTAATCGCGAGCGTCAGCCCAGATCGGATCCAAACACGTTGTGCTCGTTAAAAATTCCAGCGTAGGGGCTGAGATTTTTTTTCTTTTAGCCAGCCTCAATTGGAGGCGAAACTTGCCGCATAAAGTATTCAAAGTCTGTCTAAAGTTGCCTTTTAACCCGGATTCTCCCCCTCCCGCAGCCCCCACCGTATCTCTTGGTTCTTTCGGTTGACATGGTGCAAATAAAAGTCAGTAAACTTGTTGCTGAATTGCAATGTTTCGGTGTACCTTATAAATTCATACCTTTTCTCCCTCGATCGCCTCAGAATGAGCCCCTGCCTCAATTCGATTTTCCTTGCTGTTGGGCACATTTAGGAGAGAGTCTATTTGTGAAGTTCATTTCTAGGCAAATGTATTCAAGAGCTGATTGGGATGAATAGGACCGTGTGTCAGCCGCCCCTAATTGGGATTAAAGCACTTCGGACCATATGCAGAGAGTGACAGAAATTCTCAGGTTTCATTGTGCTCAGACTTCCACCCGCCTGGACACTCCCCCTGGAAAAGGGGGATTTATAAAGATTTCAGGGAGAAACTGAGGAAATAAAGGAGACGCAGAAAATAACCGAGCTAATATCCCTCTGCGGAGCTGCCAGCACGGCAATTGCCGGGGGCAGCGACGGGCAGCGACGGGCAGCAGCGGGACCCGGCGAGGCGGCGGGGCCGGGGCCAGGCGCGGCCGGGAGCGGACCTGGCGCCGGGTTTCCCTTCGGAGGGAAGGGAAGCAAGCCTCGGCTCTCTCACGCCCGGCTTGTATTCGGGCTTAGAAACGCTGGGGGTTGTATGGGATGGGAATGAAAAACCCCACGGGGAAACTTCCCCGGGTGTTTCCAGCCTAAGGAACAGGCTCCCAGGGGAGGCAGGGGGGCAGGGAAGGAGGGAGGGGAGATGTGCATCACAGGCAGGCGCCGCTCCCTGCCCAGCCCAGCACTGGTATCGGGGAAATGAGGTTTGTGGAAATGCGGCCCTGCTGCAGCAGGGGCTGGCCGGGGGCTGTACTCCCTGCGCCGGGCCTGCCTGATCTAGTGAAAGACGTTCCTGCCCACGGCAGGGGCTTGGACTGGGTGATCTTTAAAGGTCCCTTCAAACCAAACCAAACCACTCTGTGAGTCTATGAAGCTTTTAACCCAAAGCTGCTCCAAGTCCATACCCATCCATTCCCCTGTCTGCCCGTCTATCCATCTGCGTGCCAGATGTGCACAAGTGGCCCTGGCAGGGCGATGCATCCTGCCGCTGGAGGCTCTGCCCTTGTGGAGCCGTAGCGAGAGGCAACGTTCAAAGCTCAGGCCTGGCCTTCACACTGTGACTAATCCGGGTGTGAGGTCGTCTGGATGCGGCAACCCAAAACCTGGTGAGAAAAATACTATTTACATTACTGATTTTTAAACTCTGCGGTCGGTTATCAGAAAGACAATGTTTAATCCCATCATAATCAGGCGGAGAAGAGCCTGTACCGCTACCAGGGTCTTTGTTTGCCGAGGCTACTTTGTCCCGGCGAGGTGACCGAGAGCTGGTGACCGTCTGCTGCTTTCGTCCTCTCTACGCTCCTCTATGAAGTACCCATCGCCCCGACGGGGCGGTTTTGGGCCCGCGTCCCCGGCAAGCCCCTGTGCGGCTAGAGGCACGTCCCCGGCGGGGACGCCGTTCCCGGGCCGCGCCCCGCTGCCGTCCCCGCGAGCTCCACAGCCCCGGCGGGGTCTCCGGGAGGGTACGGCAACCGCGGGGCGGCCGGCGACAACTTTCCTCTGCGATGCAGGAGCCGGGTGTCCCCTCCGCACGGGAAATCCCCGGGCGCTGCCTGCGGGCTGGTCGGTAACGGTGGGGAGCACCCTGCCCGCGCCCCACGACGGGGCAGCAACGCCGCTCGCTTGTGCGGGCACCTCCCCATGCCCCATGGGTCTGGCCGGGCGGGGAGAGGAAACGGGGCTGACCCCAGCCGAAGCGTGCCCGCTGTCCCGGGCACGGTGACCTCTTTCCAGCGCCGAACTGGGCCCGGGATGCGACGTGCGAAGTCCGGCTGGCCTGGGAAGAAGCAGCGTGACTCTCAACAGCGAGTGTTGCTGAAGTCCCAGCTCAAGGACTGAAGTCCATTCTCTGGCGTGGGTTTGCCCCTGCAACCCGTCCCCGGTAAGTGGAAGGTCTGGTTTAGAGGAGGCTGACAGAGCCTCGGCGGGGCGCGCCCGCACAAGCCGGGCAGGGCAGGGCAGGGCAGGGCAGGGCGAAGCGGAACCCTCCGCGCCTCCTCCCGCACCGCCGGGTGCCCGACGTTCGTATTTCTGCCAGGCAAAGAGCGGGAGGGAGCGGCGGCGGGAGGCGCGGCGGGCACGGTCGTGCGTGGCGGTGCGCGGGAGTCGGGGCACAGCGGTCGCGGCGGGTGGCCGCCGCTGCGCCCGCGGGAAGCCCCTGACATAATTTCGCCGCAACCGGGCTGGCTACGGGCCGGGGGAAATGCACAGGCCTGACATGCCTCCGCCCCCAGACGGCCGCGATATTTAAATAAAAGGAAAGAGCATCCCCGCGCCAGCCGGCAGCGCTGCCCCAACTTTCCGGGGCGGGGGGGGGGGGGCGCGGAACGCGGTGGGTTTGTCAGCGCAGCCCGGGCCCAGGCGGGGCTACACGTGTTTGCCCCCCCCGGGAGCCAAACCTTTGCCGCCGCCCCAGCCCGAGGAGAGAAGCGCGGTCCCGGGTCAGGGCGAGGGGACAGGCGCCCGGCCTCTGGCTGCCCGTCGCTCCCGGGGTGCCCGCGGAAGGGGTGCCCGGGAGGCCCCACTGCCCGGAGGCTGCTCCTCGGGTTAGAGGCAGAGCTGCGCGCAGCTGCCTACAGCTACAGCATCCATACGTATCACCCGTATACCCACAGGCACCTCAGGGGCGGGAGGGATGCGGGTTTTCTTGCGTGTCCGTACATACGCACCCGGGTATGTCAGCGTGTGTACACACACGTACAGATTTATTTGTAAGTCGGTATGCTAGAGTCACTGCGATCCTTTTTTTCCGCGGGTTTCGTGACAGGAGCGCAGGGAGGAGGGCCCTTCCTCTCCTTCCTGGCCGTCCCTGAGAGACAGGGCTGTGACTTATGGAAAAGCATACTGTACATACGGAGCCAAAGGTCACCGAACATATACCGGACCAACGCGCTGGGAAGCATCTGCAAAGGTCTGCGTGGCGCTGAGGAACCGAGTTGCTCCTGCGCTCCGGAGAGCAGCAGGGTGAAGAAGCAGAGGGTGCCTCCCTCCCGCCCCGTCCTCCAGCATCAAAAATACCCCCGGGAATCCAATTCATAGAGCTATATTCTGATCTGAGCTCTCTCCGAGTCGGGCTTTGTAAAGACAGTGGTTGCACCACTTAAATCACATGGTCCTTCCACTTCTAGGCAGGCAAGTTAGCATTGACTTTTTATTTCAGCCTGGGCTTTAATTGTTTGGGTTTTTTTAAATAGGGTGGGAGTCCCTTTCTCCGAGCATTTCCACAGACTGTCTCTCTCCGTCCTGACAGCTTGATAGATCCGAGCCCGACCCTGAATCTCTTCCAGGGATGAAATTGTGCAGCGACAGAGGAAGCCAAAGCACGCAGGCAGAGCGCGCATCCCGCAGAGCTCCCCTCCTCCTCCTCAGAGGACCCCTCCGCCCCGCTCAGCTCGGCTCAAGGCGAAAAAAATTCTTTATATACGGCGTAAATTTGTTGCGTTTTCCTCAAGAGCTCACGGGGGGGGGTCATCTCTTTTAAAATCAGCCCTGCGCTTACAGAAGAGTTGCAGCTGCAAAACGAGGCACTTAATTTCTGTAAATCTTCTCCCCGAGGGGCAGCGTTATAGTACAGTAACAGCAACGACACAGCTGGAGCTTACGGAGGGGTGGTTCACAGGTAGATGCCAAGGACCTCGGGAGAAGCGAGTGCCATCGGTGCCGGGATGGGAGTGGGGAGCCGGGGGCACGGCGGAGGGAGGGCGCCGACCCGCTCCCGCCGCTGATGCCCTCGGCTCAGGAGTCGGGAGGTGAAAACGGTGGTGATTTCGCCCGTTAGGCTCCCACTGAATCCAGCACTTGATCTGAGGAGAGGCAGGGGAAATAAATCATTGGCACGGAAGAGAGAAAGTGATGAAAAAATGGTAGCCGCTGGAAGGAAGATCTCTCTCCGCAGTGGCACCAGAGAGAGCAGGGCAGAGCTTGCTGGCTGGCTGGTCATAACGTACATGGAGAAAGAGATAGGTTTTGCCAGCGAGCGGGAGAAAGGGCTGTGAGAGAGCTGACTTCCTAATGAGCGCATGTAATGTTGTAAAGGGTTTCAGCGTTTTATGCTTTTCAAGATACGACTATCAGCAAGAAGAAAAAAACCAGAACTTTAGCGAAAATGCAGCCATCAGAAACTGTTCGTTACACTCTGGTAAACATCCCCTCGTGGTGAAATTGTTGGTGGGGGAGGAAGGCAGGGCAAGAAAACGCATCTTCTTCTAGTATGTGCAGCTCTCTAATTAATGAATTCGACAAACTGAAAGGTCTTCCTCTGGTTCCTGTGACTTGGCTTCTTTTTTCTTCTTCTTTTTTTTTTTTTTTTTTTTTTTTAACCCAGAGAAGATAGTCGAAACAAGAAAGTATTTGGTTTAGATATACAGAATAACGAAGGTTAAACCCACGTTATCTAGGACTCATCTTAACGTACGCCACGAAGTACAGCCCTTTTCCTTCTCTTTATTTCGGCATTGCATATTCTGATGCTGAAATATGCATCATTTTTGACAGCTTCGGAGTTATGAAACCAAAGAAACTTGTAGGTGTCATCTGTCGGAAATAATTTTTCGTTACAGCCTGTAGATTTAACGTTGTTCTTCCTATTCATTGTTTGTGCTATTAAAATAAAATCTAAATAAAATTATTCAGTATTTTTGCCCGATCGCCTGTGGACCGCTGCCCTCAGCTTCCCCAGTGTCATCATCTTTCAGTCTAAATATTCAAATATGCGTTTAGAAGAAGACAGATTAACCTCAAAGTTTCTGTCTCACTCTGTGTCTCTCACACGGAAAAACAAGGGCACACTTCGGGCACACACATACAGAAGGGTTAGCTCTTCCAAAACTAGGAGGAAAAACCCTATTTATCTTTGAATATTTCCATGACGGCTTTGTATTTGGCGGGGGTGTCTTTTTAATAAGCTGACCTCCTTGAATTATTTGTGGAATGATCCCTCCTTAAAATCGGGTTTGAATTAAGCTGCGCTCAAAATACCGGAGTCAAACTAACTCTTGCTTTTAAGTCACTGGTTTTAAAGTTAAATTATGATGCCCACCGTATAGGTATTTCTGCCTGAGAAAGGTGACTTGCCACCATCGTGTTTAAACCCGTGTCCCGAGGTATTTGAAGAAAAAATCGAGTCTGCACATTCAGCTACCGCTGAGAGGAGGTTTTCAACAGCCCATGTTAGCCAGAGCAGTCCCCCGGGCTTCAGGGCTCACCCCCAGGTACAGAAACTGCTCTCGGATGGGTGCAGGGTGGGACCCTCTACAAACGTAACCGCATATGGAGAGAATGCTTGACTTTCAGCCATCCCTTATGAGCCTTCCCGGCAGCTCTTCCTCGGGAATTTAAGACCCGGGTCAGTCCTCGAGGTGCCCGCACCCCCCGGTATTTGGCTCCCAACGCTGCACCGAGCTGTCCGCACCCGCTGCCCGCCCCCCCCCGGCCTGCGGGCTGAGCGCCGCTGCCCTGCCCGCTCCATAGGAAGGCCCCGCAACCCTGGACAGCCTTTATTTGAGAAAGGGCGGCCCCGTTCTACTGCCTGGGCGTCCCGCAGCCGGTGTGCTGAGATTTTCCACCAGTGCTTTACCTTGCAAAGAAATTTTTTTTTGTTTTTAAATTCCGAGAGAGCAAAAATACGCCTGTCTCCTGGGATGAGTTCCCAGGAGGGGAAATATCTGGATTTTCATCACGGCACACCTGAAGCTGCCACCCCGCCCCGTTGTGCCAGCGGCGGCAGCGAGCCCCGCTCTCCGCGTCCCTCAACTCCTACAAACATCAACCTCACCGGCGCTCTCCCCGCAATCTGCCCGCTGGGGGAGAAGCCGGCCCGGACCCGCGGGGTCCGCAGCGCGGCCGCGCAGGCTTGCGCGGAGCGGCGGAGGGGTGCCGTCGGGGGACGGGCTGCAGCATCCCCGTCCCGCTGCCCCGCCGAGCCGGCCCCAGAGGCGGGTTGTGTCGGAGGTGGTTGAAACCTGGGGCGAGAAGACGGCCGTTTCGCAAAACTCCCTTTGGGAACCCGCAAATCTGGGTGGAAAAGATGTGCATACACATGTGCATGCGTACGCGCGTATATGAAACCTGTCCGGGGGAATATAGACGCGGAAATATATAAGGCGGCAGTGATGTATTTTCTCTCCTCGGTTACATAGTTTTTCCTCACTTATATAGCTTCAGAAACCCCCTCTGAACTTCTGGGTTGGAGAGAAACCGTTTGCTACCAGATAGAGCGAGGCAGCGAAGCCTCCCCTCGGAAAAGCGTCTCTCAAGCGTGATCCGGTGAAGCTGCAACTAATTAACTCGCTTCTCTGTTTTCCGCTCATTTCTCTCCAGTAATGTCAGGGGCTTGTCGGGGAAGGGGGGGGTTTCTCCTCGGGCCAGGCTCCGCCGTGCGCACCGGGGAGCCGCAGCCCCCCTCCCGCCTGCCGGGTTGCTTCAAGGTTACCCGATACCTTCGCGAAGTCGTGCAGAAAACCCGGCTCTCGAGGTCCCAGGGGACCGAGTCAAGGAAGAAAAATACGTGTTCCTAATTTTATCCGAGTTAATAAAAGCGACACAACAGGTTTGCAAACGCAGGCGGCTCGGGCTGAAGGCGGAGGAGCCGCTCTCGGGGGGGAAACGCATTTTTTTTGAGTGGAAACCTGGAGGAATAGCGAGAAAGGAAGGAGAGGTCCTGGGGAGGTGGGGAAAGCCCCTGTGCAAGCCTGGGGTGCCACCGGAGCATCCCCGGTGTCCTGGGGCGGGGGGGGGGGGGCACGGTCCGTTTCCATTTTACGGCAGCATCCTTTCCTCCGGAGGGGCCAAGAGCTCCGCGCAAACCCCTCCATCTTCGGGGCAGAGTCGCTTTCCACAGAAGGTGTTTAGGGTGCGGAGGGGTCCCCCGGGGCACCCAGGGGCGCGGGGTCAGGTAGAGAAGGCTCCTGCCCTGGGCTGGGCGGCAGCCTTGGGCAGCCTCCTGACTTCTCAGGACGCCTTTCCTCGCCCATAACGGCTTAATGTTTGTTTAACTGAATGTTTGTGAAGAGGTAAGAGAGAGGTAAATGCTCCCTGCGAGGTGCAGGGACCTTCAGTCGTCTCCTCATGTCCCCGCGGAGGTCCCCAGCGGAGCCACCCTCCCTTTGCAGCACCAACACAGGGAAAGGAGAAGCCGTGACTCTGCTCAGCGCTGGGATTTGGGAGGCAGAAGGGGGGCAATCCGCAGAATACCCTTTCAGGGGGGCTGCATTTCACCCTGGGAACTTGGTCTTTCCAGGAGGGAAAGCCCTCCCTGATGGGGAGGACTCCTATGAAGACAGGCTGAGAGAGTTGGGGTTGTTCAGCCTGGAGAAGAGAAGGCTCCAGGGAGACCTTATAGCAGCCTTCCAGTACCTGAAGGGGGCCTCCAAGAAAGCTGGAGAGGGACTTTTTACAAGGGCATGTAGTGATAGGACAAGGGGTAATGGTTTTAAACTGAAAGAGGGTAGATTTAGATTAGATGTAAGGAAGAAATTCTTCACTATGAGGGTGGTGAGGCACTGGAACAGGTTGCCCAGAGAAGCTGTGGATGTGCCATTCCTGGAAGTGTTCAAGGCCAGGTTGGATGGGGCTTTGAGCAACCTGGTCTGGTGGAAGGTGTCCCTGCCCATGGCAGGGGGGTTGGAACAAGATGATCTTTAAGGTCCCTTCCAACCCAAACCATTCTATGATTCTGTGATTCTATGGGACACATGCCCCATATGAGTGAAGGGCCACCCGGTGTCTGGACTGCAGGTTGATCTACACGGCTCCCAGGGCTTGAAGGACAGTTTAACCCCCGTCTCAGCCTGGACTGTGTGTGCTGCTCAGGATCCGGCCCCACACGCCGGGATCAGGGACACCCCCTCAGGGAAACCCTGAGCCATCAGGGCAGAGGTTGCATTTCCAGCTGACCAGAGCAAAAAAAAAAAAATCAAACCAACATAACACTGATTTGATACTCTGTCCTGCATATGTTCCTGCTGTGTACGTTTTACTGAGAGGAGGTGGGGTTAAATGCCAGAGTGTCCGTGACCCAGAAAGGAAAATCCTTTGAAATAACAGGCTACTGCGTGGGAACGCTGGCGATTTTAAAAAATTATTTTAAGCGCAGGTTGGTAGGAAGTGGCTGAGAGCATCTTTCTGAAGCAGCTACCCTCACCAAGGAGTTCTCACAACAGAGCTGATGGTTTTAATAATGCCTCTGTCTCTTGTCATTTATCCTCGTGTTGTACACTGAACCATCATTATTCTAAAGCCTTTCCCTCATCTAATGAAATTATCCTGAATGTCTTCTATGTAAAATATTAAATGGTTGCCTTTGCAAGAGTCTTTTTTTGTGTGTGTGCGTTGGGGGGGGTGAGGGTGCTTCAAATAAAAAAATTCTCCAATATAAATCCTTTGCCCCTGAAATTGTCAGTCAAGAACAACAGGATCCTTATGTTCAGACACGCACTACTGAGCAGCTGAATTTTTATTTCATATGTATAAACATTATTTGTGGATAAACATTATTGTGGATTCTTCCTACTGGTTTGACATGGGGTCACATCCAGAGTCACCACTCCTCCAATCCACCTCCCTCATTGCAGAATATAGCCTAAAAGACCACCATTATTGGGAAGAATATCAGACAACTGTCACATTACCTAACTCAGTGAAATCATAACAAAGGCTTCCATTAGAAGTGACATAACATAAGCTGGAAGGGGTTTTCAATTCCACTTACACTTCTTTTCCCCATTCCTTCCCCGAAATGTCTCACATCCTCGGCATGTTTTGTGGAAGCTTGATTAAAGTCAGGGAATCTGGTTTTGTACCACTCATGCATTTCCTGAGGGGATATTAAACAGAAGAGGGCAAACAGGAATGCTTATTGTCAGATCTGTGAGATCTGAGTACTGTTTTCAGTTATTAGATGAATATGTAAACATGTAAAAAACCTGAGAGTATTAGTAGAGACTATTTTTTGTGTGCAACTAAGGGAAAGGGCTAAAGGAAATATTGTATTTGGAATTGTGGATGAGGACCCATGAACAAAAAACTGATTGTGCATCATCCTTCCATCATTTTAAATGTGATTTATAACATGTGGATTGGAAGAAGCATTTATTTTGTAAAAGAAAAGAATCTATCCAACTATCCTGTGTATATTTATATCTAGCGATAGACTACTAAGTATATTCAATATGTTTGTGACAGGTTTTATTAGGGGGGCAGAGGGGGAAGAGATCAGCGAGAGCTGACAGATAATTTCATCTCACAAATACGACAAAGTATAATTTTACCTGCAGGTTCTTGGCTGCGATTTTTTCATCCTGTATCTGGATGTCCCTCAGAGCAGCAGCCAGGTCCAAGACTGAGCAGGAGACATCGGCACGCACAGCAGCACTGCACATCTGTTTCATGAAATCTTCGTTTGCCTGTTTTGACAGAAACACACAGAGAGGACATGGTAAATAAAGCGATCCTCCGCACAGCTCCTGGAAAAGAAAGGCTGCAAAGCAATGTCAAGGGGAAAAAGCTCTGCCCTGTCTGCCCCCTGCCATGCCCCTGCCCAGGAAAGCACCTCCTAGCTGGGCCTCCAGGGAGGCAGAGCCACAGCGGCATCCACGTCCTCCAAGAAACACGGGAAACCACACATGGCCATCAATCCCCCCAGCGCCATGTAACGTGGCCCCACTGCTCCACACCAGCTGCAGGACTCCTGGCCTGGCAATGGGCATCCCCAGCACGCCCCCCCTTTGCACAGGGGATGCTGCAGGGCTGGGACGGACCCTGCCGCAGGAAGGGTCTCCAGCATGGCAGGATGTCCCTTTGTGGGGCACCAGGAGGGTTTACTCCTCCACAGCTCTGGTGCTGGTGTGGTCTGCTGCCGTGCTGTGAAATGGGGTCATGCAAAATGAGGCCTGTCTTGCCAAGAAAAAGACAGTTTGGGAGTGGGGCTGGCAAGACCCTGCGGTGCCAGGCGCTCCCGTTACAGCAGCATTAGACAGCCCCTGCGCTGCCAGCAAGCAGAGCTGTCCCCTGTGCCCAGTGTGCAGTGGAGCAATGGTATTTATCATAGCTATGGTAAGTCTCCCGCCCAGTCCCTACTAATTATTTCCTGCCACACTGCAGCATGCAGAAACACAAATCACCAGCATAAGGTAACAAAATGCAGGTACCAAAGCAGAAAAAGAAAAAGGCAAGGGGGCAGGTAGAGAAGGATGGTGAAATAAAGAGATGCCTGCTTGATATGATAAGCAGAAGCATGAGGTCTGCTGCTATTTTGGTTGCTCTAGTATGTTCAGTGAGGCAATGACAGGCTTCTCTGTTGTACAGCAGCTTCTCTCTCTGCTGGCTCCTGGGTGCTGTGCTAAGCTGGGTGTGATGCAGTTGTGGGTGGCCGTGATCCAAAGGCATGTGCTGGCAATCTGGTTCCCCTCTTTGTAGCTGTGACATTGAAATAGTGGAATAAGGACTTTCTCCTTTGAGTTTTCACATGCTCAGCAAGTTCTGCAAGGTCTGGATGGCTTTTTGGAGAAAGGTGTCAGGTCAGAGAGCCTCCATAGAAATCCCACAGAACTCAACCTGTGGTCTCCATCATGTGTCCTTGCACTGAGAAGGGAGAAGTAAAGGAAACACAGCCAGGGTATGCAAATTCTTTCTTCCCTACCTCACCCCTCACCCTCACATTCCTACTTATAAACAGGGTCTCAGACCTAGACTCTCACTGGCACAGGTTGCCCAGAGAGGTGGTGGATGCCCCATCCCTGGAAACATTGAAGGTCAGGTTGGACGGGGCTCTGAGCAACCTGATCTAGTTAAAGATGTCCCTGCCCACGGCAGGGGGGTTGGACTAGATGACCTTTAGAGGTCCCTTCCAACCCAAACTATTCTATGATTCTGTGATTCTCTCTGACATGTCAAGAAAGGTGTCTCATTCCGCCAGCAAAGACATTTAGAAACACCACTGTCTCCATCTTATCCTGTGCATCTTCCCTCTCCGCTTCATAGTTCCTCATGCATCTCCAGCATCTTAGCTACACCATCAGCAACAGGTCATTGCAGAGTCCTGTGGGACTGGGTCTGAAATGCCTTTCAGGGGTAATTGGTCAAGTCTAAGGACAACCATTGGGTGCTTCTCACTGCTCCTGACACCCAGAAATTCTTGGTTTACTGCTTCCAGTCCCCAGCCCCTGCCAATTTCAAGGCAAAGCCCAAACTAAGCACCCCTAGCATGCTGCAGGGACAGGGAGGGACATTCACAGACCATCTCTGTCATGACAAAATCAAGATAGCATTCAGGTTCCTCTACACAAACACATATATGTATATGTATACACACCTGCATACCTCTAGGCTCATCTTTGCCTAACACAATGCCAAATATATTCATATATTTATGAATATATTTATGAATATATTTATGAATATATGAATATTGCAAAAGATACCCAGAACGACGTTAATTATATTCTCAATGTTTTGCTCATTTAATATGTAGAAAGTTCCTATGTTAAGTTTTGCTGAATGGAGCCGTTTCATTGCTTATTGGTGACAGTGGTGTTGGCTGCCTTGCAGGATATTTACTTCTGGCTCTGCAGACAGCCTCTCAGTTCAGGCTGATGAAGCTGAGGGAGATGTTTGAAGTGGTGGACAGAGATGGAAAGAGTTTGCCCACTGTGAGGAGAACCCCTAGGGAACAAGCAGGCTGCTCTTCGCATGGTACGCTGCATGCTAACGGACAAGGCATACTTAAATTTCAGAACAAATAGGTTTTGTCAGACCATGCAAGAAATAGTCCTCGTGTGCACAGGTCTTGCCAACCATTAGCACCAAGCACCACCTTCCCACCGGGCTAAACCCAGAGGTACTTCACCTCGCTGAGGATCTGCCCTGTGGGAGTGCTTCCTGCTGCCGCCATGATCACTGACAGAAACTCTGCTGCCTTTTGTGGGCGCAGGGATGGGTCTGAACCCCAGCCTGGGTTCATGGGGGACTGGGGAGGCCACGAGGGCTGCAGCTTTCCCTAGTCAGTGGTCCCAGTTGGGACCTTATTGGGAGCAGATCGGTACCGAATTCAGACAGCGGTGGTTTTACACTGAAAGAGGGCAGGTTTAGACTGGACATAAGGAAGAAATTTTTTACGATGAGGCATTGGGACAGTTTCCCAGAGAAGCTGTGGATGCCCCATCACTGGAAGTGTTCAAGGCCACTTGAAGGGGCTCTGAGCAACCTGGTCTACTGGAAGGTGTCCCTTGCCCGCGGCAGGGGGGTTGGACTGGATGGTCTCTGAAGGTCCCTTCCAACCCAAACCGGTCCGTGTCTCCGTGAAGTGAGCACCGCGCAGGAAAGCCCTGCAAAGACAGCGGGGTCTCGAACGGCTCCTGCCACCCGCGGCAGTAACGCGCTTGCCGTGCGTACATGGCGCCTTCGCACCTCACCACCGCAGCGGATGGCTGTGCTCCGGGAGCCTGGCAGGCCCTGCGAGGGCTGTCGGGACGCAGCAGCAGTGCCACGCCACCGGACCGCTGACGGCTGCCGCCAGCCGGGCCTGGCGGGGGCGGGCGGAACCCGCGCGCACGGGAACGGTTCCCAGTGCCGCGTGTTGCCGGTCGGCGGCGGCGGCGGAGGGCGCGGGGCGGCGGCGGCGGGCGCCTGCTTCCTGCTGCCGGCGCGGGGGCGGCGGCGCTGGCGCGGCGGGGCCGGGGCATCGCGGGCCCGGGCGCCTCCTCCCCTCTCCTCTCCTCTCCTCCCCATGGCCGGGAACTTCTGGCAGAGCTCGCACTAGTGGGTGCCGCGGCCGCGCGGTGGGGGGCGAGGGGGCTGCGGGCCGCCGCCGCGCTTTGTCCATTCATTGCCGGGCCGGGCCGGGCCGGGGCGGCGGGGCCGGGCCGGGCCGGGGGTGCGGGGCACGGCTCTGTCGGGAGGCCCGGCGGGGGCGAGGGGAGCGCCGCGGCGCTGGGCTGCGTCTCCCGGCGGCGGCGGGCGGCGGGGCCTGCTCCCCGCAGAGCCCTGACGGGAGCCGGGCTGGAGTGCGAGAGCAGCCGGCTCCCGCCGCCGCCGTGCCAGCCAGCCGGCCGGCCTCGCTCCGCCGTGACTTTCGAAGCGGTTGGGCTCTTCGGGAGAGGAGTCGCGTCCCGGCGTCCGTGCCCGCGCTGCCTTGGTCTCAAGCGATGGAGTGCGGGCGGCTGCAAGTCCCTGGGGTGTGATATATTTATCCCCAGCGGTAGGGCAGCCAAGGCTGAGCTGCGTTAAAATAGCCCGTGCTGAGCGCGTCGAGGTTTAAATGGGTGCCTGCGATGTACTAAATATAACATAAACCTTGCTAGTAACTGACAGGGCGTAAGAGCTATACAGCCAGTTTAGTTTACTGTAGGTAAAGGCTAGTCTTAGTCCCTGCTGGTTGGTCTTTTTTCAGATGTCTAACTTTGAAAACTCTGGTGAACGTTCGCTTGAGAAGATTGTATGTGGCTTGGTGAAAGGTCGCTAGCCCCGACCTGCAATCTGTAGTCTGTACAGGAGTCACTCGGTACAATGTTGGCAAAGAGTTGCTGAAATAATTTTCCCTTCCTTTAGTTTACAATGGATTTTGGATAAACAAGATCTGTTGAAGGAACGCCAGAAAGACTTGAAATTTCTGACTGAAGAAGAATATTGGAAACTACAGATATTTTTTACTAATGGTAAAGCTGTTTTATTTTTATTTCTGCCGTAAAATCTGTACGGTATCTGCCATGTCTAAATGCAAGCTTGACTTGCTTAGAGAATGTAATGTTTTCATTGTGGTATTACATATACTTTCACAACCTATTTTAACAAAGAACTGGAATATCAATAACATTGTCATTTGTTAGTTGTATTAACACAATTTTAGGAGAACTTACAGGCAAATTAGCTGCATATGTCATGTTTTAACCTGTGATGGGACAAAACATAGTACATTTTCTTATTTTCAAGAGGTCCTTACCAAAAACATAAAAGGAAGAGAAGCAAGCAGAAACTGCTAAGCTAGCATATTAAAGGCTCAATGTCAAGCACTAATACTCAAACTGGGCTTTTGGTGGGCTCTTAGACTGTGGTAAGTATTTTAGCTGATCTGTGCAGTCCTGTTAAACAGCAAAGCGTGGAAACTTGTAATTTGTGTTCAGTCACGTTCTTTGAAACCTGCACCACAGCCTGTGTCTTGCCTTGTGACTGATTCCCCAGCACCGGGTGGCTCTCAAATTGTCTACCGGTTTCCGAGAGCTGTTGGCAGGCAGCCTGTTCTCCCAAAGAGTTTGGGGCTTGTCTGTGAAGTTATCTAAGACTTACTTGATCCTGCAAAGCATTTAACCGTATGAATGGCCGCACTGGAGCATATCAGATTACGCTGGCACTTAAACTCTCTTCTGTGCAATTGTTCAGCATTCAAAAAAAAATCTCCCTAAGCAAAGGATATTGCTAAGTAGTAATTTGTTTGCAGACAGCTTTTTAAGTATTTTTCACAGCAGTCCTTTGAAGTACAGAAAGCTTCTTTCTTCAGCTATCTGGCCAGACTTGAGACAGAGAAGTTAAGTGACTTTCCCAAGGCCACTGGGAGGATCTTAAGTCAGTGCTGGAATGGTTTCTGTGAAAGACAGTTATCTCAGCTTCTCTCTTAGCTTAGCTGTTTTTATAATAATTGTGTATGCTGCAAATCTGATTGCTGTGGATACATCTGTGTTATTGCTTATATGGCACCAGGAAATCAAGCTAGCAATGATTTACCGCTTCGATCAATTCCTGCAGTTCCTCGAGGTTAAAGCAAAGTGTCATAGCTTCATAATGCAAAAGGAGAAAATGGGGTATTGATATTTCTAAGACTGTATTTCTATGCTAATTTTCACTAGTATCAGTTTGAATTTGCTTTTTAAAATGTTTCACTTCAGTATTTTTCTTGAGTAAACAAAGATTTACAAAGTAGACAAGGTGGTTTCAGTTTGTGATTCTCAGGCTCCTTTTCCTTGGCGTTCCCTGCCTCCCCTGAAGGTACGGTGCGTGACCTGCGGCAGCTGGAGAACAGCTCTGCCTGCATCTCCCTTGTGCACGTACAAACACAGCTTACCCTGGAGGGGAGAGTGGTGCTGGGCTTTCATCCCTGCTGTAGCCTTCATGGGGAGGACAGTCGGGGGCCGCTCTGTACTGGTGGGAGCTCGGGCAGAGCTTGCCGTGTTCAAGCCCTTGATATGTGTTGTATCATCACCTGCCTCTGAACAGGAACCCTGCTTTGGGTTTATAGAGGCTCCCCCTCTTCTCTCCCGCCTCCTGCATTACCTGGGTAGGGATATGAGTCTCGGCTGCGGCTTGTCATATTCAGCATGTGTCTGCCCAGGAGATGGTCGTTCCCTAAGGCAAGCAAAAAATTGCCCGGAGAGAGGCAGCTTCCTGCTGCCTCCTCATTGGAAAACAAGTGCAATAGGTCACCAACTGATTGTATGGCCATGCGCAACTGCTCAGAATGTTAATACTGTAGAGAAGGAGAACTATCATCTTCTAAAATAGTTCGAGAAAGGAAATTGGTGTTGATTTCTCTCTTTGGATCACCAAGTCTTAACAGAGTTTTTGGTGGAAAAGCGCGTTCATTGATTTCCCTTTCTGGTTTAGGGCAGAAGCTGTAATGTTGGTGCTACAGGCTACTCAAGATACTCAGATTTAGAACAAATCTTTATTTAAAAAAAAACATTGAAACCACTTATTTTGTAAACATAAGGCAATAAATAATCCAATAGTTTCTTTTAAAATATTTTAAAAAATTTATTACAAGTATTGGACTCTTTCCCAGCATATACAAGCTTCCATTTCATTAAGTCTCTCTAGGCTCTTGTCCATTTTTTTCCCTAAACCACACTTGATTTTTCTCTGACAGCAGATGGCCTAACCGTTCCTGAAAATCCCATGGGAGTGAGAAGCATATTTGTAGAATTCTGTTTAGCTTAATATTTGAATTTTTCTGATGCCCTAGTAGTAGGACAGCTTTGTAGCCCCATGGTCAAATCAAAGGGAAAAATCCTTTCAAACCGCCCAAGATACGCTGATAAATATTTTAATATTTGTACAGACATTGCATAACGGGCTTACCCTCCTTTCTGGCAGTATTGTTTGTCCTACTGTCACTGGCAAGCTAGTCTCAATTTGGCATTCTTCTCTGTAGGAAAAGAGTGATATGACATGGACAGGGACTTAATGTTGCTTCGGGTAATCATAGTGGGTGACAAACTAGTTACTTTTTCCTGTGGGGAAAAAAAAAAAGTTGCCAATTATCAGGGCTGTTCAGGGTGGTTTTCTCCTTTTCTCCTATGTTCAGCCCTTTTCTAGCCAACAATGTCCTTGATATTTGCGTGTTTTAAAATGCTGTGATGCTCATTAAAAGTGAGAGTAGGGTGTACCCTGACTATTCCCAAAGGATACGGGATAAGAGCAAGGGGGAAAAAATCTGGACTTGTGTGCTTAAGTAGAGACTAAGAATTTAGCGATGACTGATAACAGAATTGTTTGCTTTTCGCATCAGTGGTCGCTGTCTTGATCTTGCTGTACATATTTTAAATATGTACTTAAGTGTATTTTAAATTATTGTTTTGGACATTTCGGGTGAGGGAGGAAAAAAAGAAGAGGGAGTCTTAACACAGCCGAGCCTTGCTCAGAGTAACGTCCGCAAAGAAGTATGGGAAAAATAACAAGTAACAACCTTATGTTTCACTGTGCCATTCTCTATATCCAACCCCTGCTCTTAATCCCAGCTTGATGCATCTAATTTGCTTGGCACCTTTCCTTTGGCTGGGAGGCCAAACAAGAGCTACCTGCACAGATGACACCAGGGTTGTTTCTTGGCCAACTGGCAGAGGACCACCGTGATGGAGCAGCTGACTGCATCCTCTGGTCTCCCACCCCCTCTCCCTAGACTAAATATGTCATTTTTTTAACACCTGCTGCCTCTGCCAAATTTAATAACCATGTTTGTGTTGGCAGCTTTAGTTGTTTGAAAAAACCCCATCCATTTTGCGTGGCACTGAAAAGCCATAGACTTATATTTTAAGTGTTTGAACTTGTTTTGCTCTAAAGTGGAATACCCAAGCTTTACCCTTCTGAGATTTGTGTTGTCATCTTCTTAAAGGTCATACTCACTTTGTACACAATGAAGTCAAGTTACCTTTCCCTTTTTGAAGGTATCCACAAGCTTCAGGATGCAGTGCTTCTTCTTCACCTGCGGGTCTGTAGGTTTACAGCAACACGTTGTCTCACCAGAACAACGTATTTGAACTGAGGGAGAAGACTGTGCTGCTGCTCCTTAGAATCCCCAGCACTAGTCATGTTTTGAGATCCTTTGCTATTTGGTGTCAAATTGTCTTAAAAACTCAACTCAAGCTTTTGTTCATTTTTTTTTAAGTTATCCAGGCTTTAGGTGAACATCTTAAATTAAGACAACAAGTTATTGCCACTGCTACAGTCTACTTCAAGAGATTCTATGCCAGGTAGGACTGTTTACTATGATGGTACAAGAATAAAACATTTGCTAGGCACATTTTGGTAGCCCTTTTAAAATGCAGTTCTGTATTAAAAACAGTGCCACTTTTGTTTTCTGGATGGTGTAAAGCTTTTATGCTAATAAAGTTAACTTAAGCTTTGCTTTTTCAAAAGGAAGTGTGGTGCTCTTAATAGATTAATCGTTCTACGTGTATGAAACAACATATTATAATTTTGTTATAACATTTCAGATATTCCCTAAAAAGTATAGATCCAGTATTAATGGCTCCTACGTGTGTGTTTTTGGCATCCAAAGTAGAGGTATGAAGTATTACAATTTTTTAATGTAAAATTATGTGATGTATGAGAGAGAGAGAAAAGGTTTAGGACTTTTAAATATTTTCTCGTTCTTCATGCTTTGGGGGTTGAAACCTTCCCTTTTTGTATGGATTTCTGTAGCAATTTAAGAAAAGGAGACGGAGAAGGCCTTCAAACATGTTATTTAGTATTTGATCTTTCACAATTTTGTCTGAATTACTAACCCTGAAGGGCCTCTGAACATTGGAAAGAGTATTTTAAATGGCTGTTTCACTGTGATACAGTGTTTACATATCTACATACACTATATCTTAAGTTGTACAATGTCTCCTTTCTGGTGTGTTTTTCCTTATTTATGTTTACTCAGACTTTAAAACATAATTTGAAATTTTTTCCTGATTACCCTCTTCCCTTTCATATCGTGAGGGATCCTCAGGTTTTACCACACTTTCATTACTTGCATTAAAAGTATGTTGTAGCTCATATGCTGTCTTTGAGAAATTATCGTAAGGAACTGACCCATTAAGGGTAGTGGTGAGGAGGCTCCATGCCTCCACCATTAGGAGTCCACTTTGAATGTGGCCAAGAGCTAGCATCAGCTGGGCACTGCTCTTAGTCCTCTGTAATGCAAGAAGTTTTTCAGCTGTTTGAGAAGTGTCTGCGTAATGGAAAAAAATCAAATTGGCCAATTTGTGATATGTCAGCACTAATGAATTTTACAGGAGGAACTCAAATACCTAGTGGATGGTAGAAGCAGTCCTACTAAACCAGTGTCTACATGTGATACTGTTGTCTGTACAAATACTGTGATACTTTCCAGTGTTTGGAAGAGATGAAGGAAAGGAGAAAGAGTACTGGAGAGAGTATTTTTTTATCAGCCTGTTAATTAAGCCTTTAAGAAAGTACAGACACAGAGTGTATATATACAGAGGTACCTTATATTTTAGAACAAATACTAGAAGTCTTTGCAGCCGTCCGTATGCTAAAGCTTTTGCAACTTCAGAGGGCAGCTATAGCAGTAATGATTCAGCTATTCACTTCTCTAAAAGAACACTGTATACAGAAGACTTTCAGCTTGCTGACTGTCTCAGCAGAGCTAAGGCTTCATGGAAATGTAATAAAAAAAGGTAGTTAATGACAGGTTTCTAAAGGCAGTTTTCTCTCCAAGTGGGTTAAGGAAAAACAACATACCTTCTTGAAGCCCTCGTGTTTATTTTATATGTAAAGTGTTAGCCAACTGAGCTTTTGTGGCTTTAGTACCTTTCAAAAATGTTTAATATTCTTCACAACTTAAACAACAAATTAACTAATCAGTGAAAAAAACCTCTTTACCTAAGAGTTTACTCTGTTCACCTTAAGAAAAAAAAAAAAAGAAAGAAAAAGGGGTGGGGGGAAAAAAAGAAATACTGCGTAAAGAAGCCCAGTTTAGCAAGAAGCCATTATTTTAATTTGATAACAGTGTGAGTATATGGTATTTCAGGTGGTTCACCTCATTTACCATTCTTTTTCTTTAGGAATTTGGTGTTGTTTCAAATACAAGGTTGATTTCTGCTGCTACTTCTGTATGTAAGTATTGGTGATTTTCATTATACTGTAGTTAGGTATCAGACCTGTAGTTAGGGAGATCAGACATTTTCTTTGTGGGTTTTTTTGTTTACTTATTTTTAAAAGGTACCTTTTATCAAGTCATGGGGGGGCTTGCGTGTTGACTGCTAGGAGCCAGTTAAAGGCATTTAGAATAAGTAACTTCCATTTCTAAATACGGAAACAGAAGGGTCCTTTCTGTATTAGTTTTGGTTGATTCTGGTTGGAACTTATGCCAAGCATAAATAAAAACAAAGTAATAAAATTAAACTATTGAGGTTTATAAACAGTCTCGAGTAGTAAATTGACTTCTGAACTACTCAAAGATAGAACTGGAAACTTAGGGCTTTATTTGTCTGTTTTATAAAAGGTATCCTTTTTTTCCCCATCATAAAATTAGTCTTTGCACATGATATTTATTTCTAAAAATACATTTTATAACCTATATATTGTTCACGAATGAATGCAATAAAATCATACTGTAGTTACTTAATTCTCTATCTTTCCCACTTGCCTTATATTTCCCAGTTCCTGTAACTTGCATCTCATCCTTCAAGGTCTTAGTGATGGCTTCCTTAACTGAATGCTATAATTTGACCCAGAAGGTCCAGCTGCTCTCAGTAGGCAATTCCTGGCTGTGCTCTTCAAAATGTAGGTCGTTGCTTTCAAAATCCCTCTTAGCTGTTGAGGGGACAGGTGACTGGCTGCATCTGTAGCCTCCACATGCAGTAAGTATATCAGTCCATGGGGCTGGCCGTATGACAGTTCCACCACCAGGAGCTGAAACGCATCTTCAGTGCCAGCATGACCAAGACCAGTACTGGCTTTAGCAGTAAGAGTTGCTATTTTTACAGCAGTAGCATCTCAAAGCACAGATCTATGTGGCAGTTTTGATGCATCAGTGAGAAGGTTAGATGGATTTTGGTAAATATGCGGTAGCTGATTTTATTTAGTCTTCTAGTCCTGAGCTGTGCTGTTTCTGAAAATCCCAAGTCTCAGAATCCCACAAAAGATTTCCCCCACAGTTCTTCCTTCAGACCTAGAAGCCCTGCCTGCCCTGATAAGTACTCTGCATTTCATGGAAGTGGGGACAAAAAGCAACAGGCTTTCTCCTAGCGTTTATGTCTTTTATTCTACCTGGTCTTCCTTTACCAGAGTTGCTTCAGTAGCACACAGCAATTTTTTTGGAGATCTTCATACAAACGGCGAAAAAAGATGAGGCGGGACAAGTAAAAGAGAGCTCACAAAAGGGGTGACTAGTGTAACAGTGGTCGGTTGAAAAGGTTTGTTTGCTTTTAGTTAGGTAGAAACATGAAGTTAGTAAGACATGCTTCATTTGTAAGGAAGATAATCTCAGACTGGTTTCTCGCAACCTCTTCAAAAGCTTTTCACTTTGTTTCGCTCTGTTTTCACAGCTCGCTAAAAGGACAGCTCCATATGGCTGTGTCTGAAGCTTGCTTTGTGGGAAAAATGTTTTGTTTCCCTATCTTCCCCCTCAAAGTGTTTTTTTTTTTTTTACTGTGTATCTCTTCAGTTTGCATGCTTCTTGAGAAACCTGTTTTATTCATTCTTCTCTTTCTTGAAATAATTAAAATTTCCAACCAGTAGCCTAGTCTTACTCTTACAGCAAATTTTCTAGCAAAGTCCACCATAGGTCTAAATGTTGAAGTGTTTAGTCCAGAGGACTGACACTATCTCTTCATCAAAGTGAATGGCGTACTGATTTTCTGGAAGTAGTATTAATTCACAATATACTGTCTGTCATTAATATAAGGAATATTGTCCAATTCCAAGATGTTAAATGTTACCTGTTTTCCTTGAAGGACAGGGACTTAAAATAGATTTTTAAATGTTTCACTTGTACAAATCTCAAATCCACATCCTCAAGTGTACTTAAGTGTGGGTTTTTTTTTCCTCAGCATTCTAATATGAGATCACTGTTTTTGCCACTTAACATAATTCTTAACTGCACTGTTTGTACCTGTTCTCCTTGTAAAATGCATGAGGGTGATCAGGTATCTAAATCAGGGATCATCATAAGCTAGAAAACTGAGGATATATTTGAACATTGTCTTGGAGGCAAGTGTCCTGAGTCATGTCATATATGCCTAAGCAGATGCTTAGGTGTCTCTTTCAAGGAGAGAAACATCCTTGAAATGTCTGATAATCCAGTGCCTAGGACATTGACCTGCAGTGTGGTGAATTGATTTGTTGCTTTGAATTTGAGCCTGTTTTCTGCATATCCAAAATCTTTACATTGTGGACATACAAGATCTCTTGGCTGAGCTCCATCACCCTGCCCTTGGTCTTGCTTTTCTAAGACTTCATTACATGGTTTAAAACCTTGCGTGTTGAAGGATCGAGCCTATGTAAAAAATCCCACGTGAGAATTCCATTTGGATTTAGTGTTAGAACTGAGATCCTGAAGAGATCACCAGATTCGGAGTGACATCAGTAGGTAGATAGCTCTGTGAATGATAACTTGTGGGAAGTTAGGTGCTCATAAGCTAGTTGTTAGTTAACCAGAAGATTTAACAGTCCCCAAAGCAGCAAACAAGCTCTGGCTGAGTACCTGTGAAAATCTGGGTTGCAGGTGTATTTCTCTTTCCCTTTCAGGATCTTAAATCTTATCAGTTAACTTTTCTCTTTCAAATACAAACCTTTTGTGCTGCAAGCAGTTGTGCTACACGCAGTTGTGCTGCCAAATGGATTTGAAGGGCTATATACAGCTGAATTAATAGAAAGGGAAAGAAGTAAAAGTATTAATTACATAATTTTTAACACGCTGATTTCTCTTTACTGTAGTGAAAACTAGGTTTTCGTATGCCTTTCCGAAGGAGTTTCCTTATAGGATGAACCATGTAAGTATGCTGTTCGAAATACAACTTGATCAAATAAATCAAAAGACAAATACTTGTTAGCAGGAAATCGTGTCTCTTAAATTCTAAGAAAGAAATATTTTCATACTCATATGTCAGGGCGCTCATAATTAGTTTTGGATAGATTATTGGGGAAGTTACTTTTAAAAGTAAATCTTACATAACCTTCTTTCCTTAAATTGTTGACAGGAATGCTATAAAGAGAAGTGACATGACTGGGTGACTGAAATAGTAATTTTTGTATAGTATGATTATTAAAGAACTTTAGCTTTTTTTGAATGTTCTTGTTTACAAATACATTGCTTCAGGGAAGGTAAATAGCCCTTGCACCTGGGATGCTTCCAAGCTTGCACACAGGAGCAGTTGGCTTACAGGCAAAAATAAAACTGCTTTCTGTAAAATGTAATGGCTTTTGGAAAAGAATTTTTATTTATTATTTAAAATTTAGGTTTACCAGTGGTTTTCAAGGCATTCTCAGTCACAATGCTGAGAAATTTTGTAGTTTTTCTTGAAACCATTTTTGACATGTGCTGTAGTATTTTGGAAGTTAAACACATCTAATTATTTTTAGATTGATTGTGACAAATACTACCTTTTTGTTGGTTTGCTTTTCACCCAATCTAGAAAGCCAAATGATATATCAGAATATAAAATATCTAAGACCTTGCAATAAAACTGCACTGCTGTTTTACAGATAAAGGCAAATGGAAATATATTTTGGAGTACTGCTTTCATATAGCCAAAGCAGTCCAGTCTTTTCCTTGATATCACTAATACGTCACTATCTCTATGGAAAATGAGAGCTGATTTAATTGCTACAATTGGACAGAACATTTCATATGAAATTAAATCTGAAAATACTTTAAAAGGCCATTTGGCATGTTAGTGGCCTGATGAAGAGGCTTCAATTCTACAAAAGGACTTCTCTATTGCTGTTAAGTGTTTATACCCTGGGAACAATTTGCTGCTGGTGTTGAAACAAATCAGACAAGTCCTGCCAATGAAGTAGTCTTTCATAGTAAACTTGATCCAAAACGCTTAAATGCATTGTTATTATGTCTGGAGTTAAGTTTTAATGGTGGTAAGGCAATGGCTAATAATAGTTTGATTTTTGTTTCGTTTTGTAGTTTCAGATGAAATGCATTTAGGACCGTTGGAAATACGTGTTGAGAATTCCTGTGCATTCATGATGTTAAACTGGATGCCAGTTAATTCTTTCTGCTGTCTGAAACGTGCTGCTGTTTAACTGTGATTTTACTTCTTTGCAGATACTAGAATGTGAATTCTATCTCTTAGAATTGATGGTAGGTGGTTTTTTTGGCGGTTTGCTTTTTTTTTTTTTACTGTTGCCTCAGTTTACTTTTTACTGATGAAGAATATTTTGAATTTTGTGCTACACTCCAATTTTAGAATGATGTCCATGCAGGTCTAACATTTACATTTTCAGCAGAACGCTGTAATTACTGTGCTGTCATCTAGGCTGAGTGAGGGCATTGTCACTTCCTCGTGTTGAAGCTGGACTTCTCAACAGAAAGAGGGCAGATTGTGGGAGCAGTGGGGACAGGAGGAGTGCATATGGCTCTGCGTCCTAGTGGTTAGAGCACTGTTGGGAAGGGTAAAGCGTAAGTTCTGTTCCCAGAACTGCTTCTGTTTTTAAAAGAGAGAGAACTCTGTATAAGTCCTGATGCAGAGACTAGGATGTCAGTGTCCTTATTTCCCCAGATGAATGGCCAGTCAAGAGCATAAAGAGTTGTATTCTTGCTATGCCCTCTTCTTTTTGCCTGGAAGAATCTGGACCTATACAATGGTCCAGCTTCAGCTGAAGGCGTGGGTAGTATCCCACTCAGGCTAGTCTATAACCTGATAATTAGAGTAATCTTCTAGGAAGCGAGATGTGGGTTTGAATCCTGTGAGGAAGAAACTGAACTCAGGGCAGCCCATTTTCTGAGATGGTGCTGTAACTATTAGGCTGTTGGATGAAAGGAGCACAACATGAGATTTTCTTCCAGGCACATTCAAAGAAAGGAGCTGTACCTGCTTTTTCTAAGGGTTGCTACCCCATTGCCGTGTTTCCTAGGGCAGCTGAAAGGATGCAGCGCAGACTTCTTAGGGGGCTTAGGTAAAGTGGTGCCCGATTTCTGCATATTGGTTGGACTTGGGTGGGTTAGGCACCGAGCTCACTGTACTAGGGTAGTTCTGCCCAAGCGCAGAGAAAAGGAGAGAGAAACCAGGGAGGAGCCTAGTGAGTTAGGCAGCAACTGAGAAAGGATATGTTTTGGGAAGAGGTCACAGAGGAGGTCGGATCAAAGCTTTTGTTTGTGCCTAACCCCTTTTTAGATATCCTGTTTAGATTTAGATACCTCTGCTATACACGGCAGTAAGTCTTGAGTTTTGTATACAGGAGTTTTATCACAAGTAACTGCATTTGCAAGAAGTTACGTTTTGGGGTTTAACTTATTTTTCCAGTATGCTATGTAATATATAGTATGTATAATAACTGTGTCTTACTTCAGTATTCAGCGCATGTAACTTAATGTGGCTTTTCCCTATAGTATCCATACAGTTGGCTGCTTTCAGCGAGGGGGTTATTCCTTCTTGTTTACACCAACCCGGGCCTGAAAAGAGGGGATTTGAGAGCAGTGGATTTTTTTCTTTCTTTCTTTCCAAACCAGTGTCAATTATTTTGGCATGCTTTCCATGTATGGTATTTAGTGACAGACTGTTTTCTGGCAGTGCTTTGTATTTCCAAGTGGGAATTACGGGTTTGTAAGCAAATGAGGTTTCAGTGTGCTGCAGATGTGGCTTTCTCTGTCTCTTAGGGGAAGGACATTGACAGACTGGCAACCATGCTATGTAATGGTATTCTAGAGAGAGCACTGCCCTCATTACAGCAGGGTTAGGTGTCAGAATGCTACTTAAAAAAAAAAATCAGTAATTGACTTGTAAACCAAATGCTTTTAATATGAACTGACAACACGTTCTGCATTGTAATCTAACTTTTATCCTGTTGACATTTTTCCTAGGACTGCTGTTTGATAGTATATCATCCTTATAGACCTTTGCTCCAATATGTGCAAGATATGGGCCAAGAAGACATGCTGCTACCTCTCGCATGGTAATGAAGACAATGATTAACAATAGTGCCTCCTTTCAGCAAGAAAGCCAGTGTTTAACAGTTATGCTTCAAAGGTGGTTAAGCAAAAGCAGGCTTAGCCTTATTTGAATACAAAGGGTGCCCTAGCTGACCTGTGCAAGTACATGTCCCTGACTTAGCTTATTCTGTCTTTAACCCTGTAATGATCTTACTTTGCAGTGATCTAATTTTTATTTTTAGACTAGCTCTATTAGCACAGTTTTTTACACTACTGAATGGTGACTATGAGTAGAGGTAATAATTTTCTGTCAACGTTGGTTTTCTGTTGTATCTTGTCATAGGAGGTAGAAGCAGTATATAGGGGTTTTTAGCTGTGTTAGCAGAACTCTTATTCTTGAACTGTTTCTCAAATACAGAAAGACAGTAAAAATACTACTTTTATGCTTACCCTTACTTATTTGTGAAACAGGGATAATTATTTTATGGTATACGTCAACACTCTCTGCAGAAAGACATTTATGGCACTATAATAGTGTTTCCAAATAAACTTCTGCTGTGACTACAAGGAAAAAAATGAAAGGCTTTAAGAGATTTTTACAAGGGAAGAGATCTCTGCCCTTGCTGTTTTGCCCTGCAGCCTCACTGCTTCTACTATCTGGGAAACTGGCAAGATATTTATAAACTGATAGCAGTTTTTGAAGTCATATAGTCTAAAGGTGAATAGGACAATACTTACAAGTTCTTTTTTGCACAGGAGGATAGTGAATGACACTTATAGAACTGATCTTTGTCTGCTGTACCCTCCTTTCATGATAGCTCTAGGTAAGTAACACAAGTAATGTCTCTTGTCATGTTTAAATGGATGTATTCTGCGCACTGTCCCATCAACAAGCATTCCCTAGAGTGCCCTCATAAGGTGCTTCAGTTTGCGTTTCATACAGTACTGACAGTGTAGCCTCGCAACTTAAAAAGTCTTGAAGAAAAATCTGATAATCAATCCCGACTTTTCTCTGTTGAACTGTATAGTGTTTATAAAAAATAGAATGTTTCTAACTGTATCAAGAGTGGATCTTTGTTCAATAGCCATGTCACCCGATCTTTGCAGCTTGCCTACATGTGGCCTGTGTTGTCCAGCAGAAGGATGCAAGGCAATGGTTTGCTGAGCTATCTGTTGATATGGAAAAGGTACTGTTTTTTCCTCCCGCCACCTGTTACGGACTGACCAGAAATGGTAGTCGTGGTTATAAAACTACTGTCTTACATGTCTGCAGCACTGATTTGAACTTCATGCAGTGATCATATGTTAGGCGCTGTTGAAATTAGGTAGATCTCTCGGGGAGGGAGACAATGTCGGGTCATTCGGTTATCACCCTGCTCTGAAAGTCATGACAGAACCATTGCGTAACAGCAGAGTGTTGCTGGTGTTGCCATTTTTCAGATGAAAATACAAAACCAATATCCTTTGCATTTTTTGCCAGAAAGAAAATTCCCAGTGTTTTTCGTCAATCAAGATTGCTAGCACGAGTTTGCCTTTTAAATTCTAGAGCATGTGATTTTCTGATTTGCCTTTCAGCATCGTGCCTACATACTGTTCTCATTTTCTCTCTATAAATGTACGTAGTATAGCAGAGTGTAAAACATTCTTGACACTTTCAGGATGACCAAGACTGTGACTTCAGTCAGTGTTAAACAGGGGGATGCCAAGACTGAGTTCCCTGCCATTGCAAATTCTATGTCAAATAATCCCCTTCATAAATTTATCAGGTTCCAAGGTGCAGTTGTTCTCATACCACTAATTTTCTTCATCTTCACTAGTTCCTTTTACTTTGTAGGTTGACTTGTTTAACCTTTGTTTAGCCCCAGCAAGCAAGCCAAACTAGTATTCATACTCCTTATCACACTGTTTCACCCTGCACGTATTTTTCAGTCTATCTTTTTTGAAACTGAGTGTCCAGAATTGAATAGCGTGTTACAGATGAGATGTCCTATTGCCCTCTGTGCCCTCAGTATTGCCCTTTATCCCACTGATGATATCCTGGCATTGTATTTGTATTCCAGGATTCGTCTTCAATTTTAAGCACAGTGTGGATGCTATGCTGCATCAAGAGCTCTGTGAATTATGCTGTCATGCGTGTAAAAACAGGATGATAATAAATGGGCAGCAGAGGAGAACCAACCTATATTTGACAGATAAGGTTATCGTAAGCTTGATACTGAACATGTTTGAATGTTTACATGTCTTGGTTCTCATGCCAGTAATACAATCTAAGGTTGATTTTTTTTACATTAACACCACGGACCTCTTAGCCAACTATGACTTTTGTTTCAAGGATGTATATTGTTCTAGCACTCAATCAAAGTCCATGTATTAAAAAAAAGAAAGAAGTCTACTTCATTAATTTAGAGAATGATGAAACAAATTAGGAACCAAACATTATCCACCTTTTATATAGAATATTGCACTAGAAATTTCATAGGAAATTAAGGTAGTTGAGGTGCAGTTGAAAATGCCCAAACTGTTAGAGAATGCTTATACTTCCAGAAGTGGAATATGAACGTTCAACAATTCTTATTATATGTATATAATAATATAATAAAAATAATGAGAAGAATATAATAAGTATTTAGACACTCCTTGGCTGTTTATTTCTTGGAAGGAAGTAATTCAGACCAATGTTTTGTGGTTTTGGGCTTTTTTTTTTTTCTTGCACTGTGGCTCTGATGTGTATAGAACTTCGATAATCATCAGTTACTGTATTGGTAATCCATAGTCATCTAGCTGCAATCATGCTGCCAGGTGTCTATATTTTCCCAGTAGCATAGTTATAAGCTGTGACAGTAGTTGCAAATAAATAAATAAAAAGCTATTCAGCTTGCAGGGGAGAAGTGGTATACAGTTGAATGGGAGGGAAAGTATTCTATTTGGGCTTCCTTTCACAATTAAATCAAAAAACTAATTATAGAAATGGTTGATTGCCAGACCAGATTAAACGTGAGACAGCTCTGTTTATATTATGAAAATTGTGCTGCTTAATTTCAGTTCGGGGCATGTTTAATTAATTACACACTTAAACTGACTGTGACAAAGATAAAATCACTATTGTGTCTGACCTTAGGATCTATTTTCTTTCTAATCAGATTTTAGAAATAATCAGGGTTATTCTGAAGCTGTATGAGCAGTGGAAGAACTTCGATGAGAGGAAAGAGATGGCTACTATTCTTAGTAAAATGCCTAAACCAAAACCACCTCCAAACAGGTACTGTACTTCCCTAATATACCTTTTCTGTGGAAAAACTGGACTACTATCTTAAGAATGAGTAAATGTTTAATTTGAGGTATAGCGTACATTTTTACAGTGCAGACCTTTCTATTACAAATAGCCAGTGTGATTGTTCAGGAGCTAGTGAGAAGCAGAACATTCATTGTTTTACGGAGAGTGTTAATGCGATTAGAATGTGATCAATACAGCTCAGCAAACGTAAGTTGGAACCGTGGTGTGAGGCTCCGTGGCTGGGCCAGATTCACTGGAACTGGGCCTGCTTGATGTCGTATTTAATTACTGCGATTAAATACAACTGTTGGGAATCTGCACGTGCAAATTCCTGTGCACATGCTTATGTAATGTGAACTTCGAAATGTTGACTTCAGAAGTAGATTCAGCAGGCAGCTGCATGGGGATATACTGAAATCATTATTCAAATAAATACACTGGAGTTATTTATGCATGCTGAGAATAACCTTTGCATTTTTTTATGAAACTGAGCAGAATATCTTAACCTATTTGTGTATATGTTGAAGTATTTTCCTTCAAAAGGTTTTTACTACTTTCAGAATACCATATTTTTTAATTAAAAAAAAAAGACAAAAATGTAATATGATGCTTCTTTTTGAAGACACGTTTTGTTTTTTCTTCCAAACAGTGAAGGAGAACAGGGTCCAAATGGTAGCCAGAACTCTAGTTATAGCCAATCTTAAGACATTCCAAAGAATTTCTTTATGGACCACTTTGACTCAAGACATCCTGGGATCTTTCCTGTGTTCATGAAATGGACAGAAGGTTTTAGTAACATCTTTGACAAAGAACTTGAAGAATAAATAGCTTGTTTGTGTCAAGCATTTTGAAAGCTTTTTCTTTAAAACTGCATCGTTTTCTCTGACGCTGGAGCAAATGTACTAAGATTTTTCAGTGTAAGGAATCAAACGTTAAACCAAGCTGCAAAAGATTAACACTATCCACTCAAAACAAATAGTTCATTATTGGTTTTGTTTGCTTTGAGAAAATTGTAACTTGCCATTGAAGTGAACTATTTTTAAAGCAACAGTAACCTGAAGCCTACGTGTACCTGTATTAATGACTTGTGTTGTCTTCATTTTGTTTGTGACTGAAGGAAGATAGTGCACTGTACGTTAAATCTATTCATTACCTTGAGTTTTGTTGAGTTTTTAAAAATAAGTATGGATTCTGTAACAAGTAACACATCAGTCCTTCAGAAACAAAGCCTAGAAGAGCCCGCAAAGAATATTGTTAGAGTTTTAATGAAAGCTGCAGGAAAGAAATTCAGTTCCTTTTTTGGATTAGAAAAACGCTGTTTTACTCAGTAGATGCACTTGGATGTTTTTGCCATGGAGCGTAGTAGCCCAGCTTACCAGAGAAGTGCAATATGTATAGTGATTCTGCAGTTTTCTTAAACATTTCAAGTGTTAGGAATTAAAAAAACTCAACATACTATGATTTTTTTTTTTTGCAAGTAAATGTACTGTATAGTACAATTGGAATATTTCACAGATACAAATCCGGATATGATTGCTATTTTTTATGGTGGATTTTTTTTGTACAAAAGATATACACTGTTAGTCTGCCTTCACTGTTAGTGTGAATTTGTGTGGTTCATTAGAGAGTTTATTTAAGAGGATTGAGCTTTCGGTGAGCTTCATACTGGCTAATTTTAATTGTGATGTTAGGAGCAACTCTTTAGAATAACTGAAATGGGATTCCTTGGTTAACTGTGTGCTGGAGAAAATGAGATTCCTTCAAACAGAAGGCCATATCTTGTGGTCCTTACTCAGGCAGAAGTCAGGAATTGGCCTAAATCGAATTTCTTGATTTTTAGATAACTTTGTTTCCAATTAAGTTCTGTACAACTTCATTTTGAATGATAATGCCGACTTGCCCAAGTATAAAAATTGAATGATAAAATAAAGTGCAGTAACATTGTTCTCCATTTTTTTTCCTGAAGCAACACATTTCACTGCTCTGAAATATTGGAGGGAAATTCTTGAAAACCCTTGCTCTGTGATGCGTCTTGGTTCAAAAAACTGGCCTCTTAAAAAAAACCTGTTTTTGCAAATACCTGTCTTTGTAACTGGCTGGTCAGTCGGTGAAATAGAACTGAAGCGTGTTTGTATGTAGCCCATTAGGCTACTAGCATTTATTTCTGTTCAGGTTATTTTCGTAAAACATCAGGTAAACAAGCCCAAACCACTTTGGTGAGATAGAAAATATCTACATTTTGGTCTTTGCTACTTTTGTTGCCATTTGATCCATACCTTTTCTAGACACTTGATTGATGAAGTGGAATTTGGCTATTTGCCTTTGTTTCTTGAAGTCTAAAATGTGCTATTTGTAATGTGGACTTGGGGAGTAGAAATAAATCAATGCAACTTGACCACTGCGTGGAGTTCTTAAACAGGAACTGTTCTTTAGGTAAACATCAGTCTTCTTACATATACCACATAATCTGCTAAGAAAGCTAATGTTTTGAAATTAGGGATTTCACACTATTAATGAAGAATTCTGGCTGGAGTGATTAAAAGTTTTCTTGCTGCTCAAGAGCCTTTCCAGACTTGACTGCACACCTAAATTACCTGTGACCTAAACCTCAGAGCTAAAATATCAGGCACTTCTTGATGGTAAATAGAAGTATCTTGGGTCATTTCTCTACTGGGGAGGCGAGGATAGTTTTACCAGCTCTGATTCCAGTGTAAACAGTGAAAGACAATAAAATGCAGTCAAAGGGACTGGATTCCGTGCTGACAGTTATAAAAAGAAAGATGTAAATAGGAACAACAGGAAATGGAACATAATGTGAATTCAACAGCTTTGCTACCAACCAGACAGAAAAAATCACCTTTACTGTGCTTCCTTTCAAAGGACAGAAATGCATAAAAACGAGGTGTCTCATTAAACGAGGGGTAGCTGAAAGTCTTCACAGATTATATGGTTACAGGTGACAGCGGAATGTCAAAGCAAACACAGGCCATCTATGCCAAAAAGACTTAAGGAAAAATCTAAAAGGAAGCAAACTGAACGGGATTAGGCAAGTTATTTAACTCAAAAAGCATCGTTTGAAAAGCAAGTTATATCCACATAAGGAAGATACAGAGGAAGACACAGAAAGGATCATCAACTTTGACAAGCTACAAATAATTTGAGAAACACCTTGCAAAAAACTACCAAGACTAGTAAAAGCTAAACCTACCAAGACTAATAAAAACTAATGAAAATAAAGAAGAGGTATACTGTGGCTTTCCTATTTAAAAAAAAATCCACAACTCTTCAGCTCAGAAAAGATAGGAGAGGTCTAGAAAAATGATGAGTGGTGTGAAGACTGATAAGGTGACAACTGTTCATCACTTCTGACAGAAGAAGCAGGAGCATCTGATGAAAACAGTACATGGCAAGCTGAGAAGCAACAAAGGGAGAGACTTCCTCTCACAACGACCCAATGCAGCCTGCTGTGACTGCTGGGAGTTTGTGCTGAAAATTTTACAAATACCCAAATATACCAAGACACGCAAAGGCTGAAGGAAGTATCAAAGCACTCTGAGTTGTAAATGAGAATAATCCGGGGATTATATCACTAAATACTTACCCTGTTTTATGCTCTTCCTCAGACGTTTTATTACCAGTTGCTGCCAAACAGAAAATAATGGGCTAGACAGATCTTGGTGTGACCCAATATAACTGTTTGTTGTTCATTTTTTGTGGCTATGTAGTTTTAGATGTTCCCAACAAACTTTAATGTAGCTACAAAAGGAAGCATTGGCCACTTACGACTAAATTGTGACTAAGTTTAGTTGATTAGATCTCCTGGCTTCGTTCATCTGTCTGCTAAAGTTTGGTGGCTTGGTCAATACAGCTAGGCATGATTAATTACACATTTAGCTAAATATTTTCAGCGTGTCTCAAATTTTCTATGCAATCTGACCTTAATGATCTAGATCAAAAGGCATCGTTAGTCCTGGTGAGGCCTGGCACAACGCAGCCAACAGTGGGCTTCGGTTGCCCCTTTGACTGTGTGCCCACAGCATTGTGAAACCGACAGTCTAGGTCATGTTAAACAGGCAACATTAATAGATCATAGGATTTGGCTATATCCAACAGAACTGTTGGCATCTGTTACTCTTCCTGATCCAGTCTGGAAAAGACCTTTCAAGAGTAAGATAGTGAGAATTGCAGAGTAAGTGACCACAACAAGGTAACAACCATACTCATCCTGGCATTTTAATTTCATCTGTCTCTGATTAATTCATCAGTTAAACTAAACCAGTATTTTGGAAATTAGTCTAAATTCTGGCTCTTAAGTTGTTTGGGGCTTTTTTTTATGGATTGGAAATAAAGTATAGCAATAAGACCGCCAAAAAGGCAATGATACTTTGAAGAAAAATGCCCTCATTACTCACTATTATGACAGCTACACTACAGGGTCTCTAATTATTAGCAAAGATGAGAGAACAGAAACCCCTGTAAGATGCACCGTCAGGGCAGCACAGCTAACACAGCTGGCTGTGCCAACTACAGGAGTTCTCCTCTAGAAACAAATGACTGCAGAGAGACTGCAGGACTTATTAGAAATAAAATTCTAGTAAGATCAGTTACTTTTTCTTCTCTGTTCTCTAAACTTGAGAGGGTATATTTTTGAGGTCCTCTTCTCACCACGCAGACTGCGCTGTCAGAATGGAAGAGCTGTAAGATAAGTGCACATTGCCTGCAATACTGATTAGAGCAGAACCAGAAATTGTAATTCCTTTTCCCAGACATCCTGCAGAGCCCTGAACTTCTGTGCTAGGACTTAAGTTTTCTAGAGGCCAAGGCAATTCACCTTTGCTAGTTCCCCTGAACTGCTAACAGCATTAAAAAACAAACAAAAAAATCCTTAAAATTATGACTATGCAAATTTATAGGTGGGGATGGGATGGGTCAGTTTGTTTTTTAAAGTTTAAGACACGTAAATTAACGTACATGAAAGAAGGAAGGGAGTTCAGTAACTTCCTTGGACACCTCAAACTTTCCAGCCTAAAATGACTACGTCTGTAATAGTAACTTCAAGTACAGGCAAGTTCTCACTTGATACTGAGCTGCTGAGGGAACAGAAGTTGTTGACTGAATGCTATAGCATTTTGTACTCGGCAGCAGATGTGCGTATAAAAATGGATATACTTTTAAAATAAGGAATCACACAGCATTTTGAACAGCGAGTATTCTAGCATCAGGTCAGTTTCCCTTTGTATTTTCTGACCAGTAGTGAAGTTTTGGCCTTACAATCATATAGTACAAACCTAAAAATTTGTACTCTACTTATGCTCTTTGATAACACAGCAAATATTTTAAAACTCCAGCTACACATGAAGTATAATAAATCTGTGCTTAGGGCAGTTACTCAAATTCCATTAGAATATCTGCAGTTTAACTATTCTAAACAAACTACCCAACACAGTTATTTGGGAAAGGATAATTTTATTTGTCCTATCATCATGAGTTTAAGCAGTCATAAACTACATCATACAAAAATCTTAGTAAACATAGTAAGTACTTAGGTTCTCTTCACATACTTTCACCAAAAAACACAGCCCAAAGTAAAGGTTGAACAAATTTAACGTCCTCTGTTCATGTCACAGACTTCAGATACAATTTAAACCGAGCAGTTGATATGCATGGCTATTTGGAGGTGAATGTCCATTTACAGAAGAAAACAGGAGTGGGCTGTATTCTGGAAGTGGAATGCACGTAGTTGGAACGCTAAAACCTACAAACGATCCTGAAGCCATGATGGGGCAAGGGTTGGGGCGGTCACCTTCATTTTTTCTCTGGAGGTTCATATTTTACCCAATCCTCAAAGCCACCAGCATATTGCTGAACTCTGAAAATATGCAGAAGCTAGCCTTTTCAAGAAGTTATCTTAGATACAATGTTAACATTGTATCTAAGAGGACATGGGGAAAAAAAAAAAAAAAGAGGAAAAAACCATACAGAAATTCTCTGCAATCAAATACACTTCTACCTAGCTTCAATGAGCCACATCGACACTCCTTGTACTCTAATACTGCCTGCTTCCATGCAGTGTAACTCTTTTCTTCCAAATGACACAATGCTGGAGATCAAACATCAAGCAAGTAGTAGCAGCCGGATCAATGAAACAGTTTGCCACTTCTTTTTTTAAAAAGAGAGAAGAGACTCACTGCGGTGGGAGATTTAAAAATGTTATTATGTGTAATACTTCAGATGTCATCTATTTGATGCAGCAGCACACTGATCTTTACTTCCTTGCAAACCTATGTGCTCTATAGATCTGACATAAGCCTGCACAAAACTAAACTCTGGAAAACAAAAACCCACCGTGCAACACAATACTGACTCCTTCAATTAGGCGGCATGAAAAACAGGTAATGGAGGATATTTTGCACTTATTAAAACAATATATTTATAAAAGAAGAATGTGGTTCCATACTTTTGACTAGATTTAGCAGGGATATTCCAGTTCATGAGTTGCTGTCCAGCAAAAACATGAGCAAACAACCCTTTTTTAAAATTCTATCTGCAGTCTTCAAGCCAGCGAGGCACCTTCTGGCATGGGTGTAACAATTCTGCCAACCAAACACTGCTTTTGCTTTCACTCTATCAATCTCATTGTCTTTTTAGCTATTGCCTTCACTGCTTTACTCCTGGCAAACAATCCAATGCTTTACTGAAAGTGAAGGCGTGCTTTGTCAACAGTGAACTGTACAGGTAGAACTGCAATTTAACAAAGGGTGTGGTTTCATAAACTATTTAATCTAATTTAAGATCATACTTCTACCAAAGTGAGCAGTTCTCCACCTTTCCAATCATCCTGCGTCTCGGGACTAGTGCTTATGAAGCTGTATAAGGAAGCAACGTCTCGGCAAGGGAGCCCTAAGAGGCAGAAGGACCCTTCAGTGGCAGCATGGTCTTGCAGCAGATGGCATCACCTGCGGCACATGCGCAGAGCTGCTGAGGGGTTGTTTCACAGGGCGATACACCTTGCTTTGCTGGAACACCCAACGGCATCTTTCAAGGTTCAGTGGAGGCAAGAGGAGGTGTCTAACTCAAATACCAGTAGTTTTGTTCATATTCCACATTTAAATTTTTACCCTGCCCACAAGAAGCTGAGTATGAGTTCTGCTTCATGGGGGGGAGGCTGCATTAATCCCATCCTTACACACACAAGTCATACCTGCTGAAACCCAAGGACATGGCAAAACCAAGTGCCTGTTTACTTCTTGTTCCTGCCAAACAGGAGAAAACCACAGGGTCTGACTTGGATGGCATCTTTTGATTGTACTGCTCCTTGAACTCCGTTGGGTCCATTTGTAGAGCTTCCACTAATTCACCCACTGGGAAATACAGCAAAAAAAAGTCTCATTTATTCTCTGTCCACAGACAGGCTTACACTGTAAGGCTTCTAATTTCTCTGGAGGAAAAGTTTAGCCTCACAACATACTAGCAGCTGTCTAGCACAGCTCCTCTTTGCTCAGTCACTACCACTTGTCCACAGACTTGATCATCAAGCAAAGGGCAACACCCAACGTCTCCACATAGCAGTGTTAGTAACTTACGTGGGATGTTGATGGACGCTGGGATTTTTCCAAATCTGTCGATCTCCCACCTCTCCCGCACATCTATGTGGAGGACGTCGGTCTTCTTCAAGTCTTTGAGCTCCTGGTAGGAAAGGCTTGGTGCCCCGCCGGCGCAGAGGCTGCGGCTGGTGGCACCCACCGCCCCGGGACCTGACAGAGAGGCGCAGCCCGTGAGCCCACAGCAGGCCCCCGCAATCCCGGCCTCTCGGGGAAGGCCATCGCCCCCAATAACGTTTAAGATATTCACGCAGGGCTCCCCCCGGGCGCCGGCAAATCTCACCCCGCCGCCCGCTTTCGGAGAGGCCCAGCCGCCACTCCGCCCCCCGCGTCCCCGCCTCACCGGGCCCTGCCGCCCGCCACCAGCCGCCGCTCGCCGCCCACAGGGCCTGCGCCGCCCGCCGCCAGCCCCAGCCCCCGACCCCCATCAGCCCGCCTCCGAACATGGCGGCCGCACGGGCCGTCCCTGCCGCTTGCCGCCAGCCGCCCGCCCCCGCCGGCGGGGGAGGAGACGGCTTCCCGGGCGGCACCGCCTTCTCCTCAGAGGCGGGGGCCCGGAGGCCTTGATCCGGGCTGGCCCGCTCTGGGGTACGGGAAGCACCACCGGGGTAGCCAGGCTGGGTTAAAAACAATCAGGCTGGTTTTTTTTCGCTTGTGAAGCCCTCTGATTTCTGACAATTTATGACTCGACGTCGATAAAGTATTTGCACACTCGCATCCGATGAATTTATGTCTTGGCATCGCACGCGGCCAACGAGGGCATCCCCCCGGTTCAGGGAAGACCTGGATTTCACCAGAGTTACGAAAAGCCGAGCGGCCTGGGCGGATAAGCCGTAGGCGAGCTGCCCACTGCCATGCACGGCACCTGCCGGCACCAGACGTAGTTGGGTTAGGCAGCCGCTGCCTTCGGTTTCGGTACATCCAGGCACTGCCGCTTTGCCTGGGCAGGGTAATTTCCACAACTGAGCCAAGCTGCTGAGAAGCCTTACAGTACCAAAGGCTGGGAGATTGAACAGGGATGAGGAATTTTGTGCCAAATGCACTCAAAGTAATTCCAAAAAACCCCCTCAGTGTTACACCTGAGGAGAAAAGGTGATTTTAGCACTGGCCTGCACTGCTTTCACCCTTGCCGCTGTCTCCTTACAGCGACAGCAGCTGTGGTCCAAGGTAATAACCGCATCCCTAGTTTCAATACGCTTTGGTTTTGAAAGCTGTCAGTCTTCCAGCCCCAAGGACTGATGGCCAAGGCATGTTTTAACTGGAGAAATGAGGGTCCCTCCGTTCAACGCGTTTTAAATCAGTAGCCCATATTTACTACACACCTTTGTAGATATATTATGTACCAGCGGTTCCAATCTTTAAAGGCAGGCACGCTGGATCTTTTCATAAAAGATGCATTTTGAGGAGTATGTTGTTGAATCTTTACTAATGAGAGTTTTCCTTCTCAAAACGAGAACAAAATATTTCTCGGTACTGTAAAGTGTGACAAATTGAACCTGGCACATGTAACTGGTTCACTAGCTGCCTTTCTGCCAGCCTCTCCATATGGCCTCCCTGACAGACATTTGCAAATTGTCTCTTTGACGCAGTATATCTATATATGAGTCGAAAGTTTTATGCGTTTTCCATTTTCAGCAAGGTATGGGTAGAATACACTACTTCCGGAAAATCTCTTTTGAAGTATAATTTACTGTATATTTTATCTGTAGTAAAATAACGACCACAATTACTCTCCATTTATTGCATGTATCACCGTAAGAACCATAAAGCATGCAACGTGGAGCATCAGGATACTTGTCATGAAATGCATATTCACATGAAGTTGCATTTTTATAACTTCATTTATGGTTTTAATTTGACCCTGGATCATACCTATATACACACGAAGAGAGAACACACTAGCTTGCTTGCAGAAATAGGAACGATCCACGAGCCATCTTGTGAAAGACTGAGAGTTTTGAAGTCAGAGGAGATCAAGCTAGGCAAACTCCCCCGGTCGCTGAAAGGGTGGGAAGCAGCACATTCAGTTATCCTCTCGCCTTCATGGCACTGCCATCCAGCACTCACTCAACCCCTCCTCAACAGCTTTCTTCATTTCACCTCTTGGGACTCTCTCTCCATTTCACCTCTTCTTCATTTCACTCTCTCTCCACTTCTGCCCAGCCTCATTTCCCAGCTGATTACCCAGCTGCATTTACCCTTGCACATTCTTTATCCTCATCTTCTCATTTGACTGAAGCCTTCGTTGATCGAAGAAACGGTTCACAGATCTAGGCTTTCACCAAGTCCTACTGCCTTTCTGATTTTTTGGTTACTGCATCTTCTTTTTCTGACTATCACCTCTTCCCCCCCCCCCAACTTTTCAGCCTTCCCAGAGTATTCTTCACCATGCTTTACTATTTGCTTTTGGCCTTCCCTCTCTGCTTTCTCTTTTCTTTCTTTCATGCCTCTGATTGCTGATACTCTTTGTGTTTCTTTTTTCTTTGCCCTTGATGCTTCATTGTCTTTCATAACCAAACCCCAGATGTGATTTAATCTCAACATTGGCCTTCTTTGGCTCTGCTTTTGCATTGTTGAGTGCTTCTGGAAGAAAGCTGGGAACCTGGCTCATTTCTGTGACAAATCCGTTTTCCTAACATGCAACTCTAATTTATATCCCATTTTTCCCCAAACAACAGGAACCTATGCATAAAGCTGCTGTCCTCACTCTCTGCACAGAATTCAAACCATTTCCTTTGGGAAACATCTTCTCACCTCATCTTTTCCACCTCCTTTGCTTGCCTTCCCCTTCTGCCAGTGCCCTGACATTCTACCTCTTCCAGATATTTCTGGTCTCCTCTCCTGTGCTAAATGAATGTATTCCCCTTCACATCACACTGTCCGCCTTTCGCACATGTTCACTTTTCCCTCCTTCTCTCTAACCTTTTAATCTAGTTGTTGCTCTTGCAGTGCAATAATTCTCTAATCTCTCCTGTGCGGAGGAGGAAGGACCCACTTCTCAATCCAGTTTGTTTCAGATTATTGCTCCATATTCTTTCTCCCCTTCACATACAGACTCCATGAACACGGTGTTCACAACCCATGTCTGGGGCTCCTCTGTTACACGGTCTGCAGTCTGTCTGCAGAGCTTTGTGCTCAGTTGTCACCACTGTCACTGAAGTGCCTAAAGAATTCCTCCTACCTAAATCAAATCCGCTTAATCTGTCAACCTCTTTCAACAATACTCTTCTTGACATCCTGTCTTTGCTTGGTCCAATGACTTCTACATGCTTCTCTAACCATTCTTTGAGCCTGTTTGTCAGCAGATCCACTACAGGTTCTCCATCCTTGGTTTTTGAGGGGTGCCACAGCAACTTCACCCTTTCCCCCTTTTTTCTCTATGCCTTATCACTGGATAATCTTATTCCAATAAAACTACTACCTCTCAGTCCTTAATTCAGATTCGCCTTCTGTCCAAATAAAGCCCCCCTTGCTGTCTAGCCAAATGGTGAGTTTAATCTCAATCCCAGTTTCTACTAGCTGCTCCCTTGTGTGCTGGATACCCTTTACTCTGCCCGTCCCTCAACTGGGCTATGCACCTTTGATTCTGATCTCCCTCCAGTCCCTCCCACGGTGGCTACCTTGAAAATCTACACAGGGCCCAGACCCTTCTGCATAACCTCTGCGTACGACTATCCACACCCTTGCGCACAGGCAAACCTGTTAGCTTGCGCCCCACATGCACAAATCCAGCGCAGTATCTCCAGGTCTTTCAGCAAGACCCCACCAAATTCAGATGCAAAGGTAACCCCATCATGTCCCCCTTCCTTTGCACCCCCTTCCCTTCTTTGCCTCGAGTTTCTAAGGTGCCCCGCAGCCAGACCTGCCGCTACCTGTTGCCTCTCAGCGGGCCCAGCTATGCTCCCGCCCAGCCGGCAGCCACGGGCAGCCCCGCTTCCCCACCGCCCTTCCTAGCCAGGAGACGCATTTTGCCCTCGAACGGGCAGAACCCCCCGACCCCACCCGCCCTCCACGCTACCTGCCCCCGGCCGTCCCCTCCTTGCCAGCTCGTACGGCACCGGGGCCCGCGGGGAGCCGTCCAGGCTGAGGCTGGGGCGGGGAGCGGCGCGGCGAGGCCGGGGGCGGGCCGCGCCGGGCGGAGCGGCGCGGCGCGGCCCTGGCTGCGGCCCAGCTTCCTCCGCCGCTTCCTGCCGCCGCGCTTGCCTGCCGCCCGCCGCTCCGTGAGTGTGGGGCGCTCGGGGCGGGGAGGGGGGAGGCCGCCGGCCCAGCTCGGGGGGCGCCATGTCCGCGGCGGGCTCCTCCTGAGGAGCCGGGGGACCGCGGAGCCTCGGCGCCGACGCGCGGCGGCCGCGGCTGGAGGGTCGGGCCGGGCCGGGCCGGGCCGAGCCGAGCCGAGCCGAGCCGAGCCGAGCCGCCGCGCCATGGCGGCGGCTGGGCCCGCGGCCTGCGGAGCCGCGTCCCGGGGGACGCCGCGCAGGTGCAGCCGGGCGGGCTGCGGAGAGGGGGCACGACGGTTGTGCCGAGCTGGGGCGGGCGGGGGGCACTGCCCCGCCGTGGCCCCGGGCCGGGCGGGCTGCCCTCCCCGCTGCCGGGGGCGCCCGGGGCAGCCCTGCCCCGCGCTTCTCCCGCGGTGTTCTGAACTGGTGGCCGAGCACGGCTCGCGTGGGCTCGTTTTGGGTAGCCGGCCACGAGCTGCTGGTGCCGACCGTCCGCTGTCGGTATAAAATAGGTTAACCCTACCGTGGCATGGAAACAGCAGCACCAGGCCGCCTCCGTGACCCGCATGAAGTTTCTCGGTCTATTAAGTTAGAGAGAGTTGGTAGCATCGCCTTTGGTCGGGTTTAAACATAAGCTCCGTTCACTTCGCATTAGGCAAGTTAGCAAGCGAATGCAGTTATAAAATGGTCTTGTGGTTCTGTGTCACGAGGCTGGCGTGATTATTTCTGCCCCGCTCTGACAGCGTGGCATACGCTGGCCTGGTGATGCCACCGCCGGCCTGCTGCCACTGCTGCGTGGCCGCGCGAATGCAGGCTGCAGGCTCCCCACACCAGGTGTTTTAGCAGGCGGCGCGTGTGGCCACAGCGCTGGCGCTCCGCTACCTGAAGTTTAGTTTTCAGCGACTGCAGACCGGTATGTGCCTGGTGATTAGATGACAGCCTGGTGACAGTCCTCTCAATTATTCGGAGGTGTGGTATTTTAGACCCATAACTGCAACTCTGCACGTTGTATTCGAGTTGATGTTTTGATTCTCTGTTTCCTGGAATTTTTAGAACTTCATTCGGTCTTTTGCTGTTGATGTCCTTTACTTTAGGACTTCATCCTGCTCTTGCTATAGATATGTTGCTACTTGCACGGTTAAACAGGATACGCATGACGACATATTAAACACAGATGCTGGAGAATAAAGTAAGATGACAAGAACGTAGAAGCAGATGGCAGTAACTCCAGGTGTAGCACTGCATTCTTGCTGCGTGTCATCTTTAGCTACAAGTATTTCCCAATTCCATTAAATAATCCTCTCATAGAAGCATATAAAGCAGGGTTGTGTTTAAAGGATTCTTTCTGCTCACATTTTCTAGCTGTTTAAATGGAAGCATAGTAGTGGCATGAGCATGTGCCAGATTGATAGCAGAATATGCCTTTGTGAAATTGCTCTGCAGTTTACTACGGTTGTAAATATTTTGTCAGATTTCTTAATGAGATATTGAAGAACTGGTGCTCTGTAGTTTTGTTTCTGTGAAATTCACAGAAATGCAGCTAGCGTCTCACAGGTTCTGCTGTGAGCATCAATCGTAGATCAAGGACAAGTTGTTCCACTTTAGATGTGTCATCAAAACAAACTGGGGCAGTTTGTGTGGAGGAAGAAAATGGAATGAAGTTTTTTGCTCTCGGTGGCAAGACTTGGACTTTCAAAGAGCTCAGACTAGTCTTCCGTAGTCCTTTATGGTTTTATCTGTTTTACTCCCATTAATTAGCTAACTCCCACAACACCCTTCCAGAGCAGTTGGGAAGTTATGCGCAGCCGTTGTCTTCCTTCATCTGCTCTGACTCAGCCCTTTAGGCAGGGGTACAGCGTGAGTCTCAGCTTAACGTATTATCTTGTGTGGGCTTCAGCCTGCTATCACACACTGTGCTGCAACCACTGTTCCTTTTTTTTTTTTTTAGACTTCACAGAATCAGCATTTCTCTGAAGTTCATCCTTTGCTCATATTGACATCTTGGACCACTTTTTTCCCAGTTTTTGTCCACATGGTTATCCTGCCAAGGTACTGTGAGTTCACTGGTTACTCTCCAGCTGTTTCAATTGTTACACCCTCAGATTTTCTGTGGTGATGGCACTGTTACATTGGTGTCCATATCACGCAAGTGCGTAGTCTGTAAGCTCTGTCAGCTGACTGCCTTTTCACGTGCAAAGTTTTCACTTGCGGGCCAACATCATTAGTTATAAGCCATGGCTCTTTTTATGGTACTTACGTGTTTTGCTTTTTAAAGCATGAATTTGTAGGAAAATCCATGTTAGACCATGAAGGCATCTACCCAGATGTTTTTCCCTCTTGGTGTGTTCATATTTTTTTTAAATACATTGAAGGTGGGATAGAGAGCATAAGCAAAAGTTGCAGTTTGCTTTATGAGGTTGGATATTGACAGGTATCCCTGAAATTTTCCATAAGACCTTTGATGTAAGATAGTAGCAAAAATACGTCATCAAAATACTACTCCTTTTACCCACTCAATCCTTTAATTTACTTTAGTCATAAACCCAGTTACAGGGTCTTTTCATTCTAGTTTCTGGACACATCTGGTTTCTGTTCATCCTTAGAAGTAATTTTTCTGTGGCAAGTGGGTTTCAGTAGGCAATCTGAGGGGGATCGTGCAGGATGCAAACACGAATGTTGACAGACCATGTTTAGCATGGACGGCTGGATAAAAAGGATTAATAAAAGTGAGAAATGCTGTGGGATTTTTACTGTCACTTGGCAAGTGGTATCTAGTGGTCCGAAGGCTCCGTCTCACTGCTTGTGCAAAAAGTACATCAGCGTCTCACCCTTTTAGGACTGTAATATAATGTCAGGATTGGCGTTTGAGCTCCAGTGACGGTGTAGGATGTGTGATGTGCCTTTGGGCTAGGAAGTCTTGGAGATGACACTTTCAGAATTTCAGATGACATTTTCCAGGGGAAGAAGTGTTGCTGCCACTACCAGTCAGCAGTTCTGGTCCTTTTACTGCTCTAGCAGGCAGCGGGGCCTTGTTTGCCGCAAAGGTTTCGGTGGCTGTCAGAGCGCTGAGCCTCCTGGCCCGCTGATGGGTGACACTGCCCGGTTGCTAACTGTGATGGATGCAGTTCTTGCTCTGATTGGGTGACATTTGATCTAGCGGCGAGCAAGCCAAAATGCCACAGGTAACGCTCAGAACAGACGTCCAAAATATATCAACTTGCAGCTTACATCAAAACATGTAGCAATTCTGCAGAGGGTCTGGCATTACTGACCCATACAAAGCTCTTTCTGTACGCTGACAGTTACGTGGAAGCTCATAAAGACCCTTCACAGATGGGCTACGGAGCATCTTGGCCTTTGGACTTAATCTGCACATCTGTGCTGTTCCTCAGCCCCTTGCTTTGGTGGTAGGCTGCTGTTGACAGCTGGACAGTTCTGTTAAGTTACCTTAAAGTGCTAATTTTTGAAATGCTGTATTCACTGCACTATGCCTTTTCGGTGTGATGCAGGTTTTTTTCCCATTAGCAACATAAAATCATATCATTTTAATTGGAGACTTTAACTACGAGTGGTGAGATGGTTGGTATTTAGGATACCTCAGATGAATTGAGGAATTGAGGTAAATGTATTTGCCCCAGCTACTTTGAATTGAGATGTTCACTGATGGAATAACTGACAATACTGGTTTCACGGTTTATGGCCAGTCCTACTGGGAGAGTTTTACCTGTATCCAAAATAGTACCTGGAGACTATCTGTAGACTCATTTGGCTATATTTCATAGAGTAAGTATGCTTAGATAAGCTAATGGTTATTACACAGTTTATATCTTGTTGTTTGCATTCTAGTAATGCAAGTGTAATCCTCCTGTTATTCATGAATCAGGAAAAATGTTGTGATAGGTATTATGCAGGTAAGAACAAAAACATGGCACTTGCCTGAAAGAGCTTGCACCCTAATTATAAGAGGAGGGGAAAGTGGATCTCGGAAGATGGAATGGAAGCAGTGATGTGGTAGTAGTCAGCATGGCAGGTTATTCCTCTTAACATACTGATGACCTGGTTCAGGTTTCTTATAAGCATCATAGTAAAGGTACGGCATAGGAAAACTCACTAAGGTGGCACATTTCAAAATTTAGCAAGTGAGCTGTAGACATTGTAGGAGGAGGGACTCAATCTCTAAGTAAGGAGTGCAAGATGATAAGACGGGAATAGGTTTTGTGGAGTCTAGACAGTGAAGACATAGTTTGCTTCTCCACCTCTCATCTCACAGTAAAGATGCTGTGAAGAGGAATGACCTGTTTGGTTTTGGTTTTTGGGGTTTTTTTGTTGGTTTTTTTTTTCCCCAAAAGAAAAGTCAATTCTAGTTCACACTAGCCTTTTATCTTTTATTGGTCCTAGCTCTACTGAGTTCCAGTAAAATATAAAACTTAGAAAAAATAACAATTATTTACTTTAGGAACTACATCCAGCTCTTTTTAGTTTCTAAATATATAGTTTATGAAGAGGGTGCATTTCTAAATATAGAAATATTAATGCTGTTAAATATAGACTATTTCAGGCATACCTTACATTGAAAATAGTCTGGGCATACCTTAGATTTAACTTAACAAATCTAGCACATTGATCTTTGGCACTTTGTCAAATTTGAAGCTTTTAAAATTAGGTAGGCAGATCATTCTGCTGCTTTTGAAGTGGTTTGTTCTTTCTAGACAGGTGGAAATGAGCAGTTGTAGTGAGCTTTTGATCTTAATCAGCTTTTTGTAGGCAGACTGCCATTAGTCTTTTAAGAAGTAAAAAGTAAACTGAGAATAGCAAGTGATGATGATTACATTTCAAACTCTTGTACGCTGAGCTCAAAGAATCTGAGCACGTTTGGCAAGGACTAGTTCTTAGTTTTGTATGAAACGATTGCTTAAAAGGAAGAGATTTAGCTCCTTCTATTTTTAGTTTTTTCCCCATGAAACTGCCTAATTTATATTTAAGATATTTACTGTGTGCCAAATAGAGATCAGGGTGGAGCTAACATACCTTCTGAACTCAGTTTTTTCTACCACAAAAATCAGGGGTTTTTTATTTGTCAGATTCATTAGTCAAATATCATTTGCACTGTGACTTGATTTTGTCTATACAAAATGAAAAACTTACCGTATTTGGTTTTCCATCACAAAAAGAAGCTTCCAAGCAAGGATTCATGGAGACTTCTTTCTGCATAGGGAGAGAGGGAGAGTCTGTCTGCTTTAGGACACTCCACAGTTGATGGCTGTAGCCACAAATTACTATTGAACATATTCAAAAAATAGGAGAATGGGTTGGAAAGAGGCAAATCATAGGAATATTGCCCAGGTTTTTAATCTTCATTGTATCAAGTTCATTTGTGCAAATTGTTCATTTCTCCTCTGCCTGCCTGTCCTGAATGCCTTGTGCCTATGGTCAAGAGAAACCTAGAGAATTTCTCTCTTGCTTTTTTCTTAGCTGTATTTTATGCTTTCTTGGGTCTATGTTTGTTCAGCGTTTTCCTTCCAATAAAATCTCAATCTTTTATTTCCTGTAAACTGCAATATTTCTGAGAAGTAATTTCTGAAGCACCTTAGGTTTCTTCCTCGTTTATCTCAATTAAATATAATAATCAAATTCCTGGCGTAAACATTTTGATTTTGAAATGTTGATCATGTTTTTAATTGTTAAAGGAAATCTTTTACTTGTAACGTTTTCTGTCCCCAAATATACTGGAAAAGGGCAGAGAGTACTGCGTATATACTGTGCTGCTTGCATCATAGATGCTTGCTGAGTAGTTTGTTGCTCTTACCCTTTTACCCCACTTAGATGCTTTTCAAAATGAGGCACAAACCCCGGCTGGCTAGGTCCTTGATATGCTGTGGCTTTTCCAAGAGCTCACAGGTCAGTAAACGTTGTCTGATGGATGCCTGTCTCTATGTGTGTTCATGAAAAATCATTAATCCAATGGTCCCTGTTATCTTTTGTTCTGCCTGCTGTTACTGAAAGAAGACTGAAAAGTCTCCGGGTTGCTTGGTGGGTTCCCAAACCTGCAGTGTGAACGCTGGCTTCTTAAGTCAGCATTCATTTCTAATGCCATGTTGATTATGTTGGGCTAGAAATGCCACATTTTCAGTCGTTGCAGGTACCAACTGACACTCTCTCTTTCCCACGAGTCCTGAAGGACCCTAGAGAGTGGGTCAAACGGGCTCTGTGTGCCCCGATCTGGATCGTATCACCTGGCCTATGGGCCACAGGATTTCACAGGTGGTAAAGACTTGCTTGCATTTCAGCTGGTTGGGCCCATAATTGTTCTTTCATGAAGTTATCCAAGCTCTCAAAATGTACTGATATGAACATGACTTTCGTTTGGGTGAAATCTGTGGTTTGGACAGTCTTACATAATCTGTCCAAAGAGATAAAAATTGTTATGCTGAAATGAACTCCTAGATCGTTTATGTCAATGTTGAATAACCTAAACGCAACTATGTTCCTTTAGGGAGGACATTTTTGCTGTCTTTGCTATTGAGTCTTTACATAATTTAGTGTAAAATCATGGGTTTTCTAACAGTAGCTGTATTGGCCTTACTGTTTCATGAATGTCTCGATGAATCTTGTGAATCTTGGCAGTACGACAAGTGGTGATGGGTAGTTTCACATGAACCTTTGATATATATGATAAGATGCCAAGGCAGAAATACACAGTTGAAGTTGTTTGGGTCTGAAGCACCTTTTCCTGTTCTCGGGATGCTGTGGTGTGTGGCTGTTGATGTACGTTAGGCAAGCTAAAATTTGTTGTATATAAAGAGTCAAGAGCTGGAACATTCACATCTTTCTTACTGTATGAACATGAATTGCGAACCTAGGAAATCAGCAAAGATTAATTCAGTGGCATTGTTCACTTGCATGTCTAAGCATTTGAAGCTTTATACCCTTAAGTACAGGAAATTTTGAAATCTATAATTTAAGAGCATCATGGTATTTAATATAGTATAAACTGATTGCTATGTAAATGTAGCATTCGGAAAAAAACGAAGTGCATTTTGAAAGGTTGAGGAGATGTGAAGCCGTTGATGCAAGGAAGCAGAGAGTAAAGGTTTCTTTCATACTCTACAGAAATTTGACTTGTCCAAAGTAAATCTCTAATTGATACGTTCATGCAGAAAACCTCCAGCACTAACAGTTCGTGTGGCAGATGCAGAGACATCCGTCCAGATCTATAGGAACCTGGAAGAGGAGCTCTGAGGTATGGATTGCCTGCTTCACTTTAGCGAGGGCCGTTCAGATACCAGTGGTGGTGGTGCTCTGGTATCAATATTGATGACTGTTCTGCTGATTGGCTTAATGGCTAAGAAAGGAGAGGGAATACTGAGTTCAATATACAGGTCAGTTCCTGTGTCTCTCAGAGCTTCAGTAGTACAAAGGTTTGAATGGATATACAAAGAAGATTTAAAAAGTTTGTCTACCTAAATTTTTAAACTTTGGCAAACTTATCTACTTGATCTGTAGCAAGAATGTATCTTTTGCTGTTCCCAAATGTAGGGCATTTCAGAGGTTTCCTATACATAAATGAGGTAGCACAGTTGAAAATATTTGGTACTGGTGGCTCAGGTGACATTATTAACTTGTATGTGGTGCACAACAAGATGTCATTTTTTTTCTAAACAGAATGGCTCAGAGGTTTGCAATGTATGACTATTTGACTACCTTACATTCATAAGCTTTGTATATGAAAACATAGATTTGTTTTTATGAAGCACATAGTTAAAAGGCAACCTGTAAACTAAGCCTCAGAAGCTGTTTGTGTGATGCACAGCTACACTCCTTCAGTGAATTCACATTTGGATTTTGATTAAATGACTGGTGTGCTGAAATCTCTGAGGATTTTTTTAAAAAGTTTAGTGGCAAATATTTACCCTTTAATTCTGTTCCTCGTAGGACTCCTTGATTAATGACCCAAATTTCCTATGAGAGACTTCATCCATATGGATTCTCTGATGTTTATTAGAGGAATCAGCTCTCACTCCAGTCTGTCCTCGCTCATAGGAGGGGACACTTTCATGAGATTTGGAATACTTTTTTATTTTATTAAAGTGCTTGAAATTGCTCAAAAGCTTTTAGGGAATGTGTAAGGGTGAATGGTGACAGAAACCTTTCCTAAGGGAGATATGTTAAGGAAGAGAAGCTTTTATTTTAATGAAGTTTTTCTGGTAAGGTATGGCTTGAGCTCTGTAGTAGTTTACAATAACAAAAGTGAAGAAAATCTCGGTGTCTCGAATATTTAAAATCGCTGCCTGGAAGTGTGTGTCCCCTGTAGCTACAGATGCAATTTATAATGTCATGTAATATAACTAACTGATCTTGCGGCATTCCTAAGAGTTCATTCCTGACATGTTCATACTCCTGGTTACACAATAGCTGACATTAGTCAAAGCCTAAAACTGTTCGTGAGGTTTGAATGTGTGATTTGATCTCATGCTTTTAGAGTTCAAACTCACTACATTTGATGAAGTGTTTAGACCATAAAGCAACCCCTGTTTCTCTTTCCCAGTAAGTAACAGATGCGGGTGAAAGATCCATCAAGAGCCAACCTTGAGAAACCAAAGAGAAGCAAAAGGCCTAACAGGCTGCAGGATGAAGACTCCTCAGATGATATTTCAGGTAAATACATAAGGTGATATTTGGCCCTGAGGTTGAGGGCTAATAACTTCCGTGTTGACTGATGAAAACCACGAATCAGCGGTATTGCAGCGGTATGCAGTTACAGGGAATCAATGGCTTGAAAGCAGCTTTGCAGAAAAGGTCCTGGTGGTCCTACTGCACACACTGAATGAAAGCAAGCGGTGTGGCTTGTGCCTACTGTATGCTGGACTGTATTAACTAGAGTGCAGGTCGAGGTACGTGATTCTTCCCATCTTTTCAACACTTGCGAGACTTCATCTGGAGTACTGTGTCCACTTCTGGACTCCCTGTTACAAGAACGATGTTGACTTGTCGGAGTGAGTCCAGCAGTGGGTCACCCCCTCCACATGGTTAAGGAGAAGGAGAACATGATGCGTGAAGAGGAGCTGAAGGGAATGGATTTGTTTAGCCAAAGGAGTGAAAGTATAGTTTCTTTCTTTGACTGCCAGATAGGTGGTTATAGAGAAGGCAGAGCCAGACTCTTCTGGGAGGTCCACAATGAAAGGACTAAAGGCAACAGACAAAAGGTAGGGCAAGGAAAATTTGGCTAGGTATGAGGAAATATTTGCACCATGAGGATTGTCAAACAGAAAGCTGATTTTCTAGTGATGTGGTGAAACCTCTGTCCTTGAAGATATTCAACACTCAGCTGAACGAAGCCATCAGCAACCAGATCTAAATTTGTGTTTGACCCTGCTTTGAATGAGGGTTTGGACAAGATTCCTTCAGAGTTCTCTTCAAACCTAGGTTATTCTGTGATATCATAGTGGAATTTGTACAAAAAATATGACAGAGAAGAACGGTCGTCGATATTCATGTTCAGAATGGGCAGTTGTATTAAGGATGCATGGGTATTTGGAAATCTGTCTTTATGGATGGGAAAGGAGGTCAAGTGCCTGTGTTGTTATATGCAAAAATAGATTTATGTAGTATTTTCTGTTGACATCCTCCCCCTCCCCCCAAAAAAGAACCAGGGAAATTAATTTTGTACAAAAGTAGTCCTTGTACTTTTGTACAAAATAGTTTATCTGTTTTTAAGAGGTGGTGTTTATTGACTTGAAAAGGATTTTCATTGTAGAAAGACCGAAATAGATCCTTCATAAAATTCAGTATATAGGGAGCAGCTGGCTGATTTTTCCTATTTTAGTTCTTTGACTTTTTTTTTCCTAATGCTGAATTTGTTGAAGACTGCTCCTTTAGTGTACACATGCTCCCTTTCACAGCTATTATTTTTAATGGATGAAAGTGAGTATGTGTCATTTTCTCCAGGCTTAACCTGCCAGCACGTGAGCCAAGCAGTGGATGTGCATCATGTGAAGAGAGCGGTAGCTCAGAGCGTTTGGTCAATATGTGCAGAATGTCTGAAGGAGAGGCGGATGAGTGATGGTGAGCCCGTGGCACCTTCGGACATATGGCTGTGTCTCAAATGTGGCTCTCAGGTAAGCATACGTTGGAAATTTACGGAGGTGGATAGGCCCTGATTTTCTAAAGGATATGACCTGTATAGATCGTTGTCTGTTTGGCATCTCATTACCTTCAGTGAAGCAGTGTGACATAAGTGCTTAGTTTTGAGAGTCCATGCTTCATCTTCTTCAGCGGAGTGGGATGTGGCCTTATGTTCTTCTTGTCTGGTTTTCAGCAGTGTTTTGGGTTAGCCTTATGTGTTACGGTGCAGTTCAGCATCACAAGTAGTAAGTGACGCTCCTGCCTTTTCTCTGTTCTTCATCTGCATGCTCTTGCCACTTACAGAGAATTGGCTCCAGGAACTGTGTGGTTGCAAAATGCATCCGTTCAGCTGGCTCATCTGGCAGAAGATCCTGCAAATACAAATGAATTAAAAAATGGATATGTATAGTGCTGAATCAACTCATACTGTGGGCACTCAATTGCTAGATGTGATTGAAACCAGGGGGAAAGGACTGTGCAGGAGTGAGAATGCTGCTTTTTGTGACAGCCATTAGATTGGATCAGTTATAATGTCAAATCGTGGCCTCAGTGTTTAAAATGGCAGGTACTGACCCCAAGGCCTTGCACAGGTTTCTGTCCTGTGAGTGAAGTAAAGCCTGATACAGAAAAATACAGTTTACAGGCAGTGTCATGCTTAGTTCAGCTAATAGTTGCCTGAACGAAGCATTTCACAATTTTCTTAGACTTTTGGTAGGTCTTGCTATAGTAAGGACAGAAGCCAGCTCCTACCAGTATTATCTGAACAGATTTAATTTTGCAAAGGAACATGCTATTAGCAGGCTTCAGAAGATAGTTAACTGGATCTCAGAAGGACTCATATAGCTTGTCTCTGAAAATTTGTAGTTAAGGTGGGCTTTTAAAAGGAGTTAAATCTGTGTACTTTTTCATGTTTATGCTGTTAATAGCCTCCAAAACTCATGCCTCATTCAGAGACCAGTCCTGGATCTTCTAAGTCCCACTCTGTAGATACTTGAAAAATTGCAAATGCTTTCTCTCGAAGCTGCTGTATATAAATGGTGTGTTCTGAGTAGCTTTTTAGTACAAAAGCAATTTATGTGCCTTTTGTATTTGCTGTCTGGAATTCATTTGGCATTCTTGAGCAGTGAGGGTTACCTATGCTGTCCTTCCCTTGATATTCTGTGGACTAAATATGCTACATAGTCATTTAATTCACATTTTTTAGAGAATTCTTACTTATGTGAATGGCATAATTTGCTGTCTATTGCTACTTATTCAATACTTGTTCAAAAAGTAGGAATTATTTCTATTACGTTAAAAGAAACTTAGTAATTTTCTATACTTTTAACTGTTTTTTCCAAGTAGAAAAGATGAGATTTTGGTTTTGTGTTGTCATTGATTTTCCTTTATTAGTAAAAAGAAAATGTGTTCATTTAAAAAAAAAAAAGTTAACTGCTATCTTTATAATACTGGATTATAAAGAATATTAAACCCTCTCAATCCTTGAGAATGCTAAATGAGTATTTAGGGTACTATAGTTTTCTGTCTAATTTTGAGAAGTAAAGTTTTTGCAGTTTATTTACTAATAATATAGTCTTTTCCTACTTCCCTTTTTTCCCCTTACTGTGTTGATGTTTCTGTTTTTAGGGATGTAGTAAGACCTCGGAAGGCCAGCATTCTCTGAAACACTTCCAAACAGCACGCGCAGAACCTCATTGCATTGTTATCAACCTCAGCACATGGATCATATGGTAAGAGTGAGTATGCAGGTGTTCGTGTATGCTTGTGTTTAAGGACTACTCATAACTTAAAGCAGTGTCTTCTCATGATAAAGAATTATTTTGACAGATAAAATGAATACTTTATATAGGGGAAAGGCGGGCTTTCTGGAGGGAAAATTCGTTTGTCCTTAGGACTCTTAAAGGGGTCACAAAGCAATACTAAGATAGAAGTTTGAGTCCATTGTGTTCCATAGAGAGTTGCTGGTTACAGGATTTTGTCCTTCCTGCTTGTTTCTATATGATTATTTGCAGGACTATAAACTGAGATTATTTAAATCTGTAAGTATCATAGTGAATTGGGGCTGATCTATAGAAAAGCATATATAGTATGAGAGAATTCAATTTTATTCCTCTTTTTAGTATGAAAAATTGTAACCTAGAGCTTAAGTAATTGGCGTAAGGTTGTTAGAGAGGTTTGTTAGAGGTGGGAGGTGCATCCAGATACCCTGAATTGCAGTTCGTTCCTTCTCTTGTTTAGGTGTTATGAATGTGATGAAGAGCTGTCAACACATTGCAACAAAAAGGTTTTGGCTCAGATAGTTGACTTTCTTCAGAAACATGGTTCCAGGGCTGAACCAAGTAAGTTTACACAAATAGTTTTATCTGGAGACATCTGTAATGTATTGTCTCTAAAAATGAGCTTTTCAGATTTTGAGTCATGTTAAACATACAATTGAAAAATTATGTATGACGCGAGTATAATACAGTTTGTAATTGCACAATTGCTTGGGCAAGTGATGCCTGTCGAAACATAATTTCATTTTTTTTCTACTGTATGATTACATTTTAAAAATATTTTGGGCATCGTAGGACAGTTTTTCCAAATTTTGTCTTTAATGAACAAAGTTTATTGTAGAGAAGATGTTACCTTAAATAAGATGCCATATAAATTAATGCACAAAAACTATATAGAAGCATAAATTAATTGAATTTTCCTAGTGTGGATGTGTCACTTCTTAAATTTTTCTGATTTAAATTTGTTTTCCACAGTTAATTAGATTTGTTTAAGTGGATTTTCTAGTGCTCTGTTGTTGGATGTAATGCTTTCTGTTAATTTATGTTATTGGGTTTTAATTGATAGAACGGTCATTTCTATTAATAGAAAATAGTATTAAATTATTTTCTTATATTAGGAGCCTACTATATCTTCTCAATATATGTAATAGTAGATAGAACTTTGTACGTGTGGCCCTCAACTGTCTACTCTTGATAATGTTGATGTTATTCATCCCTACTGTAACATACTTGGCAGCATTTCTGGCTTGTGACTTAGAGTGTGCATCGGATTCCAGATTTTCTTCACAAAAAACAGCTTAAGTAAACTTTTAAAACAATTGGTTTCAGTTTATAGCAGAGATAATCAACTGGTTAGAAGTAAAAATGGAAAAGAATTGCCTTACTGAATTAGACTAGGTATTCCTCTAGCTGCATGTGCATAAATCCTACTGGTTTTAAGAGATGTTACATATTTTTTGAGGGGGGAAGAAAAATGAAGGGCCACTCAGAAATACATATTTTATATTTTGATCTAGTCACAAATTGTATGTTAAATTATTGAATTGTAATAAATTGATAAATTGCTACTTTCTGCATCTTTTCGCTTGGAGCAATGAAAATACAGTATGTGATTTCACTTTTGCTCACAGCCTCAGTTTCAAGTTTACCTGTAAATGGGTGTTGCAGCTTGCTTGCAGATGAAAATGCTGTAGTGTTTGTTTCACTTAATTTAATGGAAACAATTTCATTCTGGTTTTGTACTGCTGGCTAAGACTTTCAGAGTGATACGACTCTGTGTGCTTCGGGGTTTAGATTCTTAATTTATGAATCTTGAAAATACCTAAAGTTTTCAGAGTGTGGTGCTTAGAAGTTTTCTGTGAAATGTCTTAAATTAAGCAACCAAAATTCCAAACTAACTCAGGAAAAGTAAGCTTAAATTAGGCCCAGGATTTCTTAAAAATCAGGTGTTTATAGCAGAGCAGGGCAGAATGTAGTTCTGCTGTATATATATTTGTGTTTCATTTTGATACTCTCGAAAACGCGTATATTTCATTTAAGTATTTGCCTGATGCAACTGGAAACTCTCTTCTATAATTGGAAACAAAATTGTATTGTTTTTGTTTAGGGCATAAACATTTTTTTCCCTGGTTTTTTTCTTTCTTTTTTTTTTTCCCTCCTGTTTTAGTTAAACCAGTTTTCCCTTCAGTTTCCGAAACCAGGCATTGAAATGAAAAACTAGCTATCATCCAGCTTCAGTTTGTGGTCGTGCATTTTGTGGTAGCAGTGCATTGAGTTGGCCCTGCTTGCTTTGGTGCCTTGGAAAAGGAGGTTCACGAGTGATGTAAAAGGTAGAGTTGGGTACCAACGGTGATGTCAGGCGAGCGGTGTGTTGTGGGCAGCACGAGGGTCCTCCTGCAAGGCGGTGGGAGGTGCAGGGCAGTTTCAAATTGGTGATGGACCGATTTCCCAGTGTCATGGGCCGTGTGTTACCGGTCTGCACGGTTACGCTTCATCCTTCAAATTCATGCACGTGCCCGGTTTTGAGTGAGCGAGTAGACACGCTGGCGTCCTTCAAAGCTAAGGAAGTCATGTGCGAGCCTTGCAGGGTGGCTGCCTCGGCAGCAAGAGGTCTCAGCGCGTGGAGGTTGCTCCTGCAGGGCTGTCGTGTTTCCTGCTCCTTGCTGGGAAGGGGCTAAGGCTCATGTGCAAGCCTGTTTTCACACAAAAAGCAAGTGTGTGTGTGTGTGCTTCCGGTAATGTTTGGACTCTCTCCCACGTGGCAGAGAGTACGGCTGTGCTGAGCAGTTTGGATCCCGTTCTTGAGAGCTCTGGGAACGCTGGCCCAAAAATGATTTGTTGGGTTTTCTTAAGTGGCAAGGAAAAGAAGAAAAAGCTGTTTGCCTGGCATGGCCTGTTGCTTTGGGCCAGGCCGCTCGCTGGAAGAGGCTGGGAAACAGCCGTGTATTGATAAATAAGTGGTGTGCGTGAAAGGGAATTCCCAAGCAGGATTGGCATTCTTGTTTCACTTTGATAAATTTAACAGCAGTGCCTTTTCTGTTTTATGTCAAATACTTGGGCTGACACACTTGGTACTTCCCCTAAAGAAATGTAACTTATGTAACTTTTTTTTTTTTTTTTAAGTTAGACTGCCTTTAAGGATTTTTTAAAAAATAAAATCTGAAATCAAACTGTAATTCATGCTGTTGTCCAGAAAACAAAGGACACAAAGTGTAACAGTGAAAATTAACTCTACTATTGAAAAGTTATCTTCTTTTTTTTTAAGTGTAGCATTTTATTTCATGTTACAGTGATATTTCAGTGTAACTGTCATCCTTTAAACTCTTGAGTTGGCTTACATTTTTTTAATTCGTTTTGTATGTTCACCCATAATAAAAATAAACTAATTTTAATTAAATGAAACATAACTTGTGAGAAACACCTAGTGTAGCACTGACAATTAATAATTCATATTTCCCACTTAAAAATCAATCTTGTGCTTTTTTTCCATTGCTTTTCTGTTTCTTCCTAAAAAGCAGCCAAAGTGAAGACACTTAACTTTCATAGCAGAACGTGGCACTGTAACAACAATTCATCTTACGTCTGGATTTCTTTCTGTTGTAACGATGCAATGGTTGGCATGGTGCGTCATTAAAATTCAGATAGCATTGTGTAGAAATTTCTGCAGAAATGCAGTATGAACATGGATGTAAGTAACAGATGAGGACTGCTAGTTTTTTTTATTTTGTTCTCAAAAGTGCAGGAGTCATTTAGAGATAAAATAATCAGCTTAAACATGTAAGGGAGGGTTATATAGATTTCCTAATTAATGCATCTTGGAAAATAAACAAAAGCAAAATGCTTGTCATTTGGTACTAATGTGGTGGAATAGTGTGGCAGCAGGATCCCTGCTTTTCACTCGGCCTCTCATAAAGATTCAACTTCACTTCAGCTGTAAAAATGTGCAAATTACATTACTACTACATGACTGACTTTTGTAATTACATTAAGCGATTGAGATAAATCCCAGTGCTGGGTTCCCAAAAGAATGCTTGCAGCTGTGTGATTTTCGCATCTGATCCTATGGTTTGTTGTACCCAGCAATGCCTGCTTTTTTTTTCTTTTTGCCTTTTTTTTTTTTGAGCGGTCTGTTTGGTTAAGAGGTCATGTTGGGCACAAGATGGAAGAATAAAGCAAGATTGCTTTCTAGGGTGTACCACCCAGAAATTTGTTTTGTGGAAAAGGTTAGCAGGCCATGATGATTTTCACAGAAAGGCAGGTGCAGTATTGTCCGTGTGGCACACTTGTGAGCTTCACATGGACATAATGCACATGTAGTACACAGAAACCATGCTGAGACATTGCGATCCGCGTGTCTGCTCATTTGCTGGAGAAAAGAAATTGTTTTGCAGTCGTAAAAGTGAATATTACACGTATTTTCCTTTACAAAAGCCAAATTAGATGTTGGTGGAGACATAAGATGGCATACTCAGTTTTTTTATAGAGCAGTTAATTAAATTGGTTTGTGTGGCAATAGAATGGGAAGGAAGAATATTTGTTCTCAAATTTTGTAGTTAAATTTATTGTTGGGAAGGTCAAGCAGAGGAATGAGATTTTGCTAGTGAGTTCAGATGCCCAGATTTGCCGATAGGTGAAAGTTAGAAACTTGATTTCTATTTTAATGGATATAACTGATGTAAAACAGAGATTAAAAAAATATATAATTTTACAGTACAAGTAATAGGTGTTAACTTGTATGGAAAAACAAATAGTATGATGAATAGTGTTTTAGATTTGCATTCGTCTGTGGCTATTAGCAGTTGAGAAAGGATCGCACTGAAAAAAATAATTGTGTTCTTTCATAACTGATTTTCACTACGTGTAATTTGGAGCTTGAGTTCATATAAGTCCATTCTATCTACTTAAAAAGAAAATTAACTAGCAAAATAAAGCAGAATATGTTGATTCTCCAAAACTGAGATACACTTCAGCAAAAAGACATTTCTGTTGTCGGTCATAAATTTTCTTTCAAGTTTACTTACTTGTTAGGGGCTACTGTTAATTATACACGTTGCAAAGAAACGAAAACTGAATCATTGGCAAAAAATGTTTTAGACGTTCTGCAATTTTATCCACGGATTCTTCCCTTTTCTGTCCATGTACTTATTTACTTGTGAGGTGTAGCGCAAATCATCTGAGCGTAGAGGATCAAAACTGGTGCTTGAATAGCTTGCTCTTTCACACTGTGCAGACGTGTTTTTTAGTTTATAACATTCTGGCAGAATCAGAGAAATAAAATTGCAGTTTGTAATCTTTAATTTGGTAGGATTGTAACATTGCAAGAGAAATTGGGCTTTTAAAACGTAAAGCTAGTGACCATTTCAGAAGAGAACTGTGCTGTTTTTCTAAGGGTTAGATTCTCATTGTTGTACAGCATTGAGAAAAAAAAAAATTTTTTTTAAATAAAAAAGGAGTGCCAGACAATTTAGTGGCATTTCATAATACAGCATGATGACAACTTGGTAAAAGAAAGGCAATCTATTAACCTTGCTTTTACTGTGAAGACCTTCAAGTGAAGTACCAGAGTTGTATTCAATAGAAAAGGCTTGACCTTGGAATAAAAGTGCATATTCCTGGAACCCTCATTTTTAATTAAAAAAAAAAGTTGCATTGAAAAGATGAGCAAAAATGCTTACTCCTCCGGCTGAAAGAAAAATTGGATGTCATTTATCTTTTTGCTTGCATACCATCTGCACCCCCAGGCACAGCTCAGTTTCAGCAAGGGCGGTACAAAAGTCCATGAGCACTGCAAATGTTTGAAATACTGGCAAAACAAATGGATAGGAAACCTGTGATAAGTTTTCTGAACGTCTTTTGCAAGAGGATGTGTTGGCACTGTGTGTGTTTGTACACCTGGTCTGGTGTCTTGCTCTGATTCATGGGCTGAATCATTGTCTATATTAATGTTGGGCTTAGGAATCTCAGTCACATACCCATGAGGCCGGTGCTGTGCAGCTGTGGGACAAAACAATGTTCCCCGCCTCCAGAGAGCTTACAAGACAAGACTATAGGTGAGCAGAAGTAGGTAAAAAAAAGCTGAAGAAAAGAGTGGTAAGACGAGAGCGCATTGCAAGCAAGAGCTGTAGGAGGGGAGCAGTCTCTGACTGCTGTGCTCTTCCTCTGGGTCTGGTGGGAAGGGGGATTGCTAGCATGGGGGAGAGCAGGGTGACGTCGGGAAGCTTTGCTGAACGCAAAGGCTGCACCTAAGCACAAATGCAGCTGTCTGAGAGCTGAAGGAGTGAGCGCTGGAGGTGGACGTCGTGGTGGGACCAGAGGCAGGCACTGACCTGGTGCCGGGGAAGAGGTGGTCAGTAGGGTGTGATGAGTCTGATGGAGAGCTGGGCAGTGGGTCTTGGTAGAGTGCTCCAGTAGGGCGTCTCTGCAGCCAGATACGCTTTGTCGAGGGAAAAGGAAGTTGTGGTGGTCAAGGCACAATGTAGGTGAGAGTTTTCCCTGTGTGACTGGATTAGAAAGGCTACCCCTACAACAAAACTGCAGAAGGAGTCTAACAGAGAGGTGTAGTCCGAACATGTGAGCCCCGAAACAGTCACAGTCGGATATGCTGTCCCCGCTGTGGAGGGACAGGCCTGCCTGGGGCTGATGTCCACAGTGCCTGAGAAGGGCAGGGGGGTTGAGGGGCACCCTGTCAACATCAACAAAAGATGTAATAGTGAACTACAGACAGAAATCAATCTATGAATTTAATTACTTTTGTGCTTTTCACTTGCCTTGCTCTCGTTAACATTAACGAGGTCCTTTATAATAGGTATTACTGCACGCAGCCGGATGGCTTGGAGTACTTCTTTTCTCAAAACACTGTTTGGCCAGGAGCTGAAGGCCCTTGTGGGCAGCAGCAGATGACAGCCATTTTGATGGAATCCTTCTGCTGGGATCCTTGTTTTGTCTATACTGGCATAAAAGTCACTTTTCGTATCCAAAAGCACGCCTGTTAAAACATTACAGGATTGCAAGATTGTGTCGGCAAGAGTCCATGAAACAGTTCGGTGCAAATTCACTTTAAAAAATTACATATTACCCTTTTGATTAATAACATGCTTGTAGCCTTGGGTTAATCTTGCAGAAGGGCCCTCCAGCCCCAATCTGTAGAAGTATTAGCTATCACAGTCATTACCAGCATCTTCTATTAAGACTGACCAACTCTTCACATGTCAACTAAACATTCAGCTTCAGGCCTGTCTGTCATTTATCGCTGAACTGGGGACACTGAGCAGAGTTAAATTAAAAACTGCTGTCCCTCCTCTGGCTCTGTATATGTCCTAAAAATATCTGCGTGGAATAAGCGAGGCAGCAGATAATGTTTGTAATGGCAAAAAAAACACTTTTCTGTCAAGACTTTTTCACAGATACAAAAATCCTCGTAAAATGTCACGTGGATAGTGTTTGTAAAAACTATTAAAAAATCAAGAGGCAGTAATTAAAACCTTCTGAATGAAAGGAGGTTCCTAGACTTCAGTAACAACATACAGGCCTTTTCTTAATTTACTACTACTTCTCCTTATGCCTATACTAATCATCCAGCTTTGTGGCAATCGGATGTCTGGTTCTCATTTATTGTGTTTTATAATTGCGTATTCATCCAGCTCTTATCACAAAGCTGGATGTTTTGGCTTTGTTTTCCCTCCCTTAAATGATTTATATGTAAGGTTCAGCAAATGGAACCTTGCTACTTGTGTGAAGCTGCCATTTAACCATGAAGTGAAATGCTTTTATCGAGTTTGCCCTGCAGATATGGTCCGCTGTGGCAGTGCTGTCCATATTTGGTGGCTGTGCAAGGAGAGCCAGGTGGTGCTGCAAAGCATAGCACAGTGAAGCGTGGACAGATCTAGGTTTGACATTTGTCATCCTGTACTGCTAAAGGGAAGAGAAAAATCTGCTTTTCCATATGCTTATGCTTTAATTTTTGCCTGCAGTTTTGTCCAGATGGCCTTGTGAACATTGTTTACTTTAAGATGCTGTCCCAGATGTTTTTGAATGCCGATGGATAAATGCAACAACTGTGGTATACTAATACACAAATTATTTACACAATTTTGGCTTTTTTTTTTTCTTCTTTTTTTTTCTTTTTAACCGTCTCTTCTCCCCAGCACTTCTCTGTATAGCATACTTTTCTGAGGGGAAGAAGTCTCCACTTACATGATTAAATTTCCGAGCACGAGCAGTGCCTTTGAGTTGCAGACACTTGGAGCTCCCATTCTCCTGCTACGATTCTTTTGGAGCTCTGCGTGGGTGGACGAGTCTCAGACCCTGTAGTATGCCCCTTGTAAGCATGTCAATGAAAAGGTGTTGCTGCGCATAGCCCATAAAACTGTGACTGTTTCAGGGCGTGAGCAGCTCCTAAGCTATTTGTCATTCATTGCATTGTCTGCTTTTTCAAGGAGAACTTGATCTCTTACTTTGCCCTTGTACCGTCTTAATTTTCCACGCCAGTGGAAAGGAGAATATTTTAAAGCTGTGTAAGCAGTATTACCAAGAATGTTTAAAAAATGTTTTTAAACAGCAAAGCACCTCTAACTGCGTTTTGACAAACTCAGATACAATTTGGAAAAATAATTATGCCTTGATGGCACTATAGGGTGCAGACAGATTGTGTCAGAAGCTTGTTGCCAGATACAACAGATATTTTAATGACTTCTTTTTTATTTAGTTATATTTTTTCATCTTCTAAGCAAGAAACTACCTAGGAGTATACATAAAAGAACCTTTTGGCATGAGCATCTCATTAACGTAAATAGGTCTGTTAGTTATTTCTCAAGAACACTTTAATGAGACTTCAATGTGAAACTCATTAGAACAAATATATGAATTCATATGTCAAGACAGAGATTGCAGCATCACAGTTCTTGGCATCTATTAAGTCCATAACTCGTTTACATTGACATGCATTGTTAATCAATATTTAAGACACTGCAGATGTCAGTAATGTTCATATTTAGTCCTGCGACCATGACAGTATGAAAGTTGCTAGTAGAATTCGAGGCTAAATATTGTTATCTCAAGTCTTTCAATTACCTCTAGGCTACAAGTTAATGACTGTCTAACTTTGCTGCCCCTCATCTGTTTAAATAATAAGGGAAAGCAGGAAATATGTGGACATTATACTGGTAGCATATTCCATTGCAGTTTTATCAAATTTTTGTTGGATAAAATTAAAACAACAGCACTGTATGCATTTGGGTTGTGTTAGCAATTCCCCAGGCTGTGACAAAGGCAGGTGGGTGGAGAAGCAAATGTAGCGTTTGGGGAAACTGATAACAACTCTGATTCGGCCGTTGACCGAGTTGTATAAGGCAATTCAAGCAAAGTGCGATAATTGATAAAGACTTGCAGCATTCAGGTGGTAACTTTTGGTTACCTCTCTTCAGATGCACCAAAAAGCAGCCTTTGTGTGGTGTTTCTAGTGTGTCTAATGAACGTATGTCTAAACCGCCTATTGTTAATAAACTAACGGAGCCAGTTTTACTTTATTTATTGCTTGGGAAATTGAAGAAGTTACAGTCTTACGGGACAATGTAATTGTTGTGGAAGATTTTGTTGGATATATGTAGTTGTTGGGGGGATTTTTTTCCCAGGGTTTTAGCTGCTCACGTCTCTTTTTTTTTTTTAAAGACTGTGTAAAGCAGTCTTTATAACTGCTTTAACCATCAAGGTATCTTTTCCTGTATGTTAAAAATGATAAACGTAATCTATGGAAGGACCAAATTGATTAAACTCTGCAATTACATAGTAATGTTAATCTATAGTTTAATTATAGGTTCATCAAAAATCATACGACTCCGTGAAGAAAACAGTGAAACAAGTGAAATACTGAAAGGAAGAAGTTCTGGTAATGGTGCATCTGTTCCAGTCAAAGGAATAAATAATTTAGGAAATACGTGCTTTTTTAATGCTGTCATGCAGGTAAGATGGAAAGATCATACAGCTTTCTCTTCATAGATTTCAGAAATACTTAATCTGTATAAACTGTGGGCTTCAGAAAAGGTTGACTGTTACCAGCCTTCATTCCGCTTTCTGAAGGTCCTTTTCAAATTCTTTTCACTTCTTACTATCCAAGCAATATTTCCTGTTACAACAAAAAAGAATTCTTGGATCAGTAGCATTTTTCACAGTAATGAGACAAATGAAAATGTCAAGTGTTTTACACACTGCATATGTGTGTGGGTTGTACTCGAACATATGGTTTTATTTGTAGTTCGGCATTAGGCAGTCATGAGTAATGCACAGTATTTACCATGCTGGTGGGTGTGAAAAGTGGTACTTTATGCATAGTGTAAATGTCTGCACAGTGCATTGTGATGATTTTAAGCCCCTGCAATGGATGCAGTTATAAAAGTACTTTTATTGATTATGGGTTTTTTTCTGACCAGAATAAGAGGAATGAGCTATACTAATACACTTTTATTGATGTTGAGTGTACAACTAATCCAACATCCTCAGAAAAGCGGCAGCCTTAGTGGGTTTTATATTGGAACATCCTATTGCTTGTCAGTTGAGCAGAGACATCTGTATGTCTGCAGGCAGGAGTGAGAAAATGAGAGAAAACTGCTACAAAGGTGTTCTGAACTGGCACTCTTTACCTTGTGTTTATAGTGGTGATTACAAAACTCAGCAAACAAATAGTAAATTTGTAAGGAGTAGAACTACTGCTAATTGTTCTCTGTCCGTACTTAGGGCATGGCAGAAACTTAAGTGATCTGCAGTCAAAGTTAACGAAAAATAAAGAAAAAAAGCTGAGATATGTTGAGTTGGTTTCTCTCTTAAATTCAGAGAGGTAATGCTTTTCAGTGTGCCAGAGCCCTTGTGCTTCTTGGGGCACAATGAGGGGGACTGCAGAGTTTAAAAGAAAAAAAATGATTTCTGATACTAATGTCATCACCATAAAAAAAAAAATAAAACGAACGAATCTTTGTTCAACAAAAATAACAAAGTTATTACTAGGAAACTATTTTGGAATTACAGAAACAGCAGTAGATACAATTTTAGAAACAGCCTGAGATCAGTGATCTTGGCTCTTAGAAGGGTGATACCTGCTTTTCCTAGTGATCTGATTTAAATCTTAGTTGTACATTATGAAATATATCTGATTTTGTCTATCCTTGAAACTAGAATTTATAACTAAAGAAAAATGTATAGTTGAAAGATCAGCATGTGTTTCTTGGGTTTATTTTTTTTTTTTCTTTAAGAACTTGGCACAGACTCATATACTAAATGAACTGATGTATGAGATGAAGGAGAAAGGAACAAAGTTAAAAATCTGTCATACTTCAGACTCCCAATTGGTAAGTATGCAGTGAGAAATACAGATTTGGGGAAATGTGGGAAGAAGCTGGAGGATGGGAAAGCGCATCTCCATTAAAGACACACTCTTACTCTCCCATTTCTTTTGCCTTTTAATTGTTTAGTCGGTTTATGATATCTGTGAACTCACTCCTTTTACAAACTAATTATTCAGCCCTGGAGGAGGAGGAGCAATAATCACTTCCTTTCACATTTTGTGACATTGAAGTAGCAAATAATGCCTGACCTTAAGAAAGAGTGACTGGCTTATTTTTGTTTCTTATTTCATTTCTTCAGTATGCATATATAATACAGGAAATAGTGTATTTGGCTCTAGAAAGTGTTCTTGAAATATTTTATTCCAGTCTGTCCCAGCCCTTCATTGATAAGGCTTGGGTTTATTTATTATGTGCTTCACGTGCCAGAGGATTGAACTGAGAGAAGCAAAATTTCAGTGAGGACCAAATTTCTTGTCCTCGAGCTCATTGCAGGCATATGGGAAAGAGACTCCTGTGGTTATTACCAAAAGAATATGCTGCTGTTCCTAGTCATGTCTTAGAGACTTTTTTCTTTTTCCGCTGTTCGCTGGGAGCTTTCTGGTGGCAGTGAGGGTTGAGGGGTGGGATTCTGTTTCAGATACCTCTGAAACGATGAAGATTTCTGTATGTTGCTGTTGGTGATGTTCATAGCTTCTCCAGGCAAGAACAGTGTGAAATTCACTGCATTGCTTGTCTATATTTCCTCCAGTGGCAGTTCTGAGCAGCAACATGTTTCACTAAGTTATCCTGAGTCACAGCAGAGGTCTGGAGCTTGTTTGTGTCCGGAGGCTTAGAAAGCCAGTGGTACGTTGGCTTATGCTTGATGCGACACTTGCACAGCCATAAGGTTGAAAGATTTATTTTTTGTTTCGTGACAATGCTTACAATGTAAATAAGATCTTCGGAGCAAAGACTGTTTTCTGGTCTTTGTATGTCAACGCAGGATTAGAGGGCTGCAGCAGTCTAACTAATAGTAATGTAGAAACTCCCAGCTTCCTGCTTGGTAAAGGGCGTTTTTCCACCTTTTGATAGTGTATGTAATGCAAATACTTTATATTTGTGTGTTTCCATAGCGCCTATGTTTCGTGTGGATCTGCTTTCTGGATGAGGCAGCCTCTCTAATTGTTTGTCCGGCAGTTGTAATCTGTTTTTGTGAGAGTCAGGCCAGCTAGTAGGAAGCATTGCAGTCATGTATGAGGCTGGGAGCGTGTTAGGGAGAGCTGGCGATCTGCGGCCGTTGAGACGCACGTGGCATGTAAGCAGTGCAGGAGTGTATCCTGCTCTAAGACTGGCTCGGGTGACTGCTGGCCGGCTCCTTCCAGCCTGGGGACCTGCTGGCTAGGGTGAATCTCACACCAGGAGGGGCTGTGTGGGATGCACCCCGTGCCTGTGCCCCGCCAACACAGCAGACCTGTGGGGTCTGCTGTCAGCCCCTGCTGAGAACCACTGCTGGTACCTTCCGGGCGCCTGGTTCCCGGAGGAACAGGGTGTGCTTCTGTGGCTGTCGGATGCGTGGAAATTTCGGTGTGCGGCTCACAGGTCAGAGAAGCTGGCCACCCCTTCCCTAAGGTTGAGTAGACAGAGTGCCACTGAGCTCCATCTTATGCTGGCCCACGGAGGAGGTTGCCCGCGTTGTCTCTCCAACTGAATTTCAGTGCACGTGGGAGTAAGAGTAAAGCAGGTAATAAAGGAGGTGGTCTGTTTTTGTGAGAATCAGACTGGCTCATCGACATGCCTGTTTCCAAAACTATTGGTTACCAACCGATTTGCTCAACAAGAATTATTTGGTTTTGCAACTATTACTGCCTAAATAATAAGCTTTCTCTTCAACTATTTCAATCATGTAGTGACATCAACATTTTAAAAAAAAAAAGCAAAACACTCGAAGACTGAAAGTGACATTGTTTCTTTGTCACAAATGTACTCACTTGAAATAAGTCTTGTGTGTCATTAACTTTGAAATCTGATGTGCAATTTACCTTTTCTTTGAAGGATCCTTTGGTGGTAAATCTCTCCAGCCCGGGACCCTTGACTTCAGCGATGTTCTTGTTCCTTCACAGCATGAGGGAGGCTGGAAAAGGTCCTCTTTCTCCCAAAGTGCTGTTCAGCCAGCTTTGTCAAAAGTACGTATTGTCAGTATCTTTTACTTGTTTGTTTATTTTTAATTTCTAGTAATATGTTTCTAAGTGTGCCATGTCTCTTGTCCTTTCTAAGGTGCCATTAGATTTTTACTGGGCAGTCCAGAAAATGTCTTCTTCATGTTTTAAAGTTGCAGGGCTCCTTGTTGCGCTCCAGGGTTGTACCTGCTCTTCATGAAACGTATGGCCCAGTCCATAACCACTGACTTTCACTGGGCTTTGAACTGAGTGTGAGGAGGCAGAAGAGGGCATGGTAAAACTGAAGAAAATAGAATTACCTTTCAGGTTTTGTTGTATGTTAGCATAAAGCTGTGCTAATACTGCAAAGTGTATGTAGGTATTTTGAAAAAAAGGGTAAGCTTGTAAATGGGAAACCTCTGCTATGATGTCTGCCCTTGGCATCAATTCAAAATTAAAAAGGGTCTAACAAGTGAGGACTTGAAGCGGTACCGAAATGACATATGGCTCCAGATTGCAAAGAGCTTACAAGCCCTGAAGAAATTCTTGTTTCTTGACGTGGAAAACGTTTACAGTGGTGCTTTGTAGGTGCCTTCAATTATGATGCAAACAATCTTGCTTTTAAAAACACCTGTAGAAGACCTATTTAAAAGTTGATACAAATATTTAAATATTGGCTTTACAAGTAAAAGAAGCTGTAGAAGCAGAGTAACTGGAGGATGATATAGCTGAATCTCACATTTAGAATGATTAATAATGCATGTTAATTTATTTGCTGCGATATTATTGTGTGGAATTTTAAGTGTTCTGCAGCAAGAGTTAGGAGGAAAGTTGCAGCCTCCTACCATGGCATTCCAGGGCAGCCTCACTGGGCAAGCATGGGTTTAAAATATGGTATAAAGAAACAAAAGCTTTTAAACTAGAGCAGGGATAGTTTAATTCTGATAAAGAAATCAGTTATTACTTTTTCTTTATCCTCAAAATTCAACTTCAGAAACTTATTTTTTCTGTTGTACTTGACTTCCTTTTGATTCTTTTGAGCTGTAAAAGGAAATGTGTATACAGTGTCCTTACAGTGATTTTGAGTGAAAGAGCAGTATTCGCTGTTCAGTATTACCTACCTGGAAGAAGAATATATAGGGAAGAAAAATATGTTGTTTCCTCACTCCTCCTGTTTCGGGCTGACTCAAAAATGTGATTTTAAGAACAAAACTTGGTCGAGAAATGGAAGGGAAATGATTAAATAGGAGTAATAGTTTTTTCTCTGTAAGTGTTAAGGATAGAAGGGAAGAGATGTTGTAAAACATGTTTTGAAGCCCACCTTAGCAAACTCATTGTAAAATAATCACGATGCAGTGCACTTCAGATGGCATTATATTTTTGAAGTGATAGCTATTTTGTATCTGCTCTGTGTGTGTGTGTGTTTGTATTTGTATAGTCATCAAGTGATGGCTATACAATATATCGGTATTAAATCTCAGATGTCTAGTTGTTCTTTTTTGTTGTTGTTTTTTGATCTTTAAGATGGGCGTATACTTTAACTATCAGCTAAAATTGAAGCATATTTTAATGTGGGCAGCAGACTTTTGCTCTTTAGACGTGTATCTGTCAGCTTCTGCCATCTCTTGCCTTCATCCCTACTTCTTACTTTTGTTAGCCTTGCAGAACACAACTTAGATATAAATCCTTTACTAGCTCTAGTATCAATAATAAAAGTGTCAGCCACATCCTGTTAGCAAGAAATTAGGTGTTCTGGGGCAGTAAGTGGCTGCACAGGTATGACACAAGGTTTTGGTCTTTTGATTATTTTGTTGTTGATGGTTGCGTAAGCAAGAAAGAAGAAAGGGAGAATTTCAGCAAATTCAGCAGTCTGCAGTGGTGGAAGTAGGAGAATGGGAAATCTTTATCTTCGTAAACTGAATACATTTACTATATATTAACTTAAACAGTATGAATGCAGTGTTCTGTCATGCCATTTTTACAAAGCCTTTTTTCATCTTTTCAAGTTGGCTTTCTACTCTTTAGCAAAGCTGAAATGAAAGAGAGAGCATGGCAAGACTGCAGGAGTCCCAGCTGGGACGAAGTCTGTGTTGCTGCAGCATTCTCCGTAAACTGCTTTTTGAATCCTGCCAAGAAGTCGCGTTGATAAAGTAATCTTAAAGGCATGCACTACTTGTGGTCTTCACATGCATTAGCACAAACACTTTTTACTTAACAAGTGAAGTTCAGTGTCTTTCCTAAAGAGATGACAGGATGAATGTGTAAAAGGAAGAAATCCACTGTAAAAAAAAAGTTTGTATTTCAGAGAGATATGTCAGAGAAAGACAAGTCAGTTAACTACTAGGGAGAAGGGCATGGGGAAGGACTTCTAATAATAATACTTTGGGTTTATATATTTTACATAAAAGTTTGCTGACTCCAGTTGCAACCCTGTTTTGTTGGGTTTTTTTAATTTATTCTTTCCCCATCACAGATCTTGCTGTCTCAGTCCCAGTCTACAGTATATGACCATACCTTTCTTCAGTAAAGAATTGATGAAGCATATTGTGCAGATAGTATAGGATGTACTTGTCTATGATATCAAGAGTTGGACTCAGTGACCCAGGAATTATCTTCCCAGTCCCAGTCTCAGTCTTTACCGTAGCATTATTTTGAGTAGTTGCTCGTAGCTTGCAAAACAGGGACACGCACACTGAGTGGCCGTGCAGAATACAGACATTTTACTTAATACTTAGTATAGTCACTTCCAAATCCTACTAGGCTTCTTACAAACGTGAATGGTTGAAATGCTGAAGCTGTCAGGAGGTGATGGTATGCCGCTCTTCTTTATATACTTAGATCTATCTGCTTGTCAGGACTGTTACAGTATGCTATCTAGCCAAAAAGTAACACAGCAATTTCCTAATAACATTTTGCTCATTTGTAGCAGAAGGCTGATCCTGTAAAAATGATTACTTTTCCTTGATGACACAATTGGATTATATATATAAAAACACATATCATTTTTTATTAAATTGGTATTGATGAGTTTGGGTGGGTTTTTTGCTTTTTAATCTCCTAGCTGAATGGTGACGTATTTTCATGTTGGATCAGTTGATGCAAGATACAGTAAAAGTAGCTGAATAATTTAACACCTGACACTTGCCCTCATTTCCAGTTCAGTGCTGGAGTAACACTTCTGAATTTGACGTCCAGAGTTGCTTTTTTTGATGTCCTTGTAGGACTACAGGACTCCACCTGCTTCAGATGTTGCAGTATGAGTTTGAATGCTCACATTTGAACTGGGCAATAGGAGAACTGGGACACAGCCCTTTCAACTGCGAACTGCGTCTTTAAGAGTCTAGGGAGATCACGGCGTGAAGTTCATCATCGTGTGTATGAAAGGGTATTTGTGGTGCTTTTTTTATTAAATAACAAAAGAAAAAAATGATACTGAGTGTTAATTTTATCAAGTGGTGGGGTAGCCAGGTTGAAGAAGGGGAGAAGAAGAAAAGAAATGGATGAGTCTTTCTATAGCAACTGTTTACCGTCTGGTACTAATTCATCCACTGTTAATTTTGTTAGTGTTGCAGCTGTCAGATGTTTTGCGAGGACAGATTGTGAGCATAGCTACGGGGCCCTTCTGTTGGTTTTCCACTATGCTGAATATCAGGACTGCAGACTTCTGACTTATCTGGAGACTTAGTGACTAATGCAACACTGATGTATTAAGAGGACATAAATTTTATTTCTTTTATTTGTTATGATTGAATAATTTTATTAGTGGAAGAAAGCTTAGATTTGTGTAGCAAGTAAATGTTGCAGCATATAAGTGATGAGTCCAGAAAGTAGTTAGAGAATTTAGCTGCTTCAAACCTCCACCAAATAGTTATTTATAGGGGTATTATATTGCTACATGAACATGCAGGAAAAAAATACTTGCCTAACGAAGATTTTATTGGTGGTCACAAAATAAACATAGGTCTTCCCTCCCCAAGGAGTATTCATTCTTCCTTCTCAGGTGCAGAAAGTAGAACTCAAGACAGAGGTTTATGTGGGGCAGACAGAACAGAGATCATAGGCAGTTAGTTTTGGAGGGAAACCTAAACATGCTTGGAGCATTCCACATTTATCACTTCTGAGAGGAAATGCTAAGGGAAACTGAGGGAATGTTGTACAAGATTTAAGGAGTGAAGGAAAGAGGATTTTTCTCATTAATTAGGAGTCTTTTTGAGCCTTTTCTTTTAAAATAATATTGCTGCAGAGAAAAATCTCTTTTCAGAAAAGATTTCCAACTTGCTTATTTTTCCTATTTGACTTTTACCATTTAAAGATAATAGTGGCAGAACACACGGTTGATGTTTCCTTAGCCAGTTGTGAGGGATTATTTTGGGTCCCTGTCATGCCTCCACCTGCCTTGCTAACGGTGCTGCGTCATGTTCAGGGGCTCTCTGACAGGGGAGATTGAATCTTCTCCACGCAGCAGCAGTTGAGAGATCGCATGTCTTTATTGCAATTAACTTTGTCAGAGTTTCCTTAATTTTAGGAACAAGTTAAGAAAGCTGGATGGATGAGGTTTAAGGGTGCAAAGTAGATTAAATGCATATAGAAGTAGTGTCTGTTGGCAGGAATCATCTGCACTTGTTCCTGAGTTTTGTGTTCACTTCTTCCACTCAGGAGGAAGACCGGTGCAGCATTTTGGACAACACAAGTATTTGCAATGTGTGTGGTATTGGTGAACTACGTAAGCAATGTTTGTAGATACAATGAAGGAGGAAAACAATAATTTCATTAGTTACAGTGGAGGTGTATCCTCAGTAGCAATGTTCAGGTTAACCAGAACAGAGCATTACAATATAAAGCCAGTTTGGAGCTTTAGGGAGAGGTAGCAAAAATAGGAAGCCTTCATGTCAAGAGGGACTTGAATATTGGGAGTTTGGACAGGAGAGGACGTGAAAAGGAGGCATGACAGCAAGAGAAGACAATAAATGATAGAAGATTAATTAGCTGTGCTTGTTTCACTGCCCTCATAAGAGTTCAAGGAGCTGTCTGTGGAACTGAAAGGCAACAGATTTAGAGCCAGGGGAAAAAAAAGTCTTTTTTTTTTTAACATTCTATAGAGCTAACCTGTGAAGCTTGCTGTCACAGAGCTCTGTTGAAAACATTAGCAGGACTTAAAGGAAGAAAGAAGAATTAGACGTCCATATAAAGAGAAAACTTTTTTATAGGGACACAAGACCTCATGCATAAAGGCCTTCACTTGGCTACCAGCTGGTAGTCAGGAAGAAATTTCCCCAGACAGGTATTTCCATTACTCGGGAAGAAGAGCCGTATTTTCCCTCTGATGGTCAAGTGGGAAATGGCTCCGTTGTAGCACGTCAGCTGTTATGTCCATTCAGAGCTACTTCTAACAAGTGCTTTTTGCTCATGTACCAGGGATCTGGTGCTTTGCCAGAAAGCAATGGTGCCTCATTTTCTCTTTTTGGGGAAGGTGAAGCAGAAAAAGATGAGAGAAGATGTGCTGGCTGACCAGCACGTCCAAAGGAGAGCCAAGTCTTGTCTATCCGTGCCATCAAGATAGGACAGGCATGCCTGTTGTTATTTATTAGAGTTACGTGTGGGGACGAGCCTGTGTTTGGTTGGGTTTTTTCCTACCAAGCACCTCGTGGTAGCAGAACTCTGCTGTCTGTGGGGCAGGTTTGAGTTAAGATTAATCATGGGGATTAATCATGGTGTAGGATTTTGCTCTGTTTTCTGTCATAGTGCCGCATATAACTTGGGATCACTAATGAGAACGACTGCTTTAGGAAGAACAAAACTTTTCATTCTAGCTATTCTATAATGACAGTGAATAGATATTTTATTGTATCACTGAGAAAGCTAATTCCTGTGAATTCTGGAAACTTTTATAAAATGGCCCTTCGCATGCTTTTTTGTAACTTTCATTGGTAACTGATCGGTCTTGAGAGATTAACATCATCCGCAGATAAGCAGAATTTCTTCTTTCAGGCTAACGTTAAGTAAACATTTTACTTTGCTTCTTTATAGGGTACTGCAGCATCAAAGGGGTTCCTCTGCATTTTACACTACTGGAAAAAATCAGATAGTATGTTCTGTTTTCTATTTCCAAGGACTTAATATTGTTTCTGAAGTTTTCCAAGGTATTAGGATATCTTCTGCTCAAAAACAGTAATTATTGAAAGGATGATTTTTGAGAGGATTTTTATTAGAGACAGTAAAGGTATGATGGTTCTGTGCAGTATGATTGAATGACTTAATTGTATCCTGATTTTGCTTTTGAAGGATAGCTTAATTTCCCTCAAATGAATGTAAGATAGGAATTAAAAGTATTAATGCTTAGAGGACTGGGGTTTTTTTTCCTTTAAAATTCTATGTTATGATACAATTTTTGTAATTAAAACATTCTAGGAAGTAGATCATCAGGAAAAAGTATTTCTTTAACTGATAGTCAAGCAATTATAACTGGTCTCCAGATGAGTAACAAGAAGCTAGATAAGTAGTATGCATGTAGATGTCACAGTTGTCCTTCACCACTTATGGCCATTAGCAGGAGTTCAACCTGTTCTGTCATTATCCTGCTGACACTGTACAACAGGTTGTATCGCGTTGGCACTGGCTTCCATATGTCAGCACATCTGTGAGCGGTCAACTCAACCAACCATCTTCAAGTCCCCCACTTTTGCCAAGGATCTCGCTTGAAGCATATTTTCAAGGAGACGAGAGTGCACGTCTTTTAGTTGTCAGATTTCTGTGTATCAGCATGGATTAATTCCTTTTTTTCCCCCTAATACTGGTTTATAAGTGTAGGAAGTTTCCAGTAAACGCACTGTGTGGTGTGAAGTTCCCTCCCTCCCTCCTCTTTTTTTATTGTTGTTTTTTGAGTTTCTTTTGTGGCTTCCCCCCAAAAACAAGTGCACTAATCTGAAATGTTATTCCACAGAACACCAGATATTTAGAATTATATACAACATTACATAGCATGCTACGTACATGAATGACAGATTAACTATATGTTAAGCAGTGTTACCAATGACATCATTTGTCACCTGGGGTGAATGACTCAAACCTTACATAGTATCTTCACAAGTCACTTTCCCTGCCACTTCACTTTTAAAGTGGTAGCTGTTACATTCCCATCATCCTTGTTTCCACTGAAATTCAAGCATGTAGGTTTATGTGAGGCTGGAAGAGGATTTAGTACAAGCACAGAGAAGCCTAAATAATCTTGTCCTCGTAGGTGCACTGCGTGCTAGTAAAAGGAAAGACTAAGAGAAACGGAAAACTGCCATGGCTGAGTTCATTTTTCCCTCCTTTCATTTAAGCTAATAAAATGGTGTGGAACATACGGGTAAACTATTTTCCCTTGAAATATCATTTAGTAAATTAATTTTCATCTGAAATGATTATTCTGTGTTCATCAGTGGGAGGTTACACTGCAAACAATAAACAGTAATGAAAGGTATGTGTGGGGCTTTTTTCTGATTTTCATTGAAGATCCAGCTCTGGGGTGTGTCTACAATGAAAAAAACCTCCTGAAACAGTGATGGAGTTTTTGCTTGCTTCTTTGGCAAGTAATTATTAATTTTTCTTCCTTTTTACTATAACGTCTCTTGCATTGGCCCTGCTTCTGTGGCAAAAAAAAAAAGGTAAATTCCTGTTAGTACTGGGATCCAGGTTGTGTAAATGCAAGGTTTTGTTTTCTCGCTATACACTGGAGCTATTAATGTGCATATATTGAAGGAGATAGGCTGAATATGCCCATTGATTCTCACTGTCTCAGGAAAACAAGAAATTTCTCATAAATAAAACTAATGATAATACTGTGGCTAACTAAGTAGGTTTCTCAGCATTAAACTGATTTCGGCATCTGGGTTAAAAAAAAAAAAAGATTCTTTCAGATTCCTGGCCGTTCAATGAAAGAAACAATGAGAAAACTGTTTTAGCAAATTGAAAAGTGAAACTGTGCATGCATGTAAACGTGCACGCAGGTACATACGTTATTTATTTTTTTAATGTATATTGAGTGTTTTATTGGATCAGAAATAAAGGTTCGGTGCTTTTCAGAATGTATTTAGTTTTTACAATCAAATTAATTGGAAATAAAACATCTGATTTTAATCGAAGCAAAAAATCGCATTTTAATAATATTAAACCAAAATATTTAATTTTTAAGAGGAGCATTTCAAGTTTGAATTGATTTTTTTAAAATTTGAAATTAATTTTTTAGGTTGACCTGCACATGCAAAAAAAAAATTAGCTTTAAAAAGAACGCTAAAAAATATCTCCCACTCTGCTGATTCCAGATTTTATAGTAAGCCTCATAGCAGAGCAGCATCATTAAATAATTTTTAACGAGGGGTATTGTCAACTTTGTGTCAAAAAGTAGATACGAAGTACGAGTGTGAAAGTATCATATTTGTAAATGTGAACATGTTGTTTTGCATTTGCAGGTCCAGATTTATTCCACTTAATTTTAGGCACTGACCTTAGATGCCTCGTCACCTTAGATCCTTCTCCAGTTACATCCCAAAGCGCCTCCAGCAAGCAGTTCAAAACTGAGACCCTTATATCACTGTCCTGCCTGTAGCCCAGGGCTGCTGTGCCCTGGCTTGGCATCTTGACATCTTGCCCGGCTTTAAGTTTTACTGTTGTAGGCACGTCGCACGTCTGATGCGTTTTCTGATCGCCTTTAATTTCTCCTGTCCATGAGTGCAAATTTCTGAAGCAAACCTGAGCAGTTTAGTGTATGAGTGGGAAAGAAACCGCATCTTCAGGAACCCTAGAACAGCTGAAGAGCATGGCTGGGCAAGTAAGAGTATTGTGCCTTGAGAAAATACTGATAGGTATTTACGGCTCGATGTGCTGGTTAGCCAGAGCATGCAATCTGAGGCTGAAAAGGAAAACTGGCTCAACATGCGCTTAATAGAATTGAGTAACCCAGTAAGTGGTTGGTTTTTCTGGCTGCTCTGCCAGTTTGCTAAAATTCCCGTTTGAGCCCTGCTCAGCCAGTTGTCTCCTGTGCTAGATTTTGGAAGGGTTGCACGTGGCTACGCCTGCTTGTGCTCTTCCCAGTGTGCAGCGAGAGCCACAGCTGCCATTTGGTGGCATTACTGGAAATGCAAAAAACCCCACCCTTTCCAATCCCATTTTAGATGAATTGGTCCAAGACTTTAATTAAAGATCTAAAGGGTGACTTGTCTGGAAAGACAGGCATGGTTTGGCCAGTTACAGCCAATGTGAATAGGAGTATGTTAATAGTGAATATTTACACGGTCTCATTTGGGGTTGCAAGAAGCTGGAGATCTGAATTGTTTACGAGAAACCTTCTAGCTATGGTTATCTTAGTAAGGATAACCCCTTCAGGATCTATCCACATAGTCACAAGTGTATTTTGTAATTTCTATGTAATCTGTGCCGGCAAAATATGATTTTTAGAGTATGTTGAGATGCTGTGAGTAGTACCAAAGGGATCTCCAGTTTTTGCATAGCAGTGATTGAGACGACTGAATGCCTGGCTTATGAACAGATGCAACGTTACCCCTGTGCAGTTGACTAAAACATCACAGGTGTAAATGGTAGCGTAGCCTGAAACAGCGGTTTTTCCTCTTCTGGTTTATGAGGCTCATGTGGATGCTGCTGGTGGTCTTTTTACGAGAATTGCCTTTCCCGTGGAGCCCTTGGTTTTTGTTTGTCCTGCATAGTGAAGCGTAACGGTACAAACTCAGCCAGCGCCAGCGTCCCTTCTGCGTCCTTGGGCTGACTCGCAAGCTGGCTTGTCTCTGCTGGTGCTGTGGCCAGACACCACGGAGGAGGACAGCCCGAAGGGCGCTGTAGTCTGAGAGGGCAAGGGCGACACCAGATGTGTATTTTCCAAGGCATGTAGACCCTTTCCTTCAAGCCTTTTAGTTTCAGAGAGAAAAAGTTTGGAAGTACGCAGATGCTTTTTTTTTTTTTAAGAAGGTGTTGTAGTCTTTGGTGACTTAGATCTCTGTTTAACCTGAGTAGCCAGTACGTTCTAGAAGGTGGGCTTGTAATCTGGGGATTTCAGTCATTCAGTATCGCACATCCAAAAGGTAGTGATGTTATTATTTGTGCAGAAGCAGTATCTTTTTCCGTTGCAGCTCTAATGCTTTTTAGCTCATTGGGGATCTCAAAACTAAAGCAAAACAAAAAAACCCCTCCTTCATTCAACTTTATTGTAAAAAGGATGGCTGTGGCACGCGGTTACACAAGAAGTGCTTATCACTCACCCCACAAACAATCACAGCTGGGGAGCTGCAGCCTCGTGGCTTTCTCCTGCAGGCCACTTCACGCGCTCAGCCCGAGATGCTGCTCGCCGCCGTTCTGGGGTTGGCCAGGGAAATCCCCGCGGGGGGCTGCCGTGCAGGAACCGGTTCTGGTGGGCTCAGGGCTGGCGTATGTGCCACCCGTGCTTACGGATGTGGCACGGAAATGAGACTTTGAAAGATTTTACCAAGGGTTGTAAAGTTCTGATGGGATGGACAACACCATCCCCTGTCTTCTAAACCTGATTAGCATGAGCAAAGAGCATGGTATCAGGATTTTCTTTTTAATGTTGGCTATTCAGATTAGTAAAGTAAATTAGCGGTGACAGGAAATGTAGCAATATTAAATCACAGTAACAGTATGGATACTTTATGATCTTCCATGGGTTGTCCAGATAACTTTTTTTGGTGCACTCAGGAATTGAAAAAAAGCTAAAATTTGTAACGTTTATATATTTGATATGCAGTGGGAGCCAAATACTTGATATACTTGGCTGTTACGAGGGTGAATCAGGAAGGTTCCTTTGAATTAGTGCAGAAGACTTGTGAAATTTCAACCTCTGTCAGCTCAGATTTTTTTTTGCTCTCAAAACCAGTTGGGTATACAACTCCCATAAGCAGCTCTGGGGGGGGAAAAAATCAGACAATGTGTAGCCAGTTACCTGCTTTTGTAGACCTGATAGCTTTTGGAATCTGGATTCAGATGTATTGTCTGAATCGAAACAACTGTGAAGAGATTGTGTCATCGGTTCGGGGCTCTTCCCGTTTTAGGTATGAAGATGCGTTTCGTTTGCTTTTGGTAATAGTATATGCTTTAATATGAATTTCAGCCGTGAAGTATTGCAGTTTGTTAGACTGTAGAACCAGAGTTTGGATGTGGATATGATGTGAGTTGATAATTCACAATGCTAAAAGGTCCTTTGAAAACTTTGTAAGAGTAACTCTTACCTGATAACGGAAGAGTGATTAACTCTTCTACCAAAAAACCCCACCCCAAACCCTGGCTTTTCTCATTAGCAATGCTCTTAGAATGGAAGTCCTATGTTTAGAGCATTTACCTCCAGTATCTGTAATATTAGTTGAAGAAATGTAGCGTAAATAAAAGACTAATTGAATGCAATGTAAATTACATATAGCAGGATATCATATTATTACAATTTTCTCTTATGTTTTCTTAATAGCATTTGAAATCCATATGCTTATGTGATGCTACTTATTTTTAGCATGTTTGCCATCTTACTCATTGACTGTTCACTCAGTTCAGTAAGCTGCAGATTACTGGATTGATTGACTGTGGAGCCATTCCGAAGAGATGGTTATACATACTTTTGTTCGAGAAGTTAAGAAATTCTTATTTGGATTCTGACCCGCAGTTTTTCTTTGTTTGTTTGATGCACAACCTTGTGACTTCCCTTCCATTTCAAGTTCATCTTTTTCCAATTCAGACTGTAATGCCGTTTCTGGTTTACTATATACGGACTGTTTTATGCACATTTGAGATTTCTTCTTGGTAGAGAGAAGGGTGAGATAGCAAGGGAGGTTAAGCACTTTGAAAATCATAGAATCATAGAATAGTTTGGGTTGGAAGGGACCTTTAAAGGTCATCTAGTCCAACCCCCTGCTGTGGGCAGGGATCTCCTGCGTGACATTGGGACTGTTTGGTGATACAGAAGTACTGGTGTGGTCTGTCAGCAAAGTGCTGCTAGCACGGATGAAACCCTACTGGCAAAGCTGTATTTTAGTCAAGCCATCCCCAATAGGGTCAAAATGCTACCCAGATGAAAGTGCAGCCTTGTTGGTGTAATTGCAACCACACCGGGAGCTTCCTAAAGCCCCATTAGGTCCGGCAGGGATTGCACCTATTTGCACCCCTGTAAGCCAACAAGTGTCTGATGTAGACACTGTCTCATTAAGAACCTCCCAAGGTAAATTTAAATTCCTTGCCACTTCTTTCATAGGGCTCCTCGATTTAAGGGGTTCCAGCAGCAGGACAGCCAGGAACTTCTGCACTACCTGTTGGATGCGATGAGGATTGAAGAAACAAAGGTAAACGTCTTTGTGCATGTTTTTAAAGAACTTATTTGACTGTTTGGTGAACTACTAGTCATTGCTTCAATGTTCTTCACGTTCCCAATGTTTTAAAGATGTACTTAATGAAGTAAGAGTGGCTATTTTTGTTACCTTGAGAAAAATGAGGACTTCTTTGAAAGACGATTTAATTATGTTCATGTTGCTATGTTAAAATCGCTGATTGGAATGAAAGTTTCAGTCAGCAATAGAAAGAGTATGGTAAGTAGATCGTGATAACTTTAGGAATCTGAATTCTTTGCCTTTATTTAAAAAAAATAAAAGGATCAAAAAAAAGGACTTCTGGGGAGTCAAGAAAGTAGAAGTAGGACCTCTGATTTAGCTGACAAAGTGCATTTTAAAGCTTTGGGACAGAAATTAACAGCTCCTAGCTGTGGGCCTGCCCACAATTTTCATTGAAATCTAGTTAAATGAAAAAAAATAGGACGAAAATAAAATTTTGCAAAGTTTCTTGTATCTCTTGAAAGTGTGAAGAACTACTTGTTTTATAAATAAGGTGCTGCTTTTCATTACTTAAAATCTACATCTAAGTATGCTAAGTATATAAGCAGTTATTTTATTAAAAATGTCCCTGTGTGGGGTTTTTTTGTTTCTGCCTCTTGCATTGCTGAATGCAAGAAAGTGTGTGTTTGCTTGCTTGACCATATGAGATTTCATCCGCCTGACTTAGTCTTGGACCCTTCTTTTCAGATGATATTTTGGTAAATAGCCTTTTCTAAGTCTCCTCAAAAGGAGGGCCTTAAATCTTGTACTGACCAGCGTACTTCCTCTTCCCTCTCATTTAGTAATGCGATGAATGTCATGATCCTGAGCTGAATTATCTTGCAGATAAGACATAAAGCTGTGTCTGAGCCCAGTTCCTGGCACTAGAGTAGAGCGAACAAATCTCCATCCTACCAGAATATTAATATATGTTGGTCTTGTCAGCAGTACACTTGATCATAAACAGAACTGAACTACAGGGAGAAACAGCTAAACCTTGACTTTGTCATGCTTACAAAATTATGCGTTGACCAGGGCACACCACAGAAGCAGCTAACTTCAGTTAGAAAACAGTTGTCATGTTTTTGCAGTAGAGGGAAACTTTATTATTTTGTTCGTTGATTTTCATGTAATAAAAGGTGAAAACTGTATTTGCTTCACAAATGAGGATTTGCCGAAAGCAGGTTTATTACAACAACGAAGCTTCTTCTCCAGTAGGTGATTGTGCTTTCCCCTCAGGTCAATCTTCTGTTTCACCAGTGAATGTGCTATCGTTATGATAACCTGCGTTTGTATTTGCCTTTTGAATCGTTTATTATTAGAGAGCGGTGACAGCTACAGTAGCTACCACAAAAGAGTAATGGAAGGTGGTGAGAATTTTAAGTGACCTTTCAGGCAGTCGAGTATTTCTACTGCCCCCATCAGCGGGCAGGGAGGGCTTGGTCCCCCCCTGCCCTGCAGTTACACCCCTCGGCTGCCCTAATGGTGCCTTACTGCAAACACGTCTTTATCACCTCGGGCTGCCCCGCCAGGGACACTACTAGTAAAAGCGCTCTCTCTTCTTTTTTAATTTTATTTAATTATCCCGTGTTCCGTGTCTGTAGATGGCGTGACAAACGGCAAATGTCAGGCCCGTGGTGAGCGCCGGCTGGCATGCTGGCCGGACACAGGCAAGAGCCAGCTCTGCCTGCCGCGGCAGCCCGGCAGCTGCCCCCGTGGCCTCCCCACCACGCGGGCTCCGGCTGGGGACGGCCTGCAGCAACGTGTGTGCCACCAGAATCCTGTAGCAGGGGTTACAGCCGCTAACCTTTCCCTTTCACGCCACTTTTAAACTTTACTCTCGGAAGAGGGAACAGCCCTGCTGCAAGGGCAGCCGGCTGCTTTGCCATCCACCTGCGAGAGAGCTGAACGCAGCCATCCTTGCTTCCCTACCCCTACCGGGATTAATTTTTTTTAAACCCTAAGAGTTTTAGTGAGAAGTACATATGATATATAACATGGCACTAGTTATAGGAACTAACAAAAAAACACATTCCACTTTTGCCTCTTCTCCGTGGTTCTGTACCTCATAAAAAGGCTTTCCGACACCAGTGTTGAACTTTTTCCTATCCACATTAAAAAAAGTTAGAAAGTGCGTATGTACACAAGTGGATTTTTTAAGATAAAAGCTTGTCGATACTACAATAAAGATGACATAGCGTCTGCCGTTTCCAGCAATGTGGGCCGGAGATGGTTTCACACCGGGGCCTGAAGTGGCTGAACCCTGCTGCTAATTGATTAATGTCTGCTGCCATTGTCGGCAGCACCCTGCCCATTCAAAGACTGTGTCTTTCCTTTGACCTAAATAAATGGTTCAACGCGCTAATCCCAACAAAAGGGTTGCTTATGGCCCTAAACCCATTTATGGTGCTCAACTTCATGAATTACCTATTGATTAGTCCTTTTAGTATATTGTTGGCTTTAAGATGAACAAAGCTGAGCTGGGGGCAGCGGGAGTTAATTCACAAGCCAGGTCACATACTCATAAGGTAGGAGTATGACTTGGTCTGATGGGTGCCTGAACTGGAAACCGAACCTCCAACGCTGTCTGTCGTCGTAACTCTTTTGTAACACATGGCTTGAAAGTGTTATTTGCTGCCTGCAAACGAGTTATTTATTATTCTTCTCCTGTTAGGACATAGGGTTTGAGTTACTTGCAGAAGGTTTGGTATCACTGTTTGTCTCTAGAACGGCACTTTGCTCTAAGAGTGACTTCAGTGACGCGTGTAATTGTAAGTGTCATTTGCACACAGACGTGAGAGGCTCGTGCACGTTACTAGAGTTTGTGGATTAGAGAGCCACTACATTTGCCAGGAGAAAGGGAAACACGGGTCATGCACGCTGCAGTGTTCTCTGGCTGCGGACCTGATGCAGCCTCCGGCTTCCCTCTCCCCAGCGTGTCGGAGGTCGGGCTGAGCCGCCTTTCGTACCAGCCTGTGTGGTTCTGCTGCCAGGGTACGCGTCTCAGGAATACAGCATCCCAGGGCAGCTGAGAAATAGGGGGGGAAGCACCCCCTGTTTTGAGGTGCAGCTACAGCTCACCTGTATGAATTTGCTTCTTTCTGATTCTTCTTTCAAAAATGTAGTTTTTAGGATTGTTTGAGTAAATGTTGATGACATTTCATATGGATTCATAAAAAGTTTTGTATCTCTCCTCCTAAGGTTTTCTAACATAACTTTGAAATGTGCAGTGTTAGAAAATAAACAGAAGTAATAAAAAACCTGCCCAGAGTCATTGAAGCCTGGCTATTGAAAGATACTTAGCTGCCTTCAAGTATTTTGTATCCTAGTCAATCGGGAATAGTCCATTTTTCTTCCGCATTTCCCCGCCGCCCCCAACAGTGGAAGAAATGGAAAGTATTTGTTCACTGAAAATCTTACAGTTTCTTGATAACCTCTCGAAAGCTCTACAATGGCTCCCTTTTTAAGGGGAGGAAATTTTTGGATGGTTACCTACTAAAGTTAAGCTCATGTAGCTTTGACACTCTTAGTGAATAACAACAGTAGTTTTAAAATACTAAATTATGCTTATTTATGGAAATAAGAGTAGATAAAAATCTAATCATATAGTAATAGTTTTTAGAATGTTTACACCTAAAATACTTGCTAAATGTTTTGTTTGGTTGGTTTTTTTAATTATAGCGTATACAAACTGGTATCTTAAAAGCATTTAATAATCCAACTACTAAGACGGCAGATGAAGAAACTAGAAGAAAAGTCAAAGGTATGCAACTCTTTATTGAAAACTTTTTAAAATGCACAAGTTTTTAAATACCGTTTTCTTCAAAAACAGCAATCCCGAAGTACTGTAGTTACAAGACTTTTATTATGTATTATTCTAGTGCCACCTAGTGCGTATCTAAAGGATAGAGAGCTTAGTATGTGCTGACTTGCGTCTTTGCATCCAGGATAAAGTCTTCCCCTGTGCTAATAATGCCTCTTGTAATGATAGGTAGAATTTAATTTTGTTTTCTAAGATAGTTTGCTGCATCTTCAGTTTTGTTATACAGCCACAATTATTGTATCACTCGGAGAGGCCACTTCCCATAAACAAAACTGATTTCTGTCAGCTGACTGATCCTGCGAGCACTCTAAATATGATTACAAAGCCAAGACAGGAAGCCGTTTCAAAAGAAGGCATGTTTTTTCAAAACAAGAGTTTTTAAATTCATTTTTGTGTTTGTGTGTTTATGCAAAAGTTCTAATTTGGGGGATTTTGTTTTAATTAAAGTCTTAATAAGGATTAAGCTGTTTTGAAAGTCGCCCTTCCCAAATCTGCAACAGTCAAGGCATAGAGACGTATTAGAACAGGCTTTTGTCTAATTTTTTAGAGTTTCATAGTTTCAAAAACCATTTAGATAGGGTAACAACCTGTCTGCTACCCTACTGTCCATATCAAGGCAATCCAATATTAGGTATTCAAAAGAAATCTGAGATTTTATTTAAAAGGCTTCTTCTTGAGAGACACAGTGTTATTATTCTGTTACAGTAGGCGGGGAAGGGAAGGATAAAAGGGAATTGTATCACTGAAGTGTTTTTAAATGTTGAGATAATACGGTGTATGATGTATTAGTTATTGTATTGTGTCCAAAACGTTTTGAATATGTTTAAAATTGTGCTTTCACAATAAATCTTAGAAAGAGTTTTGTTGTACTTATAGTGTGGCATTGGATCTGTTATTTTTCACATTTAAAAAAGGCAATGTTTTTTCAGCGTATGGAAGAGAGGGTGTGAAGATGAACTTCATAGATAGGATCTTTGTTGGTGAATTGACTAGCACTGTCATGTGTGAGGAATGTGAAAATGTAGGTATTCTGGAATTTGGTTTGATGTGGAATAGATCACATACTGGTTTGATTACATTGTCTTGAAAGTATAAAATTGTATTGCCAATTTTATACTTGTTTGTTTGTTTGTAAAAACAAGACTTTATTGAAAGTTTCTCATTTAAAATGATTAATTCCTTCTTTAAAGCATTATCCTCCCAAACCTAAGAAGAGGGGTCCTTTGAATTCAAAAAGGATTCAAGTTCTGGGCTTGATTTTATATCTAACTTAAGGCTGGAGGTTCCAAATTCTGTAATCATCCGTGTTACACCCCAATTCTATTTGATTTTTTTAAAAACACCTACCTATCTTAAAACGTAAATCCTCCTGCCTACTCTTCTGGGATATACCTGAAAATTGGGAATTACTTACTTTGAATTAGTATGAGTGGGGAAATGCTAAAATTACTTTTTTGTTTCTTGAAGTATTTTTGATAATTAACGTAATAACTCTAATGAACAGCATATTCCTTTCATAATTAATATTATTGACATTTCATCATAAATGCTTTCCATGATCCTTATAATTTTCTTTAACTTTGAAAGTGAAAAAGTCTTATTTGCATGACTGTTCTAATTGAATGTTACATTTGTGTTTGGTTTAAAACATTGTATTTCATATTATAGAGATTAAGTAAATCAATCAGTCTGAATAATTAAGCACAGTCCTGCAGTGCCAGGTAAACTTCCCTGTGTGTGATGTGCAGATTACACTTCAATGTGCTACTTGTATCAATGAAGAACTTCGACGATATACAAAATAGAGGCTGTATGCGTTTTGCGTGTCTCGTTTATTTTTGCTGGATTCTTACATTCTGCCTGCACAGGACTCGGGACTTTGCTAGCTGTAGCCCTCTGAGGAAGAGTTTAGCGTTCGCTTTCCTTTGCCTGCATTGGCAAAGATATTTTTGACCAATGTTTGTTCATGCACACTCACTCTTTAGAGGAACCCCTGTTTGAACATCGCTCATCAGGCAGTCTGTCCTCATAGTTGCAATAGGTTTCATCTCATTTATTGCTTTACTGGAACCTACACCACGCTGAGTCCCTCGCACAGCAGGTAAAAATAAGCCTACGGTCCGTATCAAATGTTGCAGGTGGAAGATAGGGTCACAAACGTAAGAGAAGGGCAAGGATGACAGTAATTGAGGACGTGACTGTGTTCAGTAACTTACATGTACAACATGATTTTTATGTTTTTTTAAGGCCTTGTTTTTCACAGTCTTTCCAGAGGTAAGATAAGTCAGTTTTGGAGGGAATTTGAGAACGGCAAGGGAGAGAGCTTAAGGAACAGGCTTGGAAGGGATGTTCTAGCCATAAAGGCAGATGGGAAGTGCCGAGAGAGAATGTCTTTAGGTATCATTTGCCAGGTATTTCCAGTTTCAGCTGAGATTTTATATGGTTTATAGATGGCAAAATAAAACTCCAGTAAAGAAAAGAAGGTCGGGTTTTTTTCAATCCCCTTTTCCCCAGTAATTAGATTTATTTTAACAATTACTAGTGTATGTTATGGTGTGAAAATTTCTAATAAAGCTTTTGGCTGTAACCAGTAAGCTTGACTTAGTCTTTTCTGAGAGCATCAGGTTAGAACCTGTCATCTAACTGTCATTAACCAGTCCTTGCTGCTTAACAGTGTACAAGGTCAAACGCCTGCGCAAAAGCGTCCAGGATCAGGAAAGTTAGCTTTCTGCACAATTGTACCATCTAGAAGGCCCACATGACTTGAAAATCTGGCTGGAGCTCAGAGAAACTGAGCACCACACTGCTTCTAGGTCTAGGTCGTGCCCAGATGAATGGCCTTCCCCTTTACATCTGTATGCTGCAATTTTGTGCAGTGTTAGAGGGAAAATCTGAGCTAATTCAAAATAAAAAAAAATAGGAAAAATGTTTTTGGGAAGTTCTTCATTGTAGTTTGATAGATCTTGTAACTAATTAGCTTTTTGTATAGTTTCTGATAATAATTTGATTTAAAACGGGAGCTATGTGCTAAACCCGTATATTGTTCTTTGCATTTAATATGCATTTTCTCTTTTTCTTCAAGATTTCAACAGTAAAAGAACCTTTCATTGATCTTTCACTTCCTATAATAGAGGAGAGGGTAAGAAACAGAGTATGTAATAAATAACTATTGCTTCCAGTGGATTTTTACATACCTTTATGAAGAGGGTTATGTATATACACAGTTTTGAGTTCAAGCCTAAAAATGTATGCTTGTCCATAAATACATGTACTGTCATCCTGTGTGTTCATTGTATGACTTTATGTATAAATACACATATACATACATATATATAGACATACAATGTCATAAGTACATATATTTTTAAATTAGTCCAAATTTTGAACAAATGGTCAGTGTAATTTACAGTATATGTAGGTCTGAGATTAGTTTAATTTAGTAGTATTTTTAGAATATACTTGTATGAACAGAATGATTATAGACTTTTTTTGAAGGTCCAGAAAGTTATATTCTAGCCTATTGGTTTGCATCTAGAGAACCGAGTGCCTTTGGACTGAAGTGCACCTACGGGATGAGACAGTGTAAAAATGGATAGACTTTGAATGTATTCATTCTGGTGTTTTCGGCATAAATAGTTCGCAGAATGCCTCCGTTAGCTGCAGAGGAACTGTGTTCCTTTGAAGGCATACACTCCGGTTTTGAGGGACTTGGGGTTTTCATTTGAGAGCAGGGGGGATGCGTTGGGAGTGGTTCTTCCCCCATCCTGCATATATTAATGTATATTTAAGGGAGAGTATTTAATGTAATATTTAATCCTGCATAAAATGTACTTGTCTCCAAACACCAGTTTTGTTCATGGTAAATCCTTCATCTTCGTTGCTGCACAGAGTGCTGACGTCTGTGGGAATTAAAGCTTTAAGAACATTTTGCATATTTGGGCCCCCTGTGCTTCCTGGCTCACATGTGTAACATGGGAACTTCATGGGTTCTGTTTGAGAGAGAGATGTGGTGGCTTTTAGCAATCGCTGCACTTACTTGAGGACGTGCGTTACTTTATGGTCATCTCTTTCCTTTATAGTCTAGATACGCTGCTGCCATTCATGTGATGGGGGATGTGCGGCAGCTCCTTCATCACGTCATAAGGTGGTAGGCTGCACCAGAGGCTGACTGATGGGGAGCTGTGTCCCCTTTGATAAATTCACATCTCGTACAGCTGTGCATGTGCTTATACAATACTAGAATAGATTATTTGGTATGTATTCTGAACAGGAATTTTGTATCATGCCTGTTTCTTGTGGGTCTTGGTTGATCTTTCAAAGATGTTGACAGTGAGTTTATGATAAATAAAATTAGAAAGTAGTCTTATACCACAGTTCAGGGGCCAGTTACTTGGATTTATGTAGGTGACTATTTCGTAAAGTAAAAGAAAAACCCCACCTACGTTCATCTTTTCTGTAGGTTGCAAAGGAATACAAAATTGGCATATTTCCTTTCCTAATTTCCTGTCTAATTTCTTAGGTTGCAAAACCTGTGCCTTTGGGAAGAACAGGTAAAGGTAAAAGTGTACAAGAGGCAGATCTTGGTCAGTATAACTGTTCTTCTATCACTACACTGAATAATCAACCCAAAATTGTCAAGAAACACACTTTAACAAAAGACAAGGTAAGAACTTAAATACTTGCACTAACCAGTCATCTTGAGTTTATTCTGAAGTTTCTAGGGTTACAGGGCTGGGAATTTGACACCTATCAATGGGGGTTTTTTTGTATACATGTAGCCGAGATAGACTTGTTTTAAAATAGTTAGGTCATTATTAGAAGCGTGGGAAATGACAGTCATTGGGAACCATTTAGTTTTCAGTTACAGGATTTTGTTTGTAAGGGAAAAAAAAAAATCTGCAAGTTAGTTTCAATTCACGTTGCCCTTGGTTTTGTGGACTGTTTTTCTTCTGGTGTCCTCATAGTTTGTTTCTAGTTGCAATCACAAGAACTGTAATGCTGGCTAAGAGAGCAGGCAAGTCTGCATTAGTGCCATCCGAGGGATTAGCTGGCAGTGGGTACAACAAAAATAGTACAGCCAGCAGAGACTCTTGGAGACTGAGAGGACCGTTTCCGTGATCCGCTTGGCCTTCAGCAGCCCGAGGGCTGGGGAGCTCGGTTCAGCCCGTCTCCAGTGCAGCCTCCTGATACAGTTCTTTCCGATGGTAGCAAAAGGGTTCTGCAAATATGCCAGCCTAACAGAATTGGTTATTTGTATGTATTAGTGTTTACAGATTAAAAGAAATCTGTAATAATTACTGTGCACATATATTATTGTTAATGCAACGTGACAAAGGCTCTCATTGTCATTATTGTCATATAATGTCATTACATGTCACATACTGTCATTATTAACATTCTTTTTCTAATAAGCCTTATCATCCATATAGGGTTATGTGGCCAATTAGGATCTTAATAATAGTGTTAATACTGATACATGAAACATGATTACTGAAACGTTTTCAAAATTAAGAAAAGAAAATATAGTATGGATTCAATAAACTAGACTAGACAGACTAATACAAAGGAAGCGATAACTCTGCTTTCAATAAGAATGGATAGTGACCTAAGAAGTGTGTCTGTCTAATTGGTGAGGCTTTGTGATTCTCCGCTCCCCCTCCATCTTTTCAGACATGTATTTATCATTATTTTAGACTTTTTTTGAGTGATTTTCAGTGTAATTTATCTGTTGTGCAGCAAAACTTCTAATGCAAACCAAACAATTGTTGAATTCAATCAGTGTTTGTTGATGTTCTGTGACTTCAGTTCATCAGTTTGTAAGTTTGCTTGTGAAAATGGGGGGCGTCCCGTGGGTGGTCTTGTAGGCAACAGAGTACTTGAACACTGGTTGTTAGGCTTTTCTCCTGAAATGGGAACTTCACAATTTTAAGAATTTTTTGACTGCTGTTTGCATAATACCCCTGAACACTAGCAGTAATTTCAGACAAGTTCCTCTCCCTCGTCTCTATTTACAAAGCAAGCAAGCTTAACTGAGACCAGAAATGGTCCTAATGGAAAACAGTTTGGGGGGTTTCTAATAAGTTTTATTGAGATTTTATTCTTTTTTTTTTTTTGCTAAACTGTTCACTTGCTTTTAAGTTTAAGGACTGGAATTAGGAAGTCGTACATTTAGTGGAGGTTTAAACCCTGTTTAAGAAACTATTCAGGAATATTTTTGTCTTTCACGCGGACTTCATCTGGACTTAAGTTCTTGCTTAAAGTTTAAAACTGAATATGTGCTTGAGGATTCTTCATTAATTGAGTCTATGGTATATATTTAAGGGATAGGCTGAACAAAGTTCAGTGCCTGCAACTTAGGCAGTTACCTGTACTGCCTAACATTTTGGTACCCATGACCTGGAGTGGGATCCAAAACAAAAACAGTCCAGAAACCCTCTCTACCAAATGTGACGCTACCTAAAGATACTCTGTAGGAAATACTAAACAGAAAGCCGTGTCTAAAATTACACCTTCGCTGCAGCTTAGGCACATGACCAGGTGTGCAGAAGGGTATTTCCCTCCACTTAGGTTCCCTGTTATGGAAGCCACGTGTGAAAGTTAGTTTCTGTGGTTTGTTCTGTGAAGGCACTGATGCGATCTTAACTCATGCTGTGTGTCACTTTGTTTGTGTGTTTAAAAGGTATTTTCTTATTAATGCCAGGAAGTGGAAGGTGCAAGCGCAGGGCTCCTGACACTTCGAGGGAATTTCGAGCCTTATTTTAGGAATGTGCCTAGGCTATAGGTTATGAGGTCATGACAATTTTAGATTCTTTTACCTCGTGTCTGAGTGAGCCCTACTGGAAGATTCTGTGCCCTCTTGGGCACCATAAATACTCTCCTGAAACAGGTCCTAACACACGAAATACATGTGAAGAAAAAATAAACCAGAATAGCCATATAAAAAACTGATAGGAGAAGAGAATGAGACAGAAGTAGCAAAAGGACACGTGGTAGAAACAAAGGAAAGAACGGAAGGCAGAAGGTGCAGACACTGTTACAGGAGAAAAGGCCTAAAACTCAAACTGTTGAGGCTGATGGAAGGATTCCCACTGGCATCACTGGAATTTTGATCCAACTCAGATAAAGGAAAAAGCAAAAGGGAAGGAAATTTGCTTATTTCTTTTGGAAAGAAGCCAAACAAAAGAAAGAAAAGAATCATGAACACTTATAAATCACTTAAAATTATGGCAGCTCTAAGTTTTTGGGTTTTTATTTTTTAATCTATAGTAGTTTTCTGTGGCAGCAAAGTTTTTTTTTTTTTCCTGCTTGCAATCTTGATAAAAGAAAAAAAATCAACTTCAGATAATATACAAATTAGCAAACATACAACTAGGGATGCTTTATTTAATTCTAGGACAGATGCCTACAAGGTGAGTTGAATTTCCTTCTGGAGCTGCTCGTCATCTAAGGCCTCTGATGGGAGGCTAGGGGACTAGCTTAAACTTGAGAACCTTTTAGAAGCTTAAGTTAGATTAAGTGAATACCGCTTCAAATGTGCCATCCACAGCTGTCACAAAGTGAATGTCATTAGTTGTGGGAAGTATTGATCTCACAGTAAGTATAATGCTCTTAGCTGACTGGGGTATAGGTTTCTAATCCTAAACTGGTTTAAAAAGATCTTAAGGAGATCAACTAGCTTAAACACGTGAGAGATGGAGAATATAAAATAATAGGTTTAATTTGCTTTGAATTTGTCATGTTTCAAAAGCTATGTTATTAGATCACAGATCTGTTTTCTTTTTCTCCCCTATATTACTGAAATAATAATGCCATAATTTACAGAATCAATTGAACCAGGAGAGACGGCTTACCAGAAAAGCTTCCTCTAATGAAGAAGAAAAAAGTCCTGTTATCATGCAGGAAAAAACCAAAAAGCTTGAGCTGGAAGGTAGCTCTGATGTCCTGTACTCCAAAGACACAACTGCCGACTCCGCTGTAAATGGAAGTCAGACGGACGGCAGTGAGAAGGAAGCCAGCCGCTCTGAAAGCAGCTTTGATGCAGACAGCGAAGCCTCAGAAAGTGAAAGTGCTTCTAAGCAAACAGCTTTCAGCCCGTCCAGCAACACATCTGGTTTGCACGTCAACCACATAAATGTCAAAATGCCGCACAACAAACCAAGTGACAGTAACGATGAGATGATTTCCAGTGCCATATCCAAACTCAGCCTCTGTGGTACTATAAATGAAGATAAAAAATCGAGCCGTGGGGATCCAGCATTAGGTTTATCGAATAATTCCGTGTTCTCAGTAGACAAATCCCCGCTATCCCAAAACCCTCAAAATGCTTTCCAGACGCTTTCCCAAAGCTACGTAACTAGCTCAAAGGAATGTTCTGTTCAGTCCTGCCTTTACCAGTTCACCTCTGTAGAGCTCCTAATGGGGAACAACAAGCTTTTATGTGAGAGCTGCACAGAAAGGAAACAGAAGTATCAGAAGAAAAGCAACTCCACAGGTAAAGTGCTTGTATCTGTCTGGACCCTACAAAATTGCCTCTCAAAACCTGTGCACTCGCTGCCGTTTCATTGCTCCAGCATGGGCCTCCCCCTTGTGGCTAAATAGAAAATGTCTCCTCAAGTAGAAGTTGCTTGTACCAACTTAAAACTTCACCCTGCGAAGGCAACAACACTAAATTTTTGTATTAGAACATAATTGTAGATGTAACTTAGAATTTATTTTGCATCTTTTCTTTATTTTATCCAAGATAAGGAACTTAAAGATGACCATAAACTGAATAGGCTCATTGTTCAGTATTAATCTTTGCTGCTGTTTCTGTTCTTTACAATCCTAGAAGCTTTGAAATAAATGCTGTAATATTCAGCTCTAGCAACTTACATACTCAGGGAAGTAATGAAATTAAGTATGTAAGAGGGGCAAAAAAGACACTTGTAATAAAGAGGGGGAAAAAACTTACAAAGATTTGTAAGTGTGGAGATGAGAGAGAACTACCTTCTTGTGACAGTGTTTTCCTCAATGTTTCTATAGCCCGAGCAGACGATTAGGGTTCACTGAGTAAGAAAAACAATTTAAATATAATGAAAAATAGATTTTTAAAAAGGACTGGAGGTTTTTTTTTTGATGTATAGTAATTCAGAAGGTTAAAAAAATTAAGCTCTTCTGATTATTTGTAAATAAAATATAAAGGGAGGTCTTACAGTAACAAAACATTGCCCGTTTGCTGTGCATTTATAGGTATCTGGAGAGATACAAGTTAAGCATGAGTAAATTCAGAAAAATAATCTAAAAATAATATTTTATAATCATTCATTTATCATTACTGGACTAAGAGTAAGTGCTATATAAATAATATTTTGGTGCCATGGGCACAGTGAAAAATGGAAAAGGGAAATCAGTTCACAACTAATCATTATTTTCTCCTTCTAAACCAAAAGATTTAAGAAGTCACCTACTTTTACATGAAATGCTTCATTCTACCACAAATGAAATATTTTCCTTTGGGCATGTGTAAAACCAGTAAATTAATTGCTTTTTTCAGCAAAAAAAATGCTGGTGGCATGTTCCCTTTTACTGTATAGCTAACCACTGAGCTACTTTTGGTAAGAGCCCCGGGTTCAATTCCCTCTGTACCACAGGGGGATTGGAGTCCACGTATCCCAGTCCTGTGTGCTCAAGCCAGCATGAGGCATTCTGAAGTAGCCACCCCTGCTCAAACTGTTCTCTTAAATAAGCACAAAGTAGGTAGTCATTCAGAAAGAACTGAAGAATGGAAAATTAATCTCTGTCTTAGTGGTTAGGACATTCATATGGATAGAGACCTGTGCCTTCCATTTCTTGTTCCAGTGATCATCCATTTATTTCAGGTGAAATGGTTTTAACAGGAAAGTTGGGTGCTATAGTAACAGACAACGCAGGTATCTCAGTGTGCAAGCTGACCTAGATAGTGTACACGCTTCCAACTTTTGATCTGATTTGCACAGGACGGGCTAAAATAATGCTCAGATTTGGCAGATTATGTTTACTAAAAACTAGAAAAATGAGAAAATATTTTTTTGTTACTCCACAAAATTTCCCTTGCATTTTATATAACATGTACAAAATCATTACAGCATAGATCTGTTCTGTCAGATGTTTAAAAAATGCTTAAATTCTGTGTGACTGCCTTCACTTTACAAATTATTTTGATATTCATAAATACAGAAAAGAAAATGGAAGGTGTCTACACAAATGCTCGGAAACAGCTACTGATTTCTTCAGTCCCTGCTATTCTTATTCTCCATCTGAAAAGATTCCACCAGGTAAAAGGCCAAAACCCTCTTGTATATTCCTCTGCCCCGCTGGTGGACAAGCAATTCTTTAAGTGTCGTTGTGCATACCGATATTTGCTTTTTAAATGGAGAACTGGTCGAACCACTATTTGAAACACGCTTATGTTTTTTTGACTGTCTAATACCTTCAGAGTGCATTTAGCCATTCAGATGTATCCAGGGAAACCTCTTACGTGTCCATCCTGCTTATGTGTAGCAGGCGCTATATTGAAAACATAACAAAGAATTTTAAAATCCATTACAATCTTATTCTTGGTTTTGGTTTATTTTAATAGTATAGTAATACACCTTAGCTTTAAAAAGCTTCCTAGTAAAAATATTTATTTTACAGTCGTCTTTTTTCTTTTCCTTTGGAGGCTGGTTTGAGTCTACGGAAAGTAAATAGGCATGTGGATTTTCCTCTGATTTTAGACTTAGCACCATTTTGTTCTGCATCTTGCAAGGTACACATTTCAAGTCTTTATTTTTATTGTACTTCAACAGTTGTTGTCCTGAGCACAAGTTAAACTGGATTGATGATGATGTTTATTATTCCCTCCTTTCCTAGAGAAATTATAGAGTGAATGTTTTCAAATAGTATCCAGAGATCAGAATTGTAACTAATTGAAATACCATTCATATCAAGAATTTCACGGATGTTAACCAGTATTAGTTAAGCTATGGTGCCCTGATGGTGTTAGTGTATCTACCAGCATTAAGGACAAGTATTGCTGCTTCCATGGTAACTAAATTCAATTAATAGACTATTGAGTATTTTTAATAGATGTATTTCACCTTTGGAAATGCTGTAGATGTCTGTTTGCTTCCTTTAAAGTAATACTGTTGACAGCTAGTTAAGATATCTGTAAAATTCATCGTGAAATAATTTACCTTTGTTTTCTGCGTTTCTGGGAATGCAGAATGTTACAGATGGTGCAAGAGTGCTATATAGTCTTTACGGAATAGTGGAGCACAGCGGGTCAATGAGAGGTGGTCATTATGCGGCGTATGTGAAAGTCAGGACACCCTCCAAGAAATTACTAGAGCATATTTCTACCACTAAAAATGTCCTGGGTACGTACAAACAGAGCCTCCTCTGTCTGTGAGTAAAACCAAAAGCAACCACTGGCTACAGCTCCTTATCCTTAAGGGTATTTATAGTAAATAATTGTTTTAGCTCAGAACAGTCTGTTATTTTTAGGGCCACATAAATAAATTCTTTTTTTTTCTGTTGCACCCAGTACATGACCTACTTCTGTATTAACCCCACATAGAGCTCAGTGAATAATGGAATTTTGGTTCAGTTATTAAACAGAGAATTGATGGAAAACTCTCCTCTCTTTCCTAGTCAAAATAGTATGTCCAGATGAATAGTTGTGCCCGGTAAAATGTAATTATTTGGCATATTTGGTACTTTAAAATGTTCTGGTACAAAAGCCGAATCCATGACAATTTAAATTAAATTTTCCGTGTATTTGAGCATTTTACCTATCTTAGGATTGGAAATTTTTTAATGCTTAAAAATCTGGAATACTCTGGTTTAATGTGAACAGCAAGAAGCTCTTCATGGAGGATAGGAGGTTTGCTGTAGGGTTTCTGTTGGTATTTTGAGAACAGCACACTAGTTCTTATTAATATGTTTTGGATATGCAGAATGAAATAAGATTCTAGGATAGTATCTGTTGGCGAATGATTTGCGGAGGCAAGAATGTTGAGTTGTCAGAGGAAGGTAAATATTTACTGTTTCCCTTCCTGGGGAGAGTGAGAACCAAGCACTATCCTGTCTATCCTGTGTAGTATCACATTGCATTTGAAGCTTATCTCCCAGAAGGACAATTTTTCACATTATTTTTGAAATGGAAGTCTCCCTCAGTCTTATGCTTCCCTTGCAATGATTATTAGAACAGATAAGATCTTTTTGCGCTCTTAATTTCACACTGGTCACCTTTTGAAATATGATTTTTTTTCTGTGTCAGAACTGATTGTGTGCTAGTATAACTTACTGTTAGAACGCAGTAAGCTGTACTTGAAATGTCTTAGGCTTTTTGAAAAAATATGAAAAAAGCAATAGCAGTGTACATGTGTAAGCATTGTCTTCCGCCAATTTCTCTTACAGTACTCTTTGACATCTAAATTTCAAACTAGAAATACTGGACTTCATCTAAGTCATGAGTTATTCTTGTGGGTTAGAAGCTTCTCTTGCTTTTTGAAATATACACTGTATTTGTTTGATGACGACGTGAAAGACAAGAAATAACTTCTTTTGCTTTTGCATTTCAGGTTTAAAAGAAGCCATGGGAGCATCAGGAGGACAGTGGGTGTATGTTAGTGATGCCCATGTTCAGACGGTTCCAGAATCAAGAGTACTAAATGCTCAAGCATATCTACTTTTTTATGAAAGATTATTACTATAATTCTCAACGGTTTAATTTAAAAGATGGTAGTGGTTATTTAGTTTATCTTATTTAAAGCTGCAGTGGTAAGAGTACCTGTAAATATTGTGCCTTTATCTTGTAGAGAATTTATCATATGTTGACTCTGAAGTTCAGTCAAGCTATTATAAATATCTGAATGGTTCTCTTAAAGTATGCACTTTGCCAAACATTTAAAATTCCTGGATTCATTAAAATACAGTACTGTTAGAATGTAAGATGATGTCCTGTCCTACTGAGGTCTATGGAAAGTTTGTTCTTGATTTTAATAAAGATAAGCTTTCACCTATAGTTCTAGAACAGTTGAGAATAAAAATACTGATAGCTTTAAGTGCCTGGATTTGCTGGTGTACAGTAAGAATATGAAGTATTTCAACTTTTTGTGATCTAGTCCAGATCCTTCCCGTCACTGGGTTGGATGTCAGCTGTTAAGATTTCTGCAAACAAGAACCTGTCAAATCGTGTTGCTTCCACATGTAGTAATTGGAAAGCACCGTGCTTCCAGAATGGAGTAACAACAGCTGTCTCTGGGTAATGCTGCAGTGCACTTTCATGATAGAGCTGGGAATAGATTGGGAAAATACGGCTTCTACAAAGTGACAGTGAATCCTCAGATACCCAGTACCCTTTCAGCTGTCTCCAACTGGCACTGGTATAGCAACGTACTCCTGTTTTAATATAAATATATACTTGGTGTGCATATGTATATCCTCTGAGATATATATATATATGCACACCATAAATCCCATCAATATATATTGTCATTTTACCTACTAGGAAAGAGAATTGCAAATACTTCTGTATTTAGTAAATTTTCAACTTCATAATTATGACAATGTGCAGCATATAAGCTTGTGTATGAATATGTATGGGGTTTAAGTGTAACTGGGTAATTCTGTTACTTTTGGTTCTAAACATGAATTTATCTGTTCCTGAATACTTTTCTCACAGGAGTAATAAACTATAAATTATTTTTGCACTGTGTGTGTGAGTTGGACAGTAAATGATTACTTTTGCCCTCTGATACATGTCTGGACTTCCCTTTGTCATCAGTGGAGGACAGCAGGTGTCCCAGTGGCGGACCTTGTTTCTGTATCCTGTCTGACTGCCCCCTTTTGAGTTGTTACTTCTTTTGGTAATTTCTCATTTCCATCCCAGAGAGCAATAGATACATTTTAAGGTCAAAATCTGATGACTGCTTTGAAGCTATGTGGTAATTCATTTCTGTAATAAGCAGTTGCTTCAATACAAATTACTTCTGTAACAGTTCCATCCTGTCCAACTTGCTCTTTGGTAGAGAAAAGACTATGTTTATTTCTGCTTACTATTTTCATTTATGGAAATGCTTTTTGGTGAAAAAACATGCTGTCCCTATTACTATCTCTACCACGTGTTGTCATGCTTGCTTGCACGACTTTCCTAGTCTCTAGTTCTGTTTCAGAGTTTCATCCCACCTGCATTCACTCTTTTGCATAAGAAAACAGCAAAACCTGCCACAGTTGCATTTCCTCAAACTGCTGAGGTATATTTTACAGCCACATTACTTGTACATACTTGTGCAGGCACTAAGGACTGTTAGGCCATACAACTGATTGTCATAACAGACTGAGCCCCTGGTTGCACAGGATTTTATTTGCCAAAGGAAAACTCCTCTGTTTAGGTCAAAATTAGGCTATGCATTTCGGCCAACGCAATCATTTTTTCCCTCCACAGATTAAAATTGTCTCAGTCTACCCAAAAGTAGTAAAACTCGGAGAAACCAAGCAGTCAACTTTAGCCATCTGTATTCCAACTAAACACATCTTAACCTGAGTCTACACTAAGAAAAAAAGAAAAAAATGTTTAGACTAGAGTTGGTTAAAATATGTTAATTTTCTTTTACCTTCTTATTTTCCCATACCCTTCATCCACCTACATACACCTTCCCCCTCTTTGTATATAGCTGATCAAAACTCAGAATGAGTTCTGGGCAGGAGTCACAGCAAATAACAGCTAAGTTTCACTTCTGTGACACAATCTTGCTGGGAGACCACAGATGGAGTGTATTTCATCCCCCTTACAGCAGACTGACTGACTAGATGAGGCCTTAAGTTCCTAGTTTTGCTGACTTCTGTAAAACTACTGAACTTAAGTACCTATATTAATCTCCTACTTTTTAGCCTAGAACTACCTCCCTAAAGTACAAAACTAAGAGAGAAACAGAACAAGGTTCTTAGCCTGTTATTTTTAATGCTGTTTTCAGGAAAATCTTGAGGCGGTCTTTGCTTCTCTCTAACCGGAGTTCACACAGTTTGGACCACTGAAATCTTCCCAAGGGGACATACTGACTCGGATGCCATGAAAGATGCTGGCAGGATTTATTTCCTCATTAACAGCCAGGGAACATTTCCTTGCTATTAAGATATTTTATAGAACATGGAGAGAAAATGGCATGAAAAAAAGCCAGCGCCTTTATCCAAGATAGCCATCACTGTTGCTCCTGGATGAGGCTTCCTGAGTTGAAATAAAAAGCAGTGTTAGCAGCAACTCCAGTAAGTTCGGAGTCAGGAACAGGTATGAAAATATTATAGAAGGAAACATTCTCTAAAAATGAGGGCAACAGGTGAAGTTACAGCTTTAGAATGAAGAAATGATGACTAATGTGAGATGTCATACACAATTTTAGATGCAAGTCACACTTAGCGTGTCCTTTAAGATGTAGGGTTTGTTGGGGTTTTTTTGTGGCAAGATTGGGCTCCAAAGCAAGCGACTGTACATAAACATGCATACTGAAGACTTGGTATAGTTCCTTATCAGGAATTGCAAGAGAAGGTCAGAGCCTTCCAGGAAAACGGGTGTACATCCTATGTTTGCTGTTAAACATGATTCTAGAGGCTATCTGCAAAGTCTAGCAACTCGTAGTTTCCTGCAACTGCCAGATGCATGCACACTATTGAAAAGCTGTGTGTTTTCACAATTTAACTGAAGGGCTCTAAAGTTTAAGACTCTCCTTAAAATATCTTCTGTTACCAGACCAAAAACCTTTTCAGGTCTACAGCGTCTACTCTTCATAGAGCTACACCATACCTTTGTGGTCCCCCCCACCCTGAGAAAGTGCAGCAGCCTGCTTCTTCATGTGGAATAGCTTGGAAACGGCTTTCTCTTCGTCCCACCCTTCTCTTCTCACAAGGGCACCACTGTTTTCTTCATCAGCCTCTCCCGTTCTTTGTTTTTGGGGTCTCCATAAACCTCTCTGTCAATGTCTTTTCTTTCATCAATCCTTAACCATAACACAATGTTTCCCAGTCCCATCACTTGTGTTCCGTGAACTAGCAGAACTCTTACCGGAAGAGCTACTGTAACTATAGTCTTGCCTCTCCCTACCACCCCACTGGCTTTACCTACAGATTGCAGTACAGGTATCCGAGAAAAGCTGTGACTCCTGAGCAGCTCTCTGCTGACCAGTCACAAGGCAGTGCCTTTAAAACAATGAGAAAGGAAGCAAAGTAAATAGTTCCTCACTCTTCAGCAAGTAAACCTAATTTATGAGAAGTACTTGATTTGCATATGGATAACTGGAACGCCCTACAAAAGTTTCCTCGGAGTGAAGGCATCAACAAAGACGGCTGTATCAGCTAAGGAGTTAGTCCAGATTATAGAGTCTTTCTCCTCAGAAAGAACTTTCTGATGTTTGGATTTATACACATTTATGCTAAATACGGCAAAAAGTGATGGGGAGAAGATTTATTATACTAACCTATCTACACCAATACATGTACGGACATCATGTTTGTGTAAGTCTGTTCTCTTAAGAGAGGGCTACAAATACTTCGTGGTGAAGGAAAAACAAACAAACAAACCCTAAACTTCTCTGCCCAAAACGTACACACTGTAATTGTCTTTGTTTAGAAAATTAAATCCATGCAGTCTGCCAAACCTTCCTCCCCTATTCCCATCTGCACCCTCTGTGTGTATCCATGAAGTGCTCTTGCTTACGGATTTCAAGTGGTAGCAGGCGAGAGTGGTTTATAAAGTCATTAAAAGGCTGAAATGCCTTAACTTCGCCATTTGCTTCTCTTTGGACTTTTTTCATACTAATACAAACTGAGTCATAAAGGGACATGAAATTAATGCATCTACGTTCCCAACCCATTATAAAAATCTTTTTTGAACATATTAGTTACTAAGATTTGGAAAGGAATAATTTCTTGAGGAGAAACTAAGATGTATTAAAATGGGAACAAAGGAAGCATTTGAATGCAACTTTTATGTTAGTAAAAATTTGCAAATCCAATTTTAACTAATTTAATAAGTGGTAGCATACTTCATGAAACAGCTTCACAGCAGCCCTGATTAAACAGAAATTTTACATTCCTCAGTTTTCATCAGCTGGAAACTTTTTTGCTGTGTCCTGTACACATTTATGCATTTGTACAAAGATTTATATATCTACGTGAAAGAGATGCCACTAATTTTCAGTAGAACCATTTCAGTCTAATTATTTTAGAATGGATTATTTTTGCTTCTATATCTATGTACTGTGTCTTAGGATACCATTTTGCCAGCTGTTGTAGCTGTTTGTTCCTCTCCCATTGGTGCATAAATAAACTGCAGAAACAGTGGGAAAGTCATTATTCAAAGTGATTCAAGATCTATTTTTTTTGTAAACTGAGATTATAAAATATATTTTCAGACAGAATTCTGTTAGTGCAAGTCAAAACACTTCCTTTGCAAGTTATATAAACAGTCTAAGTGAACTTATTTGTTATAATAAAATAATTGCAATGCATTGTAACTACTTTAAGACTACTTGGTATACATTCCATTTATACAAAGTTATAAATACTTCTGTCTTCATTGATATTAGTAGAAAAACTATTTTTTAAGTGTCAAGAATGTTTCTTACATCTGTTGCAGCTTCCAATATTTTTCTAGTACAAAATATAAAGGTGCAGTACTGCTTTTAAAAGAAAACAGAAAAGCATTTATTTTGAGTAGGTTTGTGACTTCTTAATACTTACCTCATTGTTTTGCTAGGTTAGTTTTTTGGTTTTGAGCTGTGTAACCTGGGGATCATTACAGTGAACTCTCTAATGAAACCACCATGTCAATGTCAGCCAGTCCCTATTTAGCCATTTCACAAAGTTGAGTTCTGATTCTACTGTCATTTATGCAATCCCTGATATGTTCGTATGTGCTTGCACTTATACAAAAGACAATCCAAGTAATCAAAAAAACCCGTTGCCAAGTCCGAAATACTTGTGAAGCAATAAATCAAGCATGTTAAAAGTTTCATCTTGTTTTCATTCATTTACTTTTTTCATCTGTTTGAACTAATAGTCTAACTCTACTCTGCAGATACTTAAATAACAAATATTTTTAGAATTTTACTACAGTACTGACACATTGTACACTTTGTTTGTAGATTTCTAATTCCAAATATTACTAAGAAACAGGGCCTTAAACACAGACTGTATTTAAAAAACAAACAAAAGTCTGATCAGTTTTCCAATCTATCCTAGGTGCTTTAACAGGTTTCTCAGAATAAAGCTGCCATTTGTCTTCTATTCATTTTGTCTTTTCATCTATTGTTATCTATTATTTGACAAATGTATAAATAAAACATCCAAACATTTGGAAAACTATATTGTTTAAATATAAGCTGTATGTTGTACAATTGAGTTCACAAAGCTTCCATTTTTTCCCCCAACTAAAGAGAGAATATTTTTCCTTTCATCTTGTGTCACAACTTCACTACACTTGGAAGAGACACCCAGAGATGAGTCCATATCCTTGAACACTTAAGCTACACCACTTGTTTCCGCCTGCCTTACCATCTGTGGCATAGGTCATCGATTAAGAGACAGTTTGTTCCCTTTACAAGAACCGAGTTCCGCAATTCTGTGATAAGACCAGGACCAAGAGTGGGTCCCCCTCACATCTCCAGTTTCAGTAGTAGCTTAAAGCTTGCCCATCCAGAAGTACCACTCCAGGGTTCCAGCTGTGCACCAGTCGGCGCTGGACAGACTTAAAACTTCCAGAACACTTCTGTCCATGGAAAGCATTCTCAGTCCAGCCATTCCTTGTGACACAAAAAGGGAAAAGTCTAGAACACTTCAGCTGACAGTAATAGGTAGCGTAAGTGGCACCAACAAATCTTACAGTGAAATCATTACATGGAGTAAAGCACAAGTTTCTTGAAACTTTCAATTTTCTACAGATTTATAAAAGTTAATTTATTCTGTTACTCCATGTGGGTAGTAATGTTACTTTATCCAATGATCAAAGAGATTATGGATGTTTTAGGCATTTACATCAGATGACGCTAAAGGAAGGAAAGGCAGTGATCACAGCGGTAAGTAATGTGCTAGCTAATGAAAACCTCTGTTCCACAAAAAGCAACGCAACCACTAAGTCCTTGCCTACAGAATCAACCCCAATGTCGATACAAGAAGAGCTATTTACCAAGGATGATTTTGGTTTATCTTCATACATTAAAATAGAACGATAATTTCAAGGTAAATCTCATGATAACTTAAAAGTTAATTTGGGTATTCTGAATGAACTACTTAAAGAATTGTCCCGCTCCAGGAACGCTCCAGATATGCATACACTGACCTGACTTACTTAGAAAGCCGACACCCTGCAGCTATGCAAGTTATGTAGATATTTCACTGCAGTATCATTGCCCAGAGTAAGATCCACTTAATGAAGCAGCTTTATATACTTCTTCATGTAGACTCCACCCTCCGCACTGGAACCATGGATCATACTGTCTCGAGTAGCCGTTACCTGCGGAGGCCACAGAGCTGATGAGCTTCCCATGGGTCTCCTCACACTAACGCATGCAAGCGGGAAGGGGAATCCCGGTTGCTTCCCACCGCTCCCAGCCGCGCTCCAGCCCCGCGGCGCCCCGCAGCCCGGCCGCGGGAGGCCTCGGGGGCGCCCTGCGCCGATAAGGTGATGCGGGCCGAGGGAGGGCCCTCCCGGCGGGGCCTCGCCGGCGGCAGACGGCTGCCGGGCCGGGCGGGGCCCCGGCGCCCCTCAGCGGCGGCCGTTGGCAGGGCGGCGCCGCCGGCCGGGATCTCTCTCCCCGCGCAGGGGGAAGGCTGGCGCGAGCGCAGCCACGCCTTCCTCCCCCGCCGCGGCTGCCATGGAGAGCGGCGAGCTAACAAGACCCTGTGTGGCTGCCCACAGTAAAGATGGCGGCGGCGTGGCACTGCCCGCGGCCGGCCGCTTCCCGCCGAGGGAGGGGGGAAGGGAGGCACCGCCCGTCCGCGAGCCCTTAGCAAAGATGGTGGCGAGAGGCGTTCGCGTGTTCCAGGCAAGGGTCAACACCGTGACGCGTTTTACTTCCGGGTGAGCGCCAGTAGGCGCCATATTGTCTTGTTCGTGAAGACGAGGAGCGAAAGAGGGGAGAAAGCGGCCGCGGAGCGGTAGTAGCGGCAACGCCTGCGGCGGGAGGCGGGGGAGAGTGTAAGTAGCGGGGCAGGCTGCGCTCGCCAGCGCTCCCGGGGGGCCGGCGGGCGTCGAGCTGACCCGATCTTCCCCTTCGCTCCTCCTCCTCCTCCCCCCCCCCCAGCCGAGCCGAGCCGGGAGGCGTTGGAGGGTGCCGCGCGCCGTGGCGGCAGCTCCTCGCCGGGCGTGAGGAGCCGGCGGCGCCGCGCTGCCCCGAGCGGAAACCGCCGGCCTGGACGAGAAGGGAAGACTCGAGCTCCTTGCCCTCCCCCGCCGCCCGGGTGGCCTGCTGCGCATGCGCGGCGGGGGCGCGGGGGGACGAGGGCGGCCGGCGCCGGGGAGCCCTCGGGACCCCGTCCCGCCCAGCGCGCATGCGCCGCCGCCCCGCTGGGGGGTCCCCGGTGGCCGCCGGGGACGGGTCCCGTTACCCGCCAGTGCGCATGCCCCAGGGCCGAGCGGGGGTCCCCGGGCCGCCCGGCGCCGCCTCTGCCGGGGGTGAAGCCGCCGTGGGTGCCGTCGGCCCTGCGGGGTGACCGGGAGAGGCCCGTGCGGGGCGCACGTAAGCAGGCCGCGGGGGGAGTGCGCGGCTGGCCCTGGACGCGCCAAAGGAACGCTGCTCGTTGCTAGTAAAGTAACTCCCCTCGATGCGCAGGGGAGAATATCTACTTGTTTAGCCAGTAACCTAGTTAGGAAGCAACACGTGCACCAGGATTTGGTAGTTGACAGTGTCAGCAGCCTGGCTGCTGCAGATAAAATGTCTTTGTGGAATATTTGTGCTGTTTCATGGGTTTCGTGGCTATCCTCACGAGTTCGTTCCACTGGAGGGCTCCAGAGAACTAAAATTAACAATGTCATCACACGCAACAACATTTGTAAGATACCTGAACGTGGTTCTGTAGCTTGGCAAATGCCGGATGTTTCTAAATCGATCCTTAAACTGACCACCAGTTTGCAAGCTTTTTTGCATTAAGCACTTATCCCGGCAGATTCTCAGTACTTTTTTAGACAATCCCACAAAGTTCAGTGTTGAACTAAACTTGGATGAGACGTGCTGGGCTTTACAGTTAAGGATGGGCCCACTAAAATGGTGAGAGTGCTGGAACACCTCTCCTATGAGGAAAGGCTGAGAGGGTTGGGGTTGTTCAGCCTGGAAAAGAAAAGGCTCTGGGGAGACCTTACTGCGGCCTTTAAGTATATAAAGGGGGCTTATAAGAAAGATGGAGAAAGACTTGTTACCAGGGCCTGTAGTAACAGGACAAGGGGGAATGGTTTTAAACTGAAAGTGGGTAGATTCAGATTGGACATAAGGAAGAAATTTTTTACGATGAGGGTGGTGAGGCCCTGGAACAGGTTGCCCAGAGAAGTTGTGGATGCCCCGTCCCTGGAAGTGTTCAAGGTCGGATTGGACAGGGCTTTGAGCAACCTGGTCTAGTGGAAGGTGTCCCTGCTCACAGCAGGGGCGTTGGACTAGATGGTCTTTGAAGGTCCCTTCCAGCCCAAACCATTGGATGATTCTATGATGTGCTACCTCAGCTGAAATTTACCAAGCTTCTGACACAAATTACTGTACAGAGTATTCAGCCACCTTGGAGGTTGTTCATTTCTTCTCTTACAGTCATACCTGTAAATGTTTGTATGCAAACAATCTTTATTGAAAGGTGTGGGATACAGGGAGCAAGGGATGCTCTAAAGGATTTGTTTTAACGCAAAGGGTCAGCCACCTTTTAAAGATGAGGAATGGTAGTCTTCAAAGCATAAGGCATGTCTACCAACTGACAATATTCAAACATCATTTTACAAAGACAGTGTTACAAATAATAGTCCAGTCCAGCTGAATAGCTGTATCGTGTGTAGGAGTAAGAAACCCCTTTCGAATTCTAAAGTTAGGCTGTGCTGAGAGATGGTGCCTCTCATGGAGATGACAGATGCTGTGGCTCCCCCTGACTGTAGAACACAGGAGGAACTGGGAGCCTCGGCTTTGTCCAGGGACAAGTCGCTATCATTACTGACAATTCAGTGACAAATCAGAAGACAAGCTACTGGTTTTTAATTTGTGTGGGGCAGCAGCAAACCTTGTGTCATCTCTGCTAGTATGCCATTATGAGACTTCCTGTATTGTCTTTGTCACATGTGACATGAAACTCCTGCTCTGAAAGAGTGATTTTCCACTTTTGGGTTCAGAGGTGTTGTAGGGCTTAAGAAACCACAAATTTAACACAGTTCCACAAATTTTTAGTGGACAACTCGCCATATAACCTGTAGTGGTAGAGAGGAGTCTTAACCGCGTTTGATTTTCAGTTAGGTGCGGGATTATGCAAAGATGTTATAGAGACAGGAGTGTCCAGTCTCCCTTCTTTTCATGACCGGGGTACATGATAATCATTAAGTCTGCCTTTGGCAACAAATAATACTGTGGGTAGGTTTTATTAAACGTTCTTATTTCATCACTAGCTGATCTCTCTTCCTTAAGTGATAACTGTATTTATCATTGAGGGTAATATCTGCTCATGAGCAGCGAGGAATAGTTGTTTGTTTATTTAGCTATTGGTACTATTCATATTTTGTACAGAGCATGTTCATCAAGGAGGAAGTTGCAGATGGACAGTTCAGAAAAAAAATAATGCTGTGTTACATGGGTAATTAAAAATCTAGCATCGGGTCTTCTAGTGGAATGATACGTGCAAAAAATAATCAGATCAGACTTTTTTTTTCCCCCAAACCCAATAGAGTTTTGACTCAAACTACTTAAGTTGCTATGATGTTTTGTGATAGTGAATGTTTTAGCAGTGGTTTTGGTGCTTTATGATAATCAAAGCATGTGTTTGTCCTTATGTCTTCAAAAAACAGAAAATAAGTACATGATACCTGAGTTGCCAATATCTGGTCCTTTTGTTCTTTTAAAAGGATCAGCTTCAGCTCAGTGGATATGTGGATTTAAGTTTAAAATAACAGACCTTGGAAGCTACACTGCTTGAATGACTCACTGAAGAAGTTTTCATAGTACTTTTTTTTTTTTTTTAATTTGGCCTTTGTTCAGCCTACTTCATCTTGGTAGCACTGTAAATATTAGTCAGACATGCTGACGTGTGAACCAGGTTCTGGAAAACTTTGTAGATACCGAACAAGCTGTTTTCTTCAGTTCTTTTTCTGGTTCTGTGTTTTGGATCTTGGTTACGCATTTGGAAAGCCTCTATTCTTCAGTCTGAGAAAGAATAGTTCTGACGTTAAAAAATGCAGTGGAGTAACTGAAGTTGACGTCCAGCATTCTAGGGATACAAAACTGTAAATGGGCTGGAAGAATTTTATACATTTTTTTGACTGGACATCTTGCTAACAGATCTCAGTGTGCACGTTGGTGTAGCTTCTGGTTCTCGGGAAGAGGAAAAATGCACAGTGTCTGGGCATTAAATACCTGCAGTAACTTAGGGCGATGCCCTAGGTGATACAGAGAAGTCTTTGGCCAACTAAAAGGGGGATGAGTGAAACAGAGTAGCAGTTAAAATAGGTATTTTAGCTTTTTTTTCTGATTTATTGCAAACTGAACTCACCCTATGAATGTTTCATTTTCTAATCAGCAGCTGAGTGTAATATAGTATTAAATATTCATTTTCCCAAATAAAATGGAAACTGGTATCTTTTTGTCTGAGTGATGGTATGCATTTGTTCTGACTCTGGGTGAATGTGTGTCTGCAGCCCTTCTGTAGTAACTCCTAGAGTTCGTTCCTATGTGGGTGCATAGGGTGCAGCGCTTTTCCATACTCCCAGATCTTTTCAGCTGCAGAGGTGTTCTGACTTACCTGGGTCTCCCACATTAAGACAACCAGCTGATGATTCTTGTGGTACCCTCTGCTGGTTTTGGCTGGGGTAGAGTTAATTTTCTTCGTAGTAGCTAGTATGGGGCTACATTTTGGCTTTGTGCTGGAAACAGTGTTGATAACACCGGGATGTTTTCATTACTGCTGAGCAGTGCTTACACAGAGTCAAGGCCTTTTCTGCTTCTCACACCACCCCACCAGCAAGTAGGCTGGGGGTGCACAAGGAGTTGGGAGGGGACACAGCCGGGACAGCTGACCCCAACTGACCAAAGGGATATTCCACACCATATGACCTCATGCTCGGCATATAAAGCTGGGGGAAGAAGAAGGAAGGGGGGACATTCGGAGTGATGGCGTTTGTCTTCCCAAGTAACCGTTACGCGTGATGGAGCCCTGCTTTCCTGGAGATGGCTGAACACCTGCCTGCCGGTGGGAAGGAGTGAATGAATTCCTTGTTTTGCTTTGCTTGTGTGCGCGGCTTTTGTCTTCCCTATTAAACTGCCTTTATCTCAACCCACAAGTTTTCTCACTTTTACCCTTCCGGTTGTCTCCCCCATCCCACCAGGGGGGAGTGAGCGAGCGGCTGTGTGGTGCTTAGTTGCTGGCTGGGGTTAAACCACGGCATACCCTTTCTGCATTAAATTTTTCTTCTTGGAGAGGGGCTCTCCAAGTGTGCAAGGCCATTTTTCCTTTGCATCTCTCTTTTCTGTCACACCTGTTGCGTACAGATTCTTATAGTATTCCTTATTCCAGTGACACAGTCATGGAAGAAGTGCCTCCAGTTTGGAGCACATTGAGATAGATATTCTTGGAGTTTATACAGTCTGTGTCCTTTATTGACTTTGGACTCCAGAGTCAGATGGATATTGATATCGTTGGATGTCGATAATGCCATGGATGATCTGCTCTGTGTAATTCCTTGGGAGAAACGTGAACTGTTGGGGTTGTATCCCTAGAGTATTTATCCACTAGTCCTTCCAGCCTCATCAGTGATGTCTATGCTATCACGACCCTGATGAAGCAATAGCATAGTGGGAGGAAGGGGGGGAAAAACAGTTCTCAAGCAACACTGTTCAGCTTGAACTCTTGGTGGCATTGATCTGATTGCTGTGTTTCTACTAACTGCTTTGCTCCAGGTGTTGTGAATGTATGGTTAGATTTCTCCTGTTTGCAACTCAATGGTTCCACAAAATTCACAGTCACTGTGCTAAAACTTCACAGAGTCAACATCAACTACCTTGAATGAAAGGAGAAGACCTTACATTGGAACAAGGCGCTCACACAAAAGATCAAGAGATCAGGCTGTTGATTTCAAGGACCTCTGCTTCTGAGACCTCTCATTTTCCTTTAGGTCCATCTCCAGAGCCTAAGCCTGTATGGGACAGAGAAGCTCTGCCCACAGAGTATGCGGTGCTTTTGAGATCCTTCTCAAGGTGTGACGTAGATGACTCCCTGCAGCCCAGGAATTCCACAAAGAACATCAAACAGAGGCTGATGTACCTTTGCTGCTTGTGTTGTCTTGAGCTCATGCCAAAAGATTACCTAGCTAATGACACTGATTATTTAATATTAATTTGTTTCAAAAACAGTACTTGCAGTTTATTACAAACCAGGGCTCCTACCTCTTGGGGTCCTTCCTTTCAGCTACTCTGTAGACCTAGAGCTAGTCAAAAAGTTACGGCTGCAATGGTAGGTTATCTTAGAGGAAACGGAACATCTGTTTTTTTACCTAGATACCTGACCTATGAATGGAATATCAAAAAGAGTGTGTTGTCTTTAAACCCTGGGGTCCAAAGACTAGCTGTGTAGGGGTTCTCAAAGTATGCATGATGGCCTGTGGTTTCAGCTTCTTTGTTTATTTAGGTAATGGATACTTCTTTGCTAAAATGCAATGCCTGTTTGGAAGGCCTGCAGGACAAGAATTTAGTCATCAGAAGAACTTCTGCACCTATGTATTAGAGCTCAGATTGCAAGTAAAACTTGTCAGGCCATATCACGTCATATATGGACCTGCCATTCAGGGATGATGAGTAATGTTATTGGAAAGGTGATGCAACAGCCTCTCTTCTGCATCAGAAAGCACTTGATTATTGGCTCTGGTTCTGTAGTGTCCAGAATCATCTGTCATTAGTCTATCTGTCTACAGGGTTGAATAAACCAGACTGCCAGATTGTGTCCTGGAGATCTGGTCAAATGGTATTGATGTCTGATGTAGGAGTTCCTAACCTTGATCTCTTCAGCTCAATCACACAGCAGAAGGTGCCTGCTACTTTCCTCCTAGGGACAGCCTGAGTCCTAGGCTGTCTCCTGATTTCTTGGAGTTGAGGTAGTCTTCCTTCTAACAAATATCCTATTTAATTTCATCTTCCAAAGAATACTTGTTTTTCATTGCCAAGATATTTCACTTCCTGGGACAAGCCATTCAGAATCTCCAGATCTCTTCTTCTGCAGGAGCTGTTGATGTGTAAGGTGTTCTGTGTAGTTCTGGTGCTGTGGAACATTCGTACTAGGGAGAAGCATATTGTCACAATGATGGGAGGCTCTTAGAAGGAGCAAGAGCGAGTCTGCTAGATATACTCATCTGGCCAACTAGGTGTGGTTAGTTATCTTCCTGATGCTCTTCTGGAGCTGAGCTAACTTCGTTAAGTCTCTGTGTTTCTTGTCTTGGACTATCTGCATGAATTGGAGCAATTCAGGTTATCCATTAGCTCTATTAAATTTTATTTAGGGGCAGGTCTTGCTTATCTTTCCGGGGGAAATTTCTTGATACTTTTCAGTTCTGCTGCAGCCAATGTCATAAGGCATGTAAGGAAGATAGCATCTCTAGGATGACAAGTGGGCTTTGTCTTTTGACATTCGCAGGACTGAGCTTCACTCCCTAAGATTGCTCCTCTCCATTGTTGAGAGGTCTGAGCATAGTTCCCTCTGCACAAGTGCTGTTGAACTGGATAACAGATTTTATGAGCTTACACTATGAAAATGCTGACGTAGAGTTGTCCGAAGGATCTGAGTGAATCCGTTAAAGCTCAGGTTCTGTTGGTGGCCTTGTCTAAAAAACGGGCCCATCTTTGACATCAGTGGGCAACTGACTTATGGGGGCCTTCACCAAGCACTGTGCCATTGGGAAATTATCAGGAAACCATGCTCTGCTTGACAGCGTGGCATTCCCGTCAGTGTGAAAGTCTGTAATTTGCTTCAAGGTAACTGTGTTTTGTGGGGAGTGCTGGGGGGAGTCTCCCAGAGTTAAAGGTGAGCATGTGAATTATCACTCAAAACTCTGGTTACTGGTAAGTAGCTTCTAGTTGTGTACTTTTCAGTGTGTGTGGTGTGTCTGGACACATCGTACAACCGTATCGGAAAATACCTTATTTTGCTGACAAATAGGCAGGTTGAAAGAGATGCCTTTTTTCCTAAAAGAACAGGTTAACACTGAGGTGTAATCTATAGCTGAGATGCACATCACAATCGAGGAGAGGAGTGGAAAGGTGCCTTTTAAAGTATCTCTTCTTTCTCTGTCTTAACCTAGCTTTTTGTTGGGTAAAAGACTAAAGTATAGTAGAGAGTTTGACAACAACTTTCAATTTTTCTGGGTGCTGTTGGTTCTCAGAGGTTGCTATTTGCTGGGAATCAAGGTAAGTCCTATCTATGCCACTATGTCAGCTTTTATCGCCAGCAGGGGAGCTTTCACCAGCAGTCCTCTCAAAGCACATTTTAGTACCAGTAATTTGCTATAATAAAACTTCAGCAGATCCTGTCTTTGAATAAAGTTCCAGTATTGGAATGCTGGAATATTCCAATAGCCTTAGAATAGGAATCTTTTTTTTTTTTTAAACATACAATAGAACATATTTCAAAAACTCTAGCAAAGTTTTGAGATACCACATTAACTTTTCATAATGTTAAGTACATGTAACTGAAATTAAATGTGAATTGATGGGGTGTTTTTCCCATGTGAATGTGTTTCTGTATAAAACAAAAAATCCTGAATTGGCTTCTGTTTCTTCATTGGTAAACAGATTTTTAATAGATTCAGGTTCCTGTTCTGTGATCTGACATCAGGGAACGGCTCTTGAAGCACCAATAAATGTTCCTTTGTTTATTCGTGTTTGCTAGAGAGAGAGAAAGCAGAAAGGCTATATCCAATTGAATTGGAGGGCAGAACAGCTAAGTAAAAGAACCTTAACCCATCATCATAAGGGAGGGTAGTATCTGCATTTTCCTTTGCAAGTAGGTACCTGTAAAATGCATCCATTCTTTGAACCTGTTTGCTTTTCAAAACCTGTTGTATGCATTGGTGACATCAGAACCAGAGTGTCTTAATGATTTCTTAGTTGATGTACTCCTCTGTTAGTAAGTAAATGTCTTGCTAATGTTTGAATGTAGTAGATTTTAGCCAGTATTCATTTCCCCCCCCTTTCAGTGGAAAATAAAGCTTGTTTCACTGTGATTTGGATGCTCTGCTGTGCATTTGGCCTTGTGTCACTAGTGGGAAGTAGGCTTAGAGCTGTCCATTGTGTTAGGTGAAGCCTCTTTCTTTCAGGTGGTGCTGATTTGGGAACTTTGTAAAAAATTAGAACTTACTTATAATTTGTGTGGCAGCATCCTAAGTTAGTTTTGGCAGTGCAGATTTTAATTAGGTGGGAGAGGACATTGATTCTTTTTTCTCCATTATTACTACTCGATGTGTCTCAGGAAAATAATGTTTGCTTCTTGTCACATACATTAGTACAAGAGGTTTCAGCTGTTTCAAGCCTTTGTTACTGATTTACTGGGGGGGAGGCACTGTTTGTTGGTTTGGGGTTTTTGGGTTTTTTTCCCCCCTCAGTATTGGGGGTGAATTCCTGGCAGTAAATTTAAAATTACTGAGAACAGGCTACATTTTCTTCGCAGTGTTTTGTGAGTTCTTTCAGAAGTAGTTTGTGCCCTTTCCAGTTTATGGCACTGAGGTTCAAAAGTGTTATTTGGCTAACTCTCACATCTGGTTTGTTCATTATGGTAAGGCTTGCCTTGGTCTGTTTTTATTTTTGACATCTTTAAAATAGCATCACTAGCAAAGGAAAATGTCAGTGATGTCTGATGGGAGAATATCAAGCTTCTGTTGAAAAGTTCTTATACTTTTCTCAGTAAAGTTTCACAAGCAGTATACAAAGTTACATTACTTTTATGTAAAAAAGAGCGATATCAAATAGCCTATGTGCATGTAATTCAATAGATGTGTGTATAAGATTTATTTAGTTATCTTTTAGAATATGGTAACTTAAAACGAAGAGCTAAAGCCAGTTTGTTTGCCTCTGAAACTGAAAAAACAATTAAACCATTAAACACTGCAGTGCTTAGAAAAACAATTTGTGAAGACAATAAACCACCTTTAAATGCTTGTAGCCTTCCTGTAGTAAGTGAGGAGACTTTTCATCAAGTACCTTTTTCATGTTTACCATATACTGATTAGTAAAAACTTGGAAAAAGTGCAGAAAACCAAGCAGGGAGCAAAAAAGCAGGGAAATCTGTTTCTCAGAAAGTGATGGTGTCCTGCTGTTTCAGGTCACCATATAGAAGGAGGCCTTAGAACAAACCTCTTCTGTTCACTAGCTTTGAATAGTGCATATTAAAATACATCATTTAGTTTTCAATACTAAAAGAATTTGAATACATGTGGTCTTTTTTAGCCAGCATATCTTAAGGTTAGCTTTATAAACATTTTGAGATGCTAATTTTGTTCCTTCCTTCTGCATTTCCTGTTTCTGTCCAAAAAATAACACAACAATGAAGATGAGTTAAAATAAATAGAAAATTTGAAATAGTTTTGGCCAGTTTTCACATGATATTTGAAAAAGGGCTTTTGTGTGTACGTATACAGATGCGTAAAGAAAGTGATGTAATTGCTTAAGAATTTGTGTAGTACATACTTCTGATTAGTAAAGAAAGTTTTTATATTAAATTTGGTAATGAATCTGTGTACTTGAAAGCCAGCATGTTTTATAGTTGCCAACCTATGCAAATCAACATTTCTTCAGGAAAACATTGAAAATACAAATGCAATACAGAATTAAAAGCTTTCAAGTACAGTTCACAAACTAAAATTAGCAGTTTCAAATGACAGTGATTTTAAATCAGTCTGCTCTGGATGGCATAAATTGAATTAACCAAATGTTGAAGTTCTTCAAGGTTTTGCACAGTTGTTGCTGTCTTGTCAAACTGTTGCGCATCAAAATAGAAAGCGGCTCCATGTCTTGACCTCTTGCTTTGCACTTCCCCACCTGATTTCTCTTCCCAAAATAGCAATAATAAGGTGAAATAATCTCTCTGGGGAAAGTTGAAGACTCTAGGCCATATTATATTGCAGAATGATGGAGAAGCAGCTATGTATGCTAACAACTAAAACCCAACTGGGTTTTTTTCTCTGGCCCTGAAGCCAGCTGGCACCGAGTGAAAGTCTCTGACCTTCCAAACCAGACGGGACACGTCCCAGCTGCCCACTGGGTCCCAGGTCCATGCTGACACCTGAAATGTGCTTGGGAGCAGCCTGGAGGAGTGCTAGGTGGCCTGGGTCAGTCCTTCGGCACCACTTCCCTTAGGAGCACAGACTTGGCCTCAGCGGCCTAGGGCATGGTAACTTGCTGAGAGGGAAGCCAGGAGGGGAACAAGTGCTGCTGCTGCCTAAAGTCACTGTCTGTTTTCTGTGTCTCTCGGTCACCTTTGCAGATGCCAATTGATATAGCTGCAGAATAATTTATCTCCCTCACAAAAAAAGTTAAATTAATTTCTTTCAACATCTTGTAAAATAGTAAGATAGTTGCTATCTCGGGGGCTGGTTATACAGAGGAGATTTGGAGGAATTTATTACCTTAGACCTCCTTATGGTCCAAACTGGTGCTTCTGCTTGTTCATAGTGAGAGAATAAAGAAAAAAGGGGCTAGAATACTAAACATCCTTTTCAGTGCAGAATCCGTGAGAAACAGATAACTGGTAAGTGTTTTAACAGGTACAAAAGTTTATTACAAGCTAATTGTGTTAGCTGGAGCATGTAAAAAAAAATCCTGAATGTCCAAGATTTTAGGACAGAGGTAGAGCCAGTCCAATAAAAATAAATCTCATCTGATCCAATCAAGTAAAAACTGTGTGTAGGAGGTTCCAATTCGGTTGAATTTGTAGAGGTGCTCTTAATATTGCTACGCTTCCGTAAGAGAAGTTGACAGTTTCTTTAACTGTTTAAAAAAAAAAATTTTTTGGCATTCAATTATATGCAAACCTGCCTCTTACAGTATTGGTGGAACAATTTAATCTTCTAAATCTTTCTCTGAGTTTATTTTAGTGAACTTTCACAAACTTTTTCCAAGTTATTATGTATTTAGGTAAAAAAGTGATACCAGAATTGCTGAAATACATTTTTATTATTGCTAGTGTGATTTAACAGCTGGAAACAAAGGGAGCAGCACTGTGAGGCTGTGCAGTGCTTTTAAGGCTAGTGGTTATCTTGAACCACAATTGTTAAAACTTCGTTTTAAGATGTAAACAAGTTTATTTTGACATTTGAAAGAATTTGGATTCTGGGTGGAAAGATGAATTGAGGGGAGGAAGAAACAGTTACTTACTTTTTTCTTACTTTAGGGTGAGAAATTAGTATGAGAAATTACTTTTTCATACTTTGTGTATGAAATATGTATATATGAGTACTCAGAGAGCTAGGAGTGGCAGGGCCAGCTTAAATGTCGGATTAAGTGTGCGTTAGCCACTTTTTTACTCTCAACTGGTGTAAGAAAGTTGACTTCCTAGGTACAGATCAAAATGTTTAAAACAAACAAACAAAAAAAAACCAAAAGAAGGACACTGTCTTCACCTACTAAAAGTTTGAATAACATAAAGATATCATGGGAAAGGAAAAAAAAAATACTTAATTTGGCAAGAAAAGATTGTGGAAGTAGAAAAGTAGGTTTTGCCCAATACTCCCCCCCCCATTCCCGAAGTTCATCTGGTCTTGTTTAAAGCCCCCAGAAATGCATTTGCAACTGAATTTTGCTGAGCCATACACGTGTAGTTTTTGTACTGGCTTGAATGTAAGCGGTCGCAAAACAAAGGTGATCTCCAGTTTTTCAGATTAAAAATAAGATTTGACAGAAGTACGTAAAATGTGAGCTTGCATTCATCTCTGCATGACCCAACACCCCACAACGTTACGTACAGCTTTTTTTGTTGTGCATTTTTGTAGTGTGATGCTCTCTTCCTTACAATCATGCAATTATTTATATGAATGCATAAACACTAAGCACGAGATCCCTTTGCAAGCAGGATCCACTCTGATTGCTCTTCTTGTGTCTGCCGAAAGCCGGCTCTGTCTCTGGGGCTGCGTGCGTCCTGCTCAGTAAGAACGGCTGGGGTTATGTTCCTGGCTGGCCACCCAAGTGGCACCGGCTGCTTTGAGCTAGCTTCCTCTGAAGCGGACAGGCTGTATTCATCTATTCTATATTGCACTTGGCTGCAAGCATTGACTAGGTCTTGTGTGCTACTCCTGTGACCTCAGGGAATGAATTTTTCTCCATTTCTTTTAAGTTTGGAGTGTTTGAAACAGCCTTCATGGGTGATACTTTTATAGCATGAAATCGAGGAGTGTGTGTTGAATGGTGTGAGGATATATTCATTGAGAGTGGAAAGCCTGTTGAGAAGTTGTTAACAGACTGGGAAGGGCAGAGGGAGTCGCGCTTGGTGCAGTCTTACCCATACTGGCATTGGGAACAGTTCCTGGAGTGAAGTGTTCTCAAAACTGTGCCCAGGCTTTGTCTTCAGAAAAGCTGTTTGGAGCAGTGTAGGTGGCCGCTCTCTGGTCCTCCACGCGTAGCAGGTTAGGTGTACACCGGAGGTACAAATGACCGGAAGGAACTGGTATGCCATTACAGACATACCTACCTGGTAGATTGCTGTGCCTCATGGAATTCTTGCAAAGCTGGTCCTGGAGCTTCACTTAAAGCAGGTTCTGGAGCTCCCATGCCATCAGGTCCTAGGGCTGCTGCCACCTGCTCAGTAAGGATATACAACACGGCACCAAAAAAATGTTTCTTGTGATTTTTAAGGGACCATGTAGTAAATGTGCAGTTATGCAGTGATATTTTTTTTTTCTTTCTCAGATTTGAAGGCATATATTATTTGGAGATTATAATGAGCCTGTACAATGCATAAAATGCATGTGGACGCTATCTTGTACCTGTGCAGTTCTCCAGTGTAATCGTTAACGATGTGTTTTACCATTCGGTGACTTTCCTTTGTCTCGCTTAACAGCCTTGCATGACACTTGTATAAAAAAATACACACCTTTTCCCTAAGAAACAGGCAAGGATATCATTTAAGTAATGTCTTTCATATTTTGACTTACTTTAAATTGCATTTATTGTCAGATGAGTTCTTGTCTTACGAACTTGTCGTATCTCTCCTTGAACGTCATTTTGTAGTTAATTTCTTTACGAAAATACAGAGAAAGCATACTAGGCTTCTGAAATCTTACAGTAATATTTTCAGATATTACTCTAAAGGATGAACCGTTTCCTCCAGCTTAAAATATTAAGCCAGCATTGCTTCAGCTTGCTTTGCAAGGCTTAACTATATCTGCAGTTATGTAAGTTTCAGTTATGTGATATTTCATGGGCATCTATTTAAACATACAACTATTATTTTTAGTTGAAATATAGACTATATAAAGACTTAAAAGATGTGGGATCAAGGTGGACAACCTTGGCAGCAATGGCCTTTGAACCAACAGCAGTGGATGCAGTCATTTCAGCACCAGCAAGATCCAAGTAAGTATATAGAAAGCTTTGTGGATTAATTTATTTTTAACCTGTTGTCATTTGAATTTTTGAATCTTTGTTACAGAGCATGACTGATAGTTGCTTTTTTTGTAGCTGCCCTCAAGATGATACATTTATGATGCTTTTCTTAACAACTAGAAGAAATAGAAAACACACATCGATTCCAAATGTTTTGACATAGTTAATATTTAATATGCAAAATACAGGCAAGCAACCTGAGTTATCCTGGACAAATTATCAACATTTTACCGGTCATACAGATCAACATTTAGACCTCATGTATTTTTACAGAATCTGTATCCTTGTCAGTTCTTTAGCCAAGCTGAATCATTTATTTGAGAAAATCTGCTTTTTATTCAGTGCCTGTGTGGCAGAAGTACTAATGCAGATGAATACACAGAAAAACTCTCACTGGAAGATTAGTATGATATTTGTTTTAGGTTACAGCAGTGATGATCATGATCTCTTGTTTGGATTTTTTTTCCCCACCAAAAAAACCCCATTTGAAACAATAGAACATAATATACCTTAAATTGAGAGTGAGGTGACAACAATTCAAAGTATCAAGAGAAATACAGAAATGGATAAAGAGAGTGGAGGCGTGTATTTAATACTCGGGCAGAGTGATCAGGCACACTCGTTTTACATTGCTTTCTGTCACTTCAATTTCTGTAACTTCACTAGAGAGATTTCCTGACTTGATAATGAGCAGAAGACATACTAGTGTCCTTGTCCGAGAGTGCAATTTATTTACTTACTGGTAGGAATGGTAGTAAAGAAAAAAAGAGGGGAGAGAACTGTAACATAAAACAGTATTCCAGAAATCAGGGGTTATACAAGGAGTAGTTGTATTGCAAATGTAGTTTTCTTTCTTACACTTGAATCTTCATGAATTTAGAGTTTAAGGCTGTATATATTTCTTTCTGATATCAAAATCAGTTCGCTTATGAAAAAAAGTGTATTACTACCACCCATTCAGTGGTAATGTGAACGTAAAATAATCTGCCTTGTAACATTTTGAACATATGCAGAGAAACTCTACTTCAGCAAGTATGTACGCTTTGTCATTTGCTTTCAGTTTGTTTTACTGTACACAGTGAATAAGTTTTAATGGTGCTCATGGTACTTGCTGAAGGTAAACGTTGCCCGTTTCTCTTGACATGTAATTGAGAAACAGTGTTAAACTTCAGACATGTGAATACTAACCTTACAAATTTCCTCTGTTTATTTTAGGCCAGATTGACTGGGCTGCATTAGCTCAAGCATGGATTGCTCAGCGAGAAGCCTCAGGGCAGCAGAGTGTAGTGGAACAACAAGGAATGATGCCAAACGGACAGGATATTTCAGGAATAGAGTCTGGTCCAAACAACCATAATAATTTTCAGGGGGATCCCAACTTCAACAGAATGTGGCAGCCAGGTTTGTTTTCCTTCCTAGTCCTTCCTTTTTTTTCATGTAACGAAATTTTCTTTTTGTCAGGACATTTTTCGGTGTGAATATGCTCTTGTCCCTCAGGTTTCAAGATGCAAAACACTCAGTAGCATCAACTAATTAACTGAGTATCACAGCTGCTACTTTCCAGTCAGGTGTTCCACAAAATGGGTGACAGCACAGACACAAAGGTCTGATAACACAACTCAGTAATCTCTATATAAAATAAATAAATGGGTTTTATAATATACATATGCAGACTTGTTCTGTCCCTGAATGTTGTAGAAAGATAAAGTGTGAATTGCAGTTAGATATTTATTTCCCTGGATCTTATATCTTATGCGTTTTGTTGCTTATCCCACTGCACTAGGAACAGCAGCACTGAAGGCAACAGGATGCCTCAGAATTAAAGAGCATCTTTTGCCATCTTCTGTAGTGTAATACCTGCTTCTGGCATGATCTTGACATGTAGAGTGAGTTCACAATATAACTGGCAGATGCTGGCTTTAAGTGTCTTAAAATCGTGAAAAAGGAGATGAGCAAAATTCTGTGTGTAAAATACGTTTTTATTACATGCTTCCTATACTTAGTATTTGCCCTTTTTGACTTACGTATCTGATTGTCATCTGCGTAATTTTTCAGTTATTGTGAGTTAAAGTTGGTTGAATGCTTCTGTTAGTATCAATTATTTTCAGTTCTTTATAACTTCCTCAAAAGTTTTGGCCAAAACTTCATTTTCTTTTTAAAACTTCATAAAATAACACTGGCAATAAGCATGGGGTAGAGATTGGGTATTTTCTGCTAAAAATTTTTCTGAAGTTGTTTTCTGAAAGGTTTGTTATGTCACCACACTGTAATGCAATTTGAAATGTGTGAGCAAGGCAGTTAGTAAGCCTGCATGCATGGCTTCTGTTGTCTTGGTGAAAACTGCACTTCATGGATTCTGTTAATGATTGGAAGAATAACACCTCCAATTTTCACTGTGACTATTCAAATTTGTTTAAGTGCAATGTTTAATAAAAGTAGGCTAAAAATGTCATTGGTGGTTCTTACATGTGCATAACAAAAGGGAGGTAGCCATCGGGTTTCACTTAAGTTTCACCTACCTGCCCTGGGCTATAAGTTATTGTAGCCACATGTAAGAATTTTAACTTTACTATGTGGCAGTACATAGAATGTATTCTAGCTGTATTTCTGTGTAGTAAATAGAGGTTTTCACAGAAATATGGTGTTATTATTGGACAACTTTGGTTTTCATGTGATCCTGTGGTGGCAAGTTCTTACTCCTATGCTTTTTTGTCTGTAAGGTGAAAGAGAATAATATCTTAAGTGGTAGTTTTTGCAAATAGTCACAGAATGGTAAAAGTGAGGAAGACATTTAGCTGATAATTATAAACGTTTGGCGCCCAAGCTTACCCAGAAAATGCAGAACAGGAAAACATCTTAGATCTAGGAGTAAGAATAATGTAATACCTTTTGTTAACGGGAAACAATGTGCCAATGCATTTTGTTATCATTGGGTATATCATTCAAAGAATATGTTTTTTGGGACACTGAAAAAGACCGTGCTGATGCAGATAGGACCCAGCTTCCCTTAATTTAGGCAATGTCATTCTTAATGTGTAGAAGTAGTCACAACAGACAAACTAAATTATAGCATGCATGGCTAGCCAAAGTTCTCTTCACATATTTACTCTGTTTTTACAAAGCTTCATCTTTCTCCATATCCTTCCAAGTTTCTTTTTGGATCCAAAAGTTCTTTATGCGCTACTAATTAAAAAGCAAAATGGCAATCTGAAAACCAGCTGTGTAACTAGCAAATGATTGATGTTCCGCAAGTGAAAACAGCATCTGTTGTATGCGACTTGCAAGCTTTCAAGTCAGTTGACTTGAAGTAAACTGGGCATTTAAAGAGTGTCAAATGCTAACACATACATTTATGAACAATAACTCTTGTAAGCGGTACTTAAAGGATAAAGGATTCTGTCCCTTAGATACTTTAGGAGTATTGACTCTGGAAAAAGATTTGATTAATCAGCTAAACATGACCTACTAGGATGACAGTGAGAGTGAAAGGAGTGATACAATCTTCGGACATACAAAGAAAAGAACAACTAAGTAGAAGAACTATGTTAACCCCTTTTAGTTGCTACAGTAATGGATCCAGTTATGATGCAGATGGGGAGGACAGTAAAAATTAGAAAAATGGAAAGAATTATTAAAGGACTGGATGGAAGGTAGGAGTTAACCTGGGAGGCTAGGTATTAATTCTGTTACCGGTGAAAGTTACAAGGTAGTTCTGTCACAGTCTATAAATATCTGTACAGTGGACATAATTTTTAGACTAATTTCCTAAGAAGACAAAGCTTATGGCCACATGAGCTATTAATTCATTCCTTAAACCCTTTTCACTCTGTTAGCCAATTGTAACTTATGTTTGAGGGCTTATGACTGTAGCTTATGCTGGGACCTCTGCTCGATACTGGAGAATCCAGGGAATCATCCATTATCAAGACTTTGGACGGCAGGTTTGAGTGGTTCTGCTGCTCACAAAACCATTTGCTTTCCATAATAGGTCTTTTAAGTTTATCATGCAAAGGAATAAAATAGCTCATTACTTTGAAAGTTGAAACAATATAGAAATAGAGAAGTAGGAGCAGTTCTTTAACAGTTCACACAATTTCTAAGTGCTATGGTGGACTCAATATCACTGGAAACTTATAAAAACAAATTTACAGCATCTCTGTGTCCGTCCAGTTCTGCCCCTGCCATGTTTTAGTTTGGCTACAGCTATTTGTATTTCCTTCATTTAGTTGATGAGATTATTGAGACAGACAGACAATATGGTCTGTAGATTGATGATTCTTCATAACTTTATTATCTGTGTTGCTTTGAGGAACCTTGTGATGAATACAAGAACACTGAGTGATTGGTGACTCATATAAATCGTACTAACTTGGTATTGAATTGTATTCTAAATCCTAAACAGAATGGGGAATGCCTCACCAACCCCCTCACCCACCTCCAGATCAGCAGTGGATGGCTCCAACCCCAGGTCAAATGGAAATTGTTCCTCCATCTGAAGACAGCAACAGTCAGGACAGTGGGGAATTTGCTCCTGACAACAGGCATATATTTAACCAGAACAATCACAACTTTGGGGGACCTCCCGATAACTTTGCAATGGGGCCAGTGAACCAGTTTGACTATCAGGTGAAACATATTTGTTGCTTTAATATTGTAGACGCGCAGAGTCCCTTCCGTGGATGTGTTCCTCTAATATCATCTAGCGGCGACTTTCATTCTTCAGTTCTACAAACATCTACAGAATCTGTTATCTGCTAAGATACATTTTTACCAAATACTTTACAGAAGAGACTTTAGAGTTTTCAGTTCTGTTCTGAGGGCAAAGGTTTTTTTTTCTATACTAATAATGAGAAATGGCTGTTGTCTGCAATATTAAAATGAATCACTGTGTTCCAGTATATAAATTAACATTATGTAGTTTTGTGTTTAAAAAGAAAAAAAAGAGGAGGAGGAAAAAAAAAAGTTCAGAAATATATACTTAAATACACTAGATAATGTACCATAGGGAACAGTCCTGTATTTGCAGGGAGATAGACTGGATGGTCCATTGATCTCTTCCATATCTATCTACTGTGATTCTTTGAATAAACAATGGTATTTCTAAAAAAATCCACATCCAATTTTTTCTTCATTCTGGCATATAAGTTGCATAGCATAATCAATCTGTAGGTGGTTTTAGCACTAATAATAGCAGGGGGCATTGCACAGATCTTTAAACACAAAGAAGTTTTGGATCTTTCCCCTATTTTCAGTATTTTTCTTTCAAAACTCTTAATATAAATGACAAACTGTACCTGTTAAAACACCTACCTCCTGTTCATAAACAAACCTAAGGGAAGACGGGCAGAAATGTGTTTCTATCTTCTGGCCTACTTTTCTCTATTATTAAATTCTCTTGTTCAGCAATATTGTTAGGAAGTGAACCAATATTTTCAAATACACTGGTTTGTTATAATTTCCTTTGTTTACTATTGTGGGACCAACTCTTAAAATTAATTTTTCGAAGTACTACAGAAAACTTGTTTTGCAGTGAATACCAGAGGGATGCTTGGCCTGAAATTGTAGTGGAAGAGTGCTTCTACCGCTAGTGACTTAAATAGTCAATAGAATATAATAAAAAAAATTTGATGCTATAACTTTCTTCCTAAACACTCTCCTCTTAAATAGTTTCATTAGGCATTTCAGGGCAGCAAATATTAAAACAAAAAACCCCTCATGTATGCCTCAAGACTTGTGACTTTTGGATTGTATACAGCTTGCTCAGAACCCAGGGTCTGTACTGAACTTGCATATTTATGCATTTAATATTTTAATCAGCCATACGAATAACATCCGTGAATGATTACTGGAAAGTGCACAGTGCAAAATTCTTTTGTAATAAAAGTTTGAACTTTTCATTTTTGTCCTCATGTTGTAGTTACAAGGAAAGACTGCTAACATAACTAGACTTTTAAACCTTAATTTTGTATACTCTTCATTTAACTGCATGCTCTGATGCTAAGCTGGCAAGGAACTGCTGGAGATAGATGGTGATTATAGGGCTTAATGTTTAGCACAGTATGAAAGGAGATTGGTTGAAGCCCTTTCAGCTTCGTTAGTGTCCCTGCTTAAATCTAAGTTTACTCATTAAATATTTAAGGAAAGCTTGTTTCTTGGGGACCACAGAAAAAGAGATTGAGAGATCTCAGTAGCCTAGAAATCGTGGATTCCTACTTGCATGGATTTCTGTAGACCGACTTGCGCACATGCTGTATTTAGTGTTACATGTGAAGAAAAATAAACTGCATTACTCTTTCAGCATGGGGCTGCTTTTGGTCCACCTCAAGGTGGATTTCATCCACCTTATTGGCAGCCAGGACCACCAGGGCCGCCAGGTCCACCAGCACCTCCTGCACCTCCTCAAAATCGAAGGGAAAGACCCTCATTCAGAGACCGACAGCGTTCACCTATTGCGATGCCTGTGAAGCAGGAGCCTCCACAGATTGGTACATGTTAACCACTCCTTAATGACAAAAACATAAAAGCTGTGTTTTGAAAAGCATTGCAAAATTTGAAGACTTTTTTTTTTTTTTTTTAAATAAAGTAAAAAAGAAGGGAAAGAAAAAGCTATTGTAAATGTATTTTTCTCCACAGTCAGATGTGTGGCTTATTTGGATTGGGGTGGAGGGTTTGCTTCTTTGTTCTTGGTTTTTTGTTTTTTTTTTTTTTTTTTCTTTTTGGGGGGGAAGGTTTTTTTCATCTTACAAAACTGTAAACCTTGCTTATGTAGATGCTGTGAAGCGTAGAACTCTGCCTGCCTGGATTCGTGAGGGCCTGGAAAAGATGGAACGAGAAAAACAGAAAAAATTGGAAAAAGAGAGGATGGAGCAGCAACGTTCACAGATGTCTAAAAAAGAAAAAAAGGAAAGTGAGGAGGCTGAAGAAGGGGATGGCCCACGGTTACCTCAGAAAAGTAAATTTGTAAGTAGAAGGGTTTGCTTTTTGCTCAGGTTTGTATTTCCTGAAAGATACCGACTTCTTGGTCTCTTCAAAAGAGAGACTGTGTATTCCTGGTTATCTCTTTGTTTCTGTTGCTTAAAGTAAAGTTAAGCTGCTGCTTCGTTGATATTTACTTGGTGTTTTGAAGTTTTTAATGTCTGAGAGGTAAAAGTATATTATTTGATCTGTAGTAGCAAAGAAACAATGTTGAAATTGGGCTTTTTTTCTTTTCTGTATTTTGGGAACGTACATGGTCCTTGAAGGTTTGAATTCTAAATCAGTAGCTGAACAAATTCAGATGCCTGTATTTGCTGAACTGAGCCCGTTCAGGAAGCTTTGTGTTGCCTTCACTTCAGCAGTTACCTCATTTGTTTGCAGTCTGAGTACCTGTCTGGCAGTGAACTGACCAACTATGTATTTACTTATGTCGTGTGGGTAGAGAGGTACCTGTGTGTTTATTAGGAGGGGAGAAAAGAGATAAGAGTTTTATGATAACTGTAGCACAGATTTCAGTACAAAGTAAATCAAGTTGACTATCATAAACTAATGAGATTTACATCTAAGTTTTTCCTGAAATGTATGATGCTGTTCTTGTAGGACAGTGATGAGGAAGATGAAGATGCTGAAAACACAGAAGCTGTAAGCATTGGGAAAATCAGCAGGAGTCCATCCCCTGCTCCTCAAGAGGAGCAAAGTGAACCAGAAATGACGGAAGAAGAAAAGGAGTATCAAATGGTATTAATAATGTAGTTCTACCTAAGTATTTCTGTCTATTTGCTCATATTTTTCGGGCATAGCAAAGTAAAAGACTTTTTCTCTGCCTGATACTGTCAATAGAGGTATAGTACATATTATGCAGTAAAGCAGGGTTATATTTGCATGTCTCTTCATAATGCTGTCTTTCTCATATAGACAAGGATATAGGTTATATACTTACGTTTAGCACAATAGTGCAAGAGTGTAATGACTGTAATCTTTACATTGATCATTATTAATTCTATGGTTTGGCTTAACTTGTGAAATTCCTGAAAACTTTTAATGATTGAATGCACCCATCTGAAATCTATGCTTCAACCTCAGTTCCTGTGAAAGGGAATTTAAGAAATGTTTTCCTGTGAGGAAGTGCTAGAAACCCAAGTCCTAGACCAGCAACAATTTCACTGTGTCTGCAGAAACTTCATACTTTGAAATCATAGTTGTGTGCTGATTGTACAACTGAAACCTTGTTAATGAAGGCCCCAAATTCTAAAAAAGTTTGATGAATGTATTTTTGTAAAGCACATAGGCAGACTGAGCAGCTTGGAGAACTAGCTACCAACATTTCAATTTTTGTAGTAAATATGCAATAATAAAATCCTATATAAGTAACCTCTGATGATTTTTGCAGGATTGGGGTCAGTGAGGCAGCATACCAGACAGAAATGTGCTCTTTATTTTTTAAAAGAATAAATGGGATCAGTCTAAGTACATTTCTGATTTACATATTCATTTGTTGTATCATCTTTGACATTAGGAATCAGTGCCCTGGATAGCTGTGTGTAATACAGGTGGATGCAGTTCACAGTCAAAATACAAACTGTTCTGAAAGTTCTGAAATCAGGTCAAATTTAAACAATTTCAGACTTATGTTTTTAAGTCATGTCTGTTGAAAGAAATGATTAAATAAAATGTGCAGGAGAGTACTTTCATAGCTGTCAAAAGAAGTGAAGCTCTATGGATATAATTTGAATGCAGCATTTACTCGAGGTTTTAGCCTTTAATTGTATATACAATTTTCTTCAGATGATGCTGACAAAAATGCTGCTGACAGAGATTCTCTTAGATGTCACAAATGAAGAAATTTATTATGTGGCCAAAGACGTTCACCGTAAAGCAACTAAAGGTATGCTGGTCCTTTTTTTTTTTTTTTCCTTTTTTTTTTCTTTTTTTAGTTTCTTCTGTGAATATTCTATATTTGCATGTCTCTAGAACATTTAACCTCCATAGTTATCCCCCAAGAACAATTCCAGTGTAATGCATCCAACTTGGTAGAGTTCAAATCCAGTAATCACGTACTGTTGTCCTGTGCAGTGTATTGTGAGTTACTTCAGTATTCCATTTCTTTCATACAATTCATTTATTTAGTTAAAATGGTACCTGTGTGTCAGTGGCTCTTGAGTTGTAGCTGTTTCTTAATGCTATCATCTTTATCTCAAGTTCTTAGCTGTTCAGAAGTGAAAAGAGACGAACTTTGAGTCCTGAATTAGTAATTAATTTGCTTTCACTATTAACGTGTATTGTACTTACATAACAGATTTTTTTTTAACATAACTGAGTTAATCTAAATATGTAACTACTGAAACTTGAAAATTATGTGCAGATGCTGTAACTTGGAAAGTGATTTATGAGCATATATTTGTTTTTTTCTGTTCACTATTAATTTGCAGTTAAATTCTAAATCTTCGTGGTCAGAAAATCTAGAACTGGTTTTAAATGGATGATGCGTTTTTAATGTTTCTTCTCTCCCTCCAAAGAACAGCAATAGTAGTAGATTTAACAATACCATAGACTCATGACTATGAAATCGTGGCTATTTGTGTTAACATGTTGTTCCTGTTGTTGATGTGATACAAAGCTCCTGCAAAACAGCTGGCACAGTCCAGTGCACTGGCTTCCCTCACTGGACTCGGTAAGTATGTTCCTTATTTTTGAGAGGGCTTAAAGGGGGAGTTTCACTCTTGCCTTGCGTTTCTAGAAATTGCATTTTGAAACTAGATTTTAATTGCCCAGGAGTATGGGTCACTTTCCGATAACTTTATCATTATCAGCACCTTTGTTTGTTCCGCAGGTGATCCTACTGATATAAGTGGGATGGTTTTTGGAGTAAAGGACTAGTCAGTGTGAGTTAGTGTATGAGAATCTTGCCCTAATTTTGAAAATACATAAAAACTTTAGATAAATTTTACTTTTCAAGGTATGATTGTTTCAGAAGCACACTGCAGTCTTCAGAGAATACTGTTTTATATTTTTCTCCTGTTTTGATCCATCCAAACAAGAAGGGAAAGTTGATAGAAGAGTAATGTGAAAGTCGATAAAAAAAAATATGATAATCTTTGGAATTATTATTTTATTGAAAAGCTACATAAGCACAGAGGCTCCCATATCATATATTACCAGAAACAACACAGGAAAAAGAGATCGAAATTCAAGCTTGAGACACAACAGCAAAAGATCTTTCCCAACATCCTTTTTATCATCTAAAACATACTACAGCAGTGTCAGTGATGAGTTATGTGTTCGTTACGTGGAATTCCAATGAATTATATTGAATGTTATCATCACAAGTTTTCACATGTTTTAAAGCTAACTCAATAAAGATCGTAAGAACCTCAGACTGAAAGAAAGTAAAATATCTCCATGTCAGATGTTTAAATTGACTTTATCTTTCTTATCAGTCCAGTAGTTATTAATATCTTTAGGGGAGAAGAAAATCCATTTCTGTTCCATCTCCGTGCCTGTCAAAGTGCAGTGTTTTCTAAATCAATATAGAAAAATTGATATGGCATTCAGAATTTCTGTAGCCTTGGACTGTGGAGGCGGCTGAAGTCATTTCAGAGATGTCTTCTGGGAAAGGTCCCAGGCATTTTCTGTCCGGTTGCTGATACAGAGGCAGGCACTGTTACGATCTCCGCAGGGAGCTTTTTTGCCCTTCCATACAATGGAAAAAGTACCGTGATCACAGTGGTTGCTTGCCGAAAATAGACGAGCTGTTCCAGAAGGAGTAGAACCAGACAGTGAGCATCAATGCAGATATGGGGGCCTTGATCACACCAGTCAAACAACATTGGCACTTACCAGAATAAAGTGACTTCTTCAGAGAAGAGGAAGTGAAGGAAGGGCAATGTTACTCTCCTCTTTGCCCCACAGAAATATTAAGAACAAAGCTTAATCTTTCCTCGTGATAGACTGGACTTTATGCACGCAGGTGGACTGGGTGGTTATGGATCAGGAGACAGTGAAGATGAGAGGAGTGACAGAGGCTCTGAATCATCTGATACTGATGATGAGGAATTACGACACAGAATCAGGCAAAAACAGGAAGCGTTTTGGAGAAAAGAGAGAGAACAGCAACTACTACTAGAAAAACAGCTAGAAGGTAAATCATGTGATGTCTTCTTACTATGCTGCTGTACATGGAGTTTACTACTTAGTATACGTAAGTCGGTGGGAGAGAAAATGCATTTTAAGCCAAAAAATATGAAGCCAAATTTAGAAATAATGTTCTTTAATTAAAAAGCTTTAACAAAAAAGATGTTTGAGCTACTTGATCAAAATGGGGTTTGCTTCTTTTCTTTTTAATAAGAGAAAAATCCACGTAGTGTTTTCCATAAACTATTCTAGTTCAGTGTTAAAAGAGCAGACAATGGTGCGTATATATCTATATGCTATAGATATTATACTATATAAATAATAGTATTGCTTTATAAAAATGCATGTGTGTGTATAGTGTATTTTTAAAAAATTATTAGTATCTCAGTTGTGACTGGGGGATAAATTTCACCTTTCTGCACCAGACTGCAGTTTATATAAACCTGATTCCTTAAAGTTATATACTCTAAGTATATGAAGCACATTTCACGTCATCTGAAAAACTTGCTTTTCTGTTACATAATCTTGAGCAGCGCCTTTTGGAACGTACAGTGGGAGGCTGCAGTTTCTTTGAACTCGCTGTTCTCGGTTGTAGTTGAGGTTTGTTTCCATATGCTGCATCTTCATAACTGGATTTTTACACCTCATACCGAGGAAAGATTATTGAACCCAGTCAGTTCACGCTTAGCCTCTGAGAAGGTGGCAGGCTTGATTTAAAAAAAAAAAAAAAAAAAAAAAAAAAATCTGTGATTTACTTCTGCTTCTCCGTGCAAGGTAAGGTTTGTCCTTTTGTACCAATAATGTAGGTCAAAAGGGTATCACAGTCACCTTGCACTGCTGAAGAGCAGTCTAGATCAACAGATGAATACAATCGTAAGAAGTCGTGATCGTTCAGTTCATAAGCTGGAGGAGAAAGTGCTATTATGATAGCATACTTTTTTCTTATTTTAAGATGGATTATTTCCTCCTTTTTATTTTAAAGGCCTAGCAATAAGACATATGGATCCCTTAATAAAAGGCTGAACTAGCTAAACTTTTGGTTTCCTTAATATTCCTGTCTCTCTCTGAGTGTTTTAAGATTTATGCATAAAAAGATAGCCGTATGGAGGGTGACTGAGTGGTGGCCTATGACCTCTGTCTTCCTAGTGCAGGAAGCCAGATGTCAGTTTGGGGACATCTCCATGGTGCTATTTACAGAAACATAAATCTAGAGTAAAGGAGCCGATTCTATACATCCAAAATAGCGAAGAAGTCTAAACGCAGGGTCTCACTTGTAGCGACGTTTAGGAAAAGCAGAAGATTTCTAATATACGATACAGCATCTTCTAACATACACTGGCTTCTGCCTGTATTACCTAACCACTCGGGGACCAGATGGAATTGTTTTCTGGGTTAGATTTGACCATCAGTTGCCATTTGGATCACTCTGGGTTTCCGGATGCAGTTTTATTCCCTAAGTTAATTCAGGAACTGATGGCCCACATCGAAAGGCCTTTTTTTGGCTAAAAATGTTGTATGGCAGTTATTTTTTTCTGGGTTCAATTTAAAATGGGAAGGGGAGATAAACTTGGCCAGTGATGCAAAGGATCCTAGGTTGAATAGAAATAAGTAAAACTTTTTTAAAGTTGGAAACCTCTGGAAAATGCTCTGAGGGTCTGAACTTCTTTATTTTGCTGTATGAAAATCTTGGTCTGATACTCATTATGTTACTTTCAAGAAATGTATTTTTAATTCTTCTGCTGTCTTCTTACCATGTTTATAGTATTTGCTGACTATCAAGCTTACATATAATCTCAACTGACATTAACTTTCTGTTTTGTAAGGGCTTCACCATCTATTTGTATTAAATGCTGTGGACTGGACTTCTGAGCTGAGTCTTAAGCAAAGAATTATCTACAAGTCTCCCTTTTAAGTTATTCCTCCCTTCCTTGGAATTCATGGGCTATAAAACCTGTTAAAAACAAGGAAAAATGTAAATTGCTTGTACTAGCTAGCATTTAGGACTAATCTAAGTTATCCTTGGAAAATGCCATAAACCTGGTATTTTCTTTCAAAAACCAAACATGCGTCACTATAGCAGAAGGTGCTCCTCTAAGACTTTTTTGGGTAATGAGGCCTACAACATGGGTTGTAACATTTGGGTAATGTACCCTACTACATACGGGTACAGCCAATGTTGTTCTGAGGTTGAGAGGCCACCCATGCGCTGTGCGGGAAATAGAGCTTCTTCAGACCAGGCGGTGATTGCTCCAACCCAGATGAACGGGGCTGGAAGGAAGGCAGGAAGCGTAGGTACTGCTAGAGGAGTGTTGTAGGAAGGAGAAGGGGAGAATCAGGTGTGTCAAAAGGTTGCAGGAGGAAAAAGTATGTGTGTTGATGAATTTGGGACTTCTGGTGCTCCAGGATGGCAGACAGTGTATTAATTATAAGTATTATGAAAGGTGCTTGGAAATTTGGTTTTGCCAAAAGTAACGGTATGGAAATTATTGACATATTACTCCAAATTAATTGCATTTTTCTTTTGTGTACTTTTTTTTTTCCCCCAGAAGAAAAGCTACAAAATGAAAAAGTTTCAAAAGAGATGAATGAATTTATCAACAAAGAACAAAACAGTAACTCAGCATCACAGGAGGCAAAAGAACTTGAAGCAGATATGGTTCATGAAAAGAAAAGATCTCCAAATGCAATTGCACCTGATACAGAACTCAAAAAAGAGGGTAAAGACAGGACAGGAAGGAGTGGGTCAAGAAGCTCTAGCAGTGGTAGCACGAGCAGCAATAGCAGAAGCAGTAGCAGCAGCAGCACTGTATCTAGTTCATCCTATAGCACTAGCTCAGGTAGTAGTCGTAGCTCTTCGCGTTCTTCCTCTCCGAAAAGGAAGAAGAGGCACAGTCGCAGTAGGACGCCTTCACATAAAGTTAGGCGCAGCAGAAGCAGGAGTTACTCCCACAGAAACAGGAGAGAGAGGAGTAGGAGCAGGGAAAAAATAAGGGAAAGGAGAAGATCTAGCAGAAATCGCAGTGCTGAAAGAGGGGAGAGGCGAAGAAATCGGAGTCCTTCAAGAGAGAGAAGCTGGGATAGACGTAGAAGTAGTAGCCGTTCAAGAGACAGGCGAGCTAACCGTGCAAGTCGCAGCAGAAGCAGGGATAGACGTAAAACTGAAGACCAGCGTAGAAGCCCTACTGGAAACAGGCACAAACATAAAAGTGAGGGTAAAGATCAAGAAAGGAAGAAGGAGCAGGGCGGAGGTGTAGATAAAGACAGAAAAAAGAACAGAGAAAGGGAGAGAGATCAGGAAAAAAGAAAAGATAAGCCCAAAAAAGAGGAAAAAGAAAGTAAGGCTGGCAATCATGACGACAGTAGATTAAAGAGAAAAAGAGACAGCGAAAGAACTTTCTCTCGCAGTGATTCAATATGTGTGAAAATAATAAGACAGGATTCCAGACAAGAAAGCAAAAAAATTTCTACCAAAGATAGCAGAAAACGGTCAGGCTCCGAATCTAGTGCGAGGAGTAGTTCTGAATCACCAGGAAGCAGTAAAGAAAAGAAGGCTAAGAAATCGAAGCATATTCGGTCATGCTCCATGGAGAAATCTCAAAGGTCTGGTAAGAAGGCAAGCCGCAAACACAAGTCTAAGTCACGATCAAGGTAGTATACTTTTTAAGTATTTTGTCTGACTTTTTTTTATTTTTTGATATTCGTCTTCATGTGTACGGCATATGAACTTTTTTTAATAAAGTATGGTATTTATTAATTTTTTTTGTCTTAGGCAAAAGTAACTTTGGAAAATCTTTTAAAACTATTAAGTACTAAGCCTAAAGTGTGTATGGGTTTGGGGGTCTTTTATTTTTTCCTACTAACTTTTTCCCCCTTTTCCTTTATTTTTCAGATCAACGACTCCTCTTCGTCGTAAACACTGAGGAATTTATGGCACCAGTGCTATGACGTTTAAAAATTCCATGAGTTATAAAAGGCTTGTCTCATTATAGAGGCACATTGTGGCTATGTAGGTGAAACCAGAATCCTTTTTTTTTATCTGTAAATAGGTGTATTTTTTCCAAATGCTGCTCAGAATTAAATACCTAATAGGATTTCTTTGTATTACATTTTTTCAAGAACGGTAGTGCTTATTAAGAATATAAACCAGGCCGCCATTCTCTTTCAGCTGTAATGTTCTTAAAATTACTATTGAATGTACTGTGATGTCAATAAAGCTCTTTAGTTCATTTTTTGTTTAAAATTCTTGCACCTGAATTTTGTGTTAAATTGTAGAAAGTACTTTTTAAAAAAAAGGCAGCTTTTTTTGGTATAACAAATTTTTAAAGTACTTGAAAAACACTTGTCAAAATATGTAATCCATGGACATGATGAGATTAATCTATTGGGGGGGTGGAAGTACAAAGAAAAGACCTCTTATTTTTTCTTCAGATATGTGTAATAGATTTTTAATAACCTTTTTATTTGGACTAGCAAGTAATATATGCTGTGAGTGTAAAATATGGGTCGCTGTAATACAAGCTATACCTAAACAGACTGAACCCCATTAGGAATATGTGCGACTGACTGATCTTGTGTGACAGTGTTAAGCTCTGGAACTATATTCCTCACCCAGTTTTCAGAGAGAACTTCTGGATGTTCAGGGATATTACAGGAACAAGACTCAGTATTTTAGGTGGTTTTTATGGAATATATTTATAAATGGCACTCAGTACGCATTAGAAAACTGACAATAGGTTAACTTTACATTTTGGCACATGCATTAAATGTGTAGTAAACATTAAAGCTGGTTATTTTTGTTAGTGTTATGAGAATTGTGATTCCTGTAAAGCTAATACATTGATTAGACAGCAATGTAACTAAATTTTTGTTCTTAGTATCACCATAAAGTGAAAGAGGTCACTGATTACCTCCTTCTTCAGGAAATGAACTATTGCTGTTAGTAACAAGAGTGTGAAATAATACTAGGTAAAAAAACCAAACACCACAACGATGCACAACCCTAGGCCAGTGACTGTTACAGAAGAACACTAATTCAGGAAAAGATTGGAGATCTGTGCCTAGAAGGTCTGGTATGATACCAATTGTGAAAAAGATAAAAGGCTTAACATCAAAGTAAGATCTCTTTGATGGCTGTATCTTCTAAGAAAAAAAATATACTAGTACAGGCAACTTGCAAAGCATGTCTTCATGAACAGATTAATCCATTTAACTAAAATTAGAATTCAGCTATGCAGCATTTTTGCCAGTGTAATTTTTTTCATAAATTAGATGCAGAAGTAAACTGCTTCAGTACAAAGAATCACATTTTAACTATACATTTATTAAGCAAGCTAATGGCCGGTGAATACATGCATGTTTATCAAAACACTGTTACAGATAAATAATTAGTTATAAATAACATACCCCCCCCAATTAAGTCCTTTTACGTAGTAAGCTGTCATACCTGTTAGCAAAATAAGGCATAATTTGCAACACACTAATTTTACTTGCAGTGGTATGGATATAAATAACGATGTATTGATCCAATCTCAGTCCACTATTGGCTTTTGGTAAAAGTGAGGATTTTTTGAAAAGCAGGTAGCATAACGGTTCAGATGTCTTAGAAGGATGTCTTCTGAGAGAAAGAAGCTAGAACTAAGTTTAAGAAAAGCTATTGAGGAATACAGTTTCCATGATGCATTGAATTTGATTTTCAGTTCAGATTTTATATTCTCTGTCTAATAATAAAAAAGATTGTGTATGAAAAGCTTTATATACTCTGCCAGCAACTGGAATTCTGTCACTTCCTGTAAATATGAAAATTATTTTTTGACACAAATGCACTTATATGGGTAGTGACTGTATGCCAATAAAAAGAGCATACGATCTCTGTATTTAACTGTTTTGGAAATCTTACTAAACAGCATACTCAGCACACCAGTAATTAAAAATACATCGGTACTATGTCACCTTCACATACATTAGACTTCTTTGTGTTTTAGTAACTCCCTTATGAATGTTTTTCAATGGTGAAGGCTAAAATAACATCCAGTCTTTAATTCCATACATCCGAAGTGATCTTAAATTAAAACGTGCAAATTATAAAAAAATGAGAATTTATCATTTTGGAAAAGTCTAAATCGGGTCATCGCTCTATTCTTTTACATTTTAAAATAAACACTGCAAAAATGTTTCAGTGCACTGCAGGAGAGCGAGACACAAAATTTTGAATGTCATGCAGCAACATGACATTCGGAGGCAGTTCCCTTGAAAATTTTTTTTAATAAATAAGGGATGGTGTGGAATCAAGTGAAAAATGTTTTCCATGCAATTGTTTTGAGGATGAATACAACAAAACCAATGTGAATATGTACCCCAAGGTACCCAGTACGCCATCTGAGAACAGGAATTGGCTGTGGCCGTGGATAGGCCAAAAAAGAGTAGTTGGGTAAAATATTCTAACTTTAAAGATTGAGCAACTACACACTTCTTGAAATGTGGCGTAATAAGCGGTTTGGAAAAAAAATCTGTTGTTGTGTCTTTGAGGCCCTGTCTTGTGGGAGAGGTTAGAGTCTAGGCTGCTGCTTTTAACTGCCGTTATCTTAAAGTCTGTGTTTAATAATAGAAAAATGGAATGGCTACCTCTAGTTTAAAACCCGCTTATCCTGTTAAGTAAAATACTTGCCAGTGTGCATGTATTTAATTGCTTGTTACGAAATTTTTAAAAATCACAAATATAAAAGCAATGGCAACGTAAGGATTGGCTTGCTCTCTCCAGATTTTGCATTTGCTTTGCTAAATAAATGAGAAATAATAAATTAATTTGCATAAGTAATATGCAGAAGCACACGTTGAAGGAAGGCATAGTTTTGTGTCTTAAGGAGACCGTGTCTTAGCATAAAGGATTTCTTTGAGCTCTGTTTTTTCAGTAGCTCTGAGGTGTTACTGACAACTCCTAAGTCCACTGCACCGTGAGCTTTGCTGGATGGAAGGTAGGCGAGTAGAGAAGCGGTGCACATACACACTAAGCAGGTTTGCCATATATTTAATTGCTGCCGAGACAAGCTTCTTCTGAGACCTTTCTGTAGTCCTTATTTAGCTTTTTTTAAAAACAAACAAACAAACAAAACTTTAACTACTAGATGAATTGTACTGCATTTACAGGAGACCTGTAAATGGGCAGATTTCAAGCAGCGAGGGTTGTAGCACTGAGCAAGGTCAGTTAGTAAAACAGACTGTAAAACAGTAAAACAGATAGAGGGAAGAGCGAGTCAAACCGTGATGAGTGATACTCCTCCAAACTTCCTGCTGCCTGGAGGGTGCTCCTGCCCCTGGCTTTGTGCAGGGAACCCGGCTGTTGCCGTCACCTGCCCAGAAAGCGGGGGAGCGCTGCCAGCTGCTGCTTCCATGGCTTACCCCTGCCTTGCTCCGCAGCGCTCCCTTCCAGCCAGCTTTGGTTTTCGTGGGACTTTCTCATGAGACCTGCAGCTCAATGAAGTGTCAGAAAATGATTATTTTTCAAAACTGGCTTAATTCTTTACCATTTAAGCGTGTTAAACTAGCTCACCATGGCAATCTGAAAATGCCAAAGCCCGCCAAGGGGAAAGAGGAGGGGAAGAAGAGCTCCCCGTGTCTGTCAGCTCTGAACTGCCGGAGCTGCTCGCAGCGGCACATGGATTCAAACCCCTCTATTGAACCTCATTTCGGGGCCCTGGGCAGCAATGCCTGGGCGAGGGAGTGGGGGAAAGGCAGCCTTGTCCCTCCTGGGCCGCAGCCCGGACTTTGTCTGCAAACCGTGGCATGGCAGGCTCTGCAGCAGGCAGCAAAACAGCTTGGGTGGTTCCCAAGAGGAAGCGCTCAGGAGTTTTGTCTCGAGCCCGGCCATCTTGGGGGCCCAGGAGCTCTGCTCCACGTCACAGATGTGTAGTGCAGGCTGTTGGGTATCACCTCTCTCCCTGAAGTGAGGAGTAACGTCATTTGGGCCCTCCCCTGCAAGTCCAGTGTGTCACTTGGTAAGAAAAGAGACCAAAGGCTGATAGCGAATCACGGTGTCCTCCGAACAAGCCTCTGCTAAAGGAGGGTTTTGTTCCAACACATGCAAGGATCAGGTCCACACGCAGGAGTAAGGGGACATAAATTTAAATAAAATCACTGTGTTAATTTTCAGTGGAGCTTCCAGGTGCAGCCATGGGACAACAGGGGTTGGCATTCACACGGGCCGGGTCTTGCAGGCAGAAAGGGTGCCGAGCCTGCTGTATCAGCAGTGTTGCAATGCAAAACGCATCGGGACACTGCAGTGCTTTACTGTTGTGAAGGGAAAGGTAAATAAGGCAGGTTTTCTTGCAGCTTGTACCACATCTTCTTAAGCGGGAATCTTTTTTTTTAAAAGAACAAGCTTGAGTAGGTGCTTGTAATGGTCTGTCCAGCGTTTTGTTTTGCTTCCCTTACATTTTATAAAATACTCATAAAATCTTACTAATAAATACTATAAATACCTATAAATAGATTTTATAAACTATTCTAAGCGGCGGCGTTGCCCCCGGCCGGGCCCGCGGAGGAGAGGCCCCGCGGGGCGGCAACGCCTCGCCCCAGCCGCTGCCGGCTTCCCCCGCGGCTGCTCCCGCCGCACCCCGCGGCGAAGCCTCACAGCGCCTGGGGCGGCGGCAGCAGCCGCTGCCTGGGGCGGCGGTAGGAGACGCCGACCGGCACCGCGGCCAAAGGCGAGCACCGCCGGGCTGCGAGGCCGCTGGCGGGGCCGAGGGCCAGGCCGGGCCCCACCGCCGGGCGGAACCAACCTTCTCGGCGCTCGCCCCGAGAGGCAGCCGGCACCGTGTCGCCGCCGCACGCCCGGCGCTGGGAGAGGGGTGGGGCGGGGCGGGGCGAGCGCGGCGCTTCGGCGGCGGCCGCGGCGATGTGGGGCGGCGGCGGGGCGGCCCGCGCTCTCACCCGCGCCCTTGGGCGCCGGCGGGCGGCGGCCGCGCTGCTGGGGGCTGCGGGCGGTGAGCAGGCGGGCGCGGAGGGCGCGGGCGGGAGGGCCCCGGCCCGGCGCGGTGCCCGCGGGCGACGGGGCCTGGCCGGCCCGCGTCGCCCCCCGCGGCCGAGGTGGCCTGACGGGGGTGTCGCTTCACCAGCCCCCTCACAGGGCCCCAGCAAACCTCCCACCGGCTTCGACCTGGAGGTTGTTTCTGGCAGACCCTGGCGGCGGCCCCCCGGCCCCGCCGGCCGGCCTGGGCTCGGCGTCCCGGCCGCGGCCTGCCCCCCTCCGCTCCGGGCAGCCTCGGCGGGAGCGGCCTGGCCACCGGCGGTCTGCTGGGCTGCAGCACCGCCGCTCTTCTCCCACAGCAGAGTGGTGAGCGCGTGCGGCTGCACGCACCAGCCTTTCTCACCCAGTTGCACCGCGTTCGTGCTCGCAGTCGTGCTGCTAACGCTGCTCTGTAAGCAAGCCTAATGCCAAGCCAGCCTAACGCTAGCCTAACGCCAGCCAGTCAGGCCTCGTGTGACAGGCCCTGGTGGGCTCTCCACACGTCCAAAAGAGCTCTCCCAAGGGAGATGTCTTTCCCCGTGTCACCTCCTTTGCCCCTCGTGCAGCCCTTCAGCGTGGTTGTATTCCCAGAGGTATCTGTAGATCTCTCCATTGCTCACTGCGGCCTAAAATCATCCTCTGGGGGCCGCGAGGTATTGCTCTGGTGTGGGGATTGTTGGTGATCAGGCAGCAGCTGGATCGTGAGTGAGTGTGCGTTACGCCTGGCAGAGCCGAGCCGTAGGTCGGCTAAGCAGGCGCGGAGAACAGTTTTTAAGATGGTGTCCCTGGTGTCTCTGCACTGTCCGTGAGGTTTTCTTACTTAAGTTTCCTTACCAATTCACATGATACAAAATGAGTGTGCAGACCTATATTTCTTATTCCAGTATGTAATGAAACAGGAATCGGAGCCCTGTGTCGATAGCCGTAAGTGTGTGCGTGTATGCACAACTTGTGGTCAGAGTATACATTTTGGTGAAATTTTCACTAACTGAAACATTTCAGCTGCACGAAAAGTTCCTTTTCATTCAGGCTCTGAAAAATGTCATCATACATATTTTGAGAAGTACTGGGATGGTAAACTAGCATATGCTCTTTTATTTAATCCCCACGCCCTCCCTAAGTACAATAGTGAGCAAACGTGTAAAGATTTGCACAGTTAGTGTTGTTGTTCTAGAGCAGCATTGTTAAACTAGGTTTTTTGCCTGTGAGCTCTCATAAAGCTGATGTTTTACATTCGGTTTCCTTTCTTTTATTTATGCAGGTGACCATGCTGATCTGTCTTTTCAGACAGGCCTGAGAGGTACCCTTCAGAACTACAACTGGAAAATACAGCTGAGATGCAGCAGTACTCTGCCTGTCTCTGTGACTGAAATAAAAAGCAGCATGTAAGCACTGTATCTAAAATAATCCTGTGTGACAAGGATTTGTCATTTCTATCATTTTCTATAACAACTTAATTTTAATTTGTGACAGTGTCACGTGAAGTCATTTTTAAATCTCACAAATGTTTAAATGTTTGATGTGGCCTATTTTTGTTTTACTAATTAGTAACTTAAAAATCACCGGTGTGCAGTCATCTGTTTTGGAAGATACATTATACATACAGTGCATAAAATCTGTTTGTTTTTAATCAAGTGTAACTAGAATCTCTAAAGAAACATGAGTTTTGTCTTTTTTTTTTTTTTTAATTCTCTGATGCAGAATTTGTTTTTCCCATATTTCAGCTGACATGAAATATCGGTATTAGGTTCATGACATTCAGCTTTCATTATTTAGGCTCACCGTGAAGAGACTTTTCAGCGCTTCACACTCGTCAGTGGATTCAAAGGAAATGAAAAAATTCCAGCTCCTTGCGCATAAGTGGTGGGATGAAGAAGGAGAATATTCAGCCCTTCATTCTATGAATGATATTAGAGTGCCATTTATTAGGTATGATTATGAAGACAGATTTTTTTTTTTATATATATATGTACTCTTTCTGCATAACCTCAGAAAACACTGTAAAAGAAAAACAATTATCAGTACTTAAGGTAACTTCATATTGCATCTGCTAAACCATCTTGCATGTTTGCCCTTAATCACATCCCTTTTCTTTCAGAGATACTCTGTTGAACGTGAGTAGTAATTATCATCTGGGAAACCCACTTTCTGGAGTAAAGATTCTCGATGTTGGCTGTGGCGGTGGACTGCTAAGTGAGGTAAGAAAGAGTGTGCTCCTGTTTCTCTCATTAAAAAGCGTACAAAGTTTTTGAAATGTTTTACTGTTACACTGTTTAATTTCTAATCCTCTGAGGAGGGGCTTTTCTCTTCTAGGATATATCAGTTACCAAATGTTTTGGGGTGCAGTGCATTCTACAAACCTCATAGAATATTTCGTTTACGTAGTGGTGATGGTTTGCAGAAAAGGACGGAGAAATTCTAAAATCCTGGGGTTCATCAGAAAAATAAGATTTCAAACACTGTAAAGAAAAGGAGAGGGGAAAGAATGATGTAGAAGTTTTCTAGCTTTCTTCTGGGCCATCACAGTGTGACAACTTTTTTTTTTCTCTTTTTTTTTCCCCCTTTTTTTTTTTTTATTTGGAGCCTAGGCAAGAATACTTTAATCATGACAATCCTCATTGCCAAAGAAGTATTTTCAGTTATAAACCTGTTCTTAAACATTCATTTCTTTGAATTGCTTATCTTCAGTTTTTTATATTGGGGTGGGGATTCTCGCCTTTGCTTTGATCTCGTGGGAAAAGCATGGAATAATGTCAAACACCTGAGACATACCTCCTCTCTGTCAGGAGAGATTCTCCTGGTACAGGGGCTGACATTACAGCTGCTTCCTGAGGAGTCTACACAAACCTAGGACTGAGAAGTAACTATTTATGGTGGAATTCTTTGGCCACACAGGCTTTGAACAGTGCTATATCCTATCAATAGACTAGGGATGGCTTGCAAATTTGGGATTACAGATCTGGCTGAGTTACTCTGGGAAGTTCATTAGAATCTGAAACGAGATGTTACAAAAGGGCTTGAATCTCTTCCCGTGTTTTTTTTTTCTTTTCTTCTTTTATTCTGAGCAAAATCCTATAGTCTTGCAAGAGCCTGCTCTCCAACAAGGCTGGCAAAACTGGTGTGCTGCCTCACCTTCTCAGGCTGAACAGCCGGTGAATTTCAGGTTGGAATAACATACATGTGGTCATGTTCTGCAGCCTGTTTCAGTTTCAAAAGAGGTGATGGCTGAGGTGTTAACCCATGAGTAAGAAGACACTGGAGAAACTTGAGTGACAGTCAAGCCTGTTGCTATCCTAGTAAACATCAGTGTTTAGTTCTCAACAGTGAGAAAGTCCCAGAGATAATCATATATTAAGTAACCATTAAAAAGATATGAGGATTTACCATTACAGGTGGATGTTGAAGAAAGTAATGACAGTAATTAAATACAGAATTGTTTCCCCCCCCCCTTTAAGTACTGTGTTGATTTTCCCCCTTTGTTTTTCCTCTGTCCGAGGGTAATAGCGGAGGAAATCTTTATTTGGTGTAACAAAATGGATTCAGAACAATTTATTCTAAAAGGCAATTTAAATGTGTATATTCCAGTATATAATTTTCTTTGCTTTAAATAAACATTTCAAATAAACTGCTGGATTAGAGCTCATCATTTACTGTTGTTTGTCCTGTTCTCCGATAGATGTTTTCTGCATCGTGTATGTACATTGCAAAGTTGCAGATACCTTTAAGTAAATTGTTTTCATGCAGAGGATAAATTATACTCTGTATTATTAGCCTCTAGGTAGACTGGGAGCTTCGGTTACTGGAATTGATCCTCTGGAGGACAACATTAGAACAGCAGATCAACACAAGTCATTTGATCCGGTCCTGACCAAGAGAATACAGTACAAGTCCAGTTCACTGGAGGAGATTGTGGAAGAATGTATGGAAACCTTTGACGTAATTGTAGCTTCTGAAGTAGTGGAGCATGTGGCTGACCTTGAAATGTTTATCAAGTGTTGCTCTCAGGTGTTAAAGGTAAGAGAGTTTTTGCTTTCATTATTGGGAATATTTATTCTCTTTTATTATTAAGGCTTTCATTTGAAGGAATGCGAAAAAATCCGTATTCATTTTGCCACCTTGAAGTCTGAACCATGCTCCAGAGGTGGCTTCCATTCTCCTCCATGATGCAAGTACATCTTCCCAACTTCAGTAACTAAAGTTGGAGAACATTTATTTCCCTGACGCTGCCTTAGAAAAGCGTTAATGGCATTACCTAGCATTGCAGTGTTGCTTTGCACCAAGACCTTAAGAAATCTGGTTGCATCCGATTTTCACCTAGGTGAGAGAAAACGTGGCAGTGCTGCTGTTGATGGATGGCTGTGGCTCAGACTGCATTGAAACTGACTGTAATGATGTTTCTGACTCACAAGATTCTATTCCAGCTCTAGCATCGCATCAGATGTGCTTCTGGACTGCTTTTAAAGGGTCATAGTTATGCTTGGAGATAATCAGGTGTTGTTTTATTCCTCTTGATGTTATTTCATTTGTAAAGAAGGATGGTAGGCCCAGTACAAAAGCAGCAGCAGCTTTCATTTAATCTTTTGATTTATCTTCCTGGTCATCAGAAGGAATATAGATTATTCGAATGGAATGCTTGACTAATTTTCAGCCTGCTGGGGACATAGAAATTATCCTTTATAATATCCTTTAAAAATATCCTTTACTTAAGAGACCAAACACTCTCTTAAGTACTTAGAATTCATTTCTGGCTTTGTTTTTTGATCCTGTAATCATTAAAACAAGCACGGCATTCAGCGGTCTCAAAAATTAGGCAGTATTGCACATTTTACTTTGGTTTTAATTAAAAAAAGTGTTTCTTTTTACGATAGGTATTGTATATACCCTAATACCTTTTATTTATCCATTTCCTGGGCAATGTTACGTTATAAGTGACTTTGTTAGATGTTTTTTGGGCAAGGAAATGGTTATCAGACCATCCAAGACTTTGATTATGTTGACTGTTTTGATTATGATGAGCATGTAGACTTGTAGATAGACAAATTATGTGTTTTAATGTGATTGAATTTACAATTTTTAAAAAAAAATTAAATATTCTTCTAATTGAGCATTTTAATCTTTAATTAAGCCTGAAGGTTCTTTATTCATTACTACAATCAATAAAACACAGTTGTCCTATGTCCTGGGAATTGTGGTTGCAGAAAAAATAATAGGCATTGTACCGGAAGGAACACACGAGTGGGAGAAGTTTGTTCCCCCCGAAGAGCTGGAGCGCCTCCTGGAATCAAGTAAGTTCCAGGCCAGATGATGGGGATGCAGAGAGATATTCAAATGCTCCCTGTAGCAATGGCAAGGGGATGAGATAGGTGGGGTGAGTGCTAACAGCAATACACAGCCTTTCCCGTGTGAGTTACCAGTCATATATTATGAGTGTCGTTTCTGCTTTAAAGACACTACTGCTTACTGGATTTTGCATAAAGTAAATAAACTAAGTGGAGTCCTAAGAATGCAGACATTACTCGAACAAAATCACCATTACAGGTGCCCCACTGTTTGATAGCCTAAGCGAAGATGCCAGGGTTTTCCGGTGGCAGAATGTATGCTCTGAAGTGGTCGATATCTTCTAGGTCAGGTTTGAGAAAATAACTGTATTGGCACTCCAGAGCTGCACTGCTGCCATCTTTGTCATCTTCCCCTCGGGAAAAGGCGTTGTTATTTTTGGTTGCTGCTCCATGTTCTTTATTCATGTTATGTTACTAAAATATTTCTTCAAAAATGTGAAGATGAAACCTACCACAGATTCATTAGTCAGTATGATACTGATCTGAAGAAATAGTTAAATTGCCCCGGTTTGATTGCTTTTAAAATAGACGAAGCGCTGAGCTGGGAAGAGTTCTGCCTATTGCCCTCCTTCCCTGCAGATGTTTTAAAACCCTCTCACCAAATATTTCGCTTTGCTTTAGTTCTCTGTAAAGAAGCTGAAGTATGAGTTGAGCTATTCTCTTGGCAAGGTCTTCTCCTGGCACTTTGCAGTGATGCAGTAAGGAACATGACTAATACCGGTTCACGTGCTGGTGGTTCTTTCCATTCTCCCTTCAAAAGGAGAAGCAAGTGCAGTGGAGTGATTTGTTTTGATAGGGTGTTTGTTTCCTGCCTTCCCTCGTGTACCCTGCTGGGACACGGCAGAGCCATGCAGTGAACAGGGGGCTGCTCAGCAGGGAGTGCTAAACCACTCTTTACTTGCGCTGAGTCCTTGATGGCATTCTTTTGCCTCTTTCTTATATTTTCTATTCCTAAGGGGAATCTGCAGAATCCTTCCAAAGATATGCTTAGATTTTAATTTTGAAGTGTGTGACGTCAATCTGAAGAACGTCTCCACCTACAGAAAATGTCACCAATCACCCAAATGTGGTGTTGTGAAGTTGGGGTTTCTAGCATACCACTTTGCAGTGGCTCACCGTATAGCGTGCTAACGGTGCGTGGCCTGGCACGGAGCTGTTGCTGCTACTGGCAATAGCAGGACCCACTGTCACCAGTGATGCCTGCTGCCACTGCTTGTGGTGGTGTCTGACAAAGGCTGCTTGTGAAGCACTGCTCCCCAGCTCGGAGGAAGAAGTGTGTTTCAGACTCGCTGTTCTAAAGGGTTTGGTGTTGCAGTGACTTACAGTATTTAAGAACATCAGTTGCTTTATGCCTTCTTTCTTGTCTAGATGGCTTTTCAGTCAAGACTGTGAATGGGATGTTGTATAATCCCCTCTCGGGGTCGTGGAGCTGGATGGAAAGCACAAGCATTAACTACGCAATGCACGCTGTGAAATCTGGGGCTCAGGGACAGTCAAGCCCAGCAGACGCCCTGTCAGAGTTGGAAAGCGAGCAGCCCTTAGCCGCAGCTGGCACTACCGTGTGACTGTCAGAGATGTGTGGTGATGGACTGCCACCAGGAACAGAAAAGATGGTTTTACCCAGATGGACATAATAAAACCTTTTGTAACAACAAGCTTGCTGTTTGCATTAATAATGGTTATGCTATTTTTGGCCAAATATTTTAGGGCAGTCTCAGGAAAAAACAAGTGCCCGTTTTCTCAGGAATCATTTAAGATTGAAATGAGCAAAGCTTTTAAAAAGTAAGTATTTTTATAAGAAAGTAGTTTCAAATTGTTGGACAGGAAAATGCAAATTATTCTGTCAGTAGCTTGGAGGAAGCTCTTTTATGTGCTGGCTTTTTCAGTCCTATCGCGAAAACTCAGATCTCCATAGAATAATAGCTTAAATGTAGAATGAGTTTAAAAACACAGTAATGTATGATAAATAAAATGCCGTAGATATTTAAGTTACTCAACTGAGTCAGTTAAATACACGAAACACTTAGAAACAAGTGTTTGTGGTTTTTATATTATACCTCCTCCCTGAGAGGAGGGAAAAAAAAACCCTAAAGCAGCATATCTTTTCTGTCGGGTCATGCTGTTTCTACAGTTGATGTGAGCTAACTGCAGTGGAAGAAGAGTCTCCTAGGCCAGAGTGCCTCAGCTGTTGGAAGTCTCTTCACCATAAAGGTACTTGTATCTGTGCCTATTATTTCAGCTTTCTCCCTCTACCCAAATAAAAGGAAGTGGAGTTGCAGGTAAAATTTTACTAAGCAACGAGAGCTTTATGCTAGAGAAATGATACATCAGCAGTCTGTCCTAGAATTGCAGTGCCGTACCTACTCAGTCATAAAGTCCTAGTGCCAGGTTAAGGAAAAGTGTTGATCTACAATGAAATAGGACTTTCTAAATAAAATGTGTGTGTCTGTGGCTGTATCTCTTTCCTTCTCTCTTCTCTTCCTCTCAGCTTGTATACAGGTAGAGAGGTGGGATGGCTGTGTTTTTATAACTTAGAGTTTGCAGAGATGAAAATGAAACTTCTGGGTTTTTGGTTTTTTTTTTTTTGTTGTTACTTGTGCATTTCTTCTGCTGTAGAAGTTTGGTGGTCTATGTTATTGTATTACACATTTGCATTCTTGCTGCTTCGCTACATCTGCACGTTGCCTTGGGATCCAAGTTTCATGATGGATCTGATGATGCACAGAAGAATATCGTTTGTTTATAAGGGAAATAACAGTAATTCATAGGTATTAAGACTGAAAAGGGTTATCTAGCGTGATCACTTCCATGACGGTAAATTCTGCTTTATAATATCTGTTTGGGCTGTAGCTTGGCTTTGGGAAGAAGATTCATCTTCATGTAAAGAGTTCAGTGATGGAGAAGCCGCTACGTCAATAAGTAAATTGTTCCAAAAGTTCATCAGTTGAAGTGGTCTAACCTCAGATCCCAGCCAGTGATGTCTTAACATGCACTTAGGGACATGGTTTAGTGGGCATGGTGGTGTTGGGTCGACGGTTGGACTCGATGATCTTGGAGGTCTTTTCCAACCTCAATGATTCTATGATTCTATGTTCATTTTGTAGGTTGAGGACCTCTCTGCTATCAGCTGTCTCTGTCTTGTGAATGTAGTTGGTGTAGTTTTGAGTCAAGTCAGCCCTTAATTTTCTCTTACGGACTGAGATTATCTCTACAGCTGTTACCGCTACAGTGTTAAGTTTCTGAGTTTGTATAAAATTTTGTGGTAAACATCCTTTTTGAAGCATGACAGTGGAAATGGATGCAGCGTTTCAGTAATGGTCTCGCTAATGCTGTCCACAGGAAGAACACTGTCATTCTGCTTCTGCCTGATGTTCTTCTTTTGCATGGGACTCTCTGCTCCGTTGGTCATGCGTGCAAAGCAGCGCGTAGCGTTCAGCAGAGGAGTGACACTGGGGAAAAACGTGGAGCCAGAGCAGAGAAACAGCGGTCTTTGTTCCTAACAGTGTGGTTAGGCATGTGGGCGAGTTCCCCTAGCCAAGTAATCAACTTCTAAGTTATTACAACTGGATGACTGTTTGTTTCAAATTTTACCAACAGTGTATTGAAAGAAACAGTATCCAAAAAGCACTGAGACCTGGACAGATTCCTGAGGTAGCCCACTGGAAACATCTACCAAGGGGGATAGTCTTCACCTATTTGTTTGGAGACCTGTCAGGTTAAAAACCAGGTAGATAACTGGGATAGAACAGCTATTTTTGTTTGCTTTAAAAGTCCGAAATCCAGATGTTTGTGTAACTAGCTGTTATCCTGGCTTTCTCATCTTTTCCTTTCTTCCCACTTGCTTGTATTTTTTCATTAAACTGTGAGCCGCCTGGGGAAGGAACTGTTTTTTTCACTGCTACTTCAATTGTACTTAGCACAGAAAGCATTTGATGCTGCTTGGGTTCTCTGCCCAGGCTCGCAAAAGGGCTCATGTACCTAATTAACAACAGCTGGCATATAGGCAACAAGCACGTGGACCTGGTTGTCTGTGGATACCCCTGTTTTTGACAAAAACCTTACCGCAAGCACCTGACCTTTTGCTCCTACGTATGTACAGGAGCCCTGTCAACCTAGGATTGTTTAGTGAGTGGTGTGGGCAAAGGAGTGGGGACTGCTTGAACAGGTCCTTGTACTCATGGCATGTCTCCAGATGTCCCAGTGTGATCCATCCTTGGTGGATGCCCCCAGTTTTCCTCTCCTGGTGGAGTATCCTAACTATTCTGGCTGTTATTTCATCCCTCTGGTTAAAACAACCTCTTTTTAAGCTAGAAAGTAAATGATTGAACTGGAGATCATTTTAGTGAGATCCCCAACATTGCAAGAATATCCTACACCTTGCTTTTTAGCTGATTTTTTTAATCCTTGCATTATTCATAAATGTGCATCTGACACAGCGTAATCAAATTCAGTACTGTGCACTGAATACATACTACGTGTTCATGCTGCAGAAACTTTTTTCATAAAATCTGTGCAGAGGAAACCAATAGAGATCTCACGCTTCTCTTAGCCCAGTTGCTGTGGAAATTTAATAGGTGCTATTGAAATGGACAGAATTTAAGTCAAACAAATTTGCAAATCTTTGGCTTTCCTGTTGCAAGTTGTTCGTGAGTATGGAGCCATAGCTTTGATGCTTACAGGAGTAGTGGTGATAGGAGGAAAAAAAAGTAATGTTATAGCACCTGGGACAAGGAGTGAGGCGAGAGGTGATTCTTGCCTTGAGATTGGGAAAAGGTCGTATTTCGGGGCTTATCTTTTTCAGCCTCTGTGTTTATTTGTGGTTCTAGACTCTTGAATCTGCTGTTCCCAGCCATTTGTTTCTGCAACACAACAAATCGGAGCATCGAGCTGATCTGGCCAAAAAGTCCAACAGAGCAAACTACATCGTTCTGGGTGGTCTCAGCTGTTCAGCTCTGGTGTGGCTCATCGTGTTGTCTTACCTCCCCCATCTGTCTACACTGTCCCAGTCCCACCCCCTTTGCTGAGACTGATGCTCATCTGAGTTGTAAATCTTTTTTCTTTTCTTCCCCGCCCCCTCCCCCCCTTGGGGTGCTGGTGGTGGTCGTTCTGTTCAGGGAGCTGCAACAGTGGGAAAACTGTCGAGGACTAGCGCCAGCCAGGAGGTAAGCAGTGGGAGAACATGGCCAGGGAGAGGGTAGGGGCCGAACGGGCTGGCTCACCCTGTCTTGTGGAATGGCACTTTCAGATAGTAACTGAAACACTAATTGCACTCAAGCCCAATTTGAGTAGCATGAGAGCCTCAGAGGAGATTTGAATTTAATTTCCTTTTAAATAAAAACAGAACTTGAAGTTTTCATGATGTCTCATTACAGCATCTCATTGCCCATTCTTCCTTGTCCAGTGACATTTCATGGCCGTTTTTACAGAACTTCACAATTTCTTTACATACGTTTCCACAAACACCCCATGTCAGGTTCCTAGGGAATGGAAAAGAGGAGGGAGAAAGTAGTGGGAACAGAGATGTGTGGTGGCTGTGAGTGGAGATAAATACTATCTTGTAGAAAGTTTTTCTGAAAACAGCTTCTCAACTTCTTTCATTATGTTGAAATCTCAGCTTTAATTTTAAAAAAAGCTTATTTTCCACACACTTCTAAGAAATGCTTGAATAATTGCATGCAGTCTAGAGTTCAGAAGTCAAAAGGCTCGACTTCTGTAATTAGCCAGCCTGATGAAGCAGACTGGAGGAGGAGAAGTGAGACAGAACGTGAATCATCACGTCAGTGTTGATACTGTAGTTGCAGGGATTTGAGAGGCACCCAGGAGTACCCAGATTGGGGGACAGCACTGAAAACCAGAAGTTGTAGAAGGAAGAAGAGCGATGCCTGGAAGATAAATGCGATTCCAATGGAGACGAGAAATATGAAATAACGGTATACAGGGCAGTCAGGTTCAAGTGTGCCTTCAAAGAGGAACTACTGATGGTTGGGAGAGTGGCTCTGCATCAGCTGGAAGCATAACAGTTCAGGTATTCACAGCATGCCACTTGTTTTTGCATGTTCACCTCCAGTGCCTCGTTCCAAATGCCTACACCCTCGCCGACGTCCTGCAAAGGAAAGGTGGGCTCCTCTTGCTTCAAACTGCATATTGGTCACCTGGTACTCAAGGGTAGCTGCCAGCTCCCTCATTCATGGTGCTCCCCATGTTTGTGTAGAGGATCTCTTACCCTGCCGCATGCAGATGTATTCCCACTGTACTTCTTTGCATTTAATTCCCTTTTATCAGGAGCATAAGCTAGAGCAAAACTTCTTCACTATCTGTCCCAAGATGCCCACAGGTACGAACAACTGGTATCCTAAAACTGCAACACCATTGATTTGAGTCAGCATTTATTTAATAAAATTACTGACATTATCTTGTTAAAGGGAAAAATGCAGAAGCCCAAATGCATAATTTCTCTTCCCCATCACCTCCCCTTTGAAGTTCTCTAACTGCTCGGCGGCACTTCTTCTCCCTTACTGCCTCTGCTGGGCTTTGCTGAGCCCGCGAGGGAGCAGTAACACTTAGTGTATGACTATCCCTCAGTACCTCTAAAGCAGACTTTGTCGTTTATTCGGTTCTGTGCTGTCTCAGGATAGCTGTGTTTTTCCAAATAGGGGTGAATTTTGTGGCATTGTCTCCTGCTTCATGATGAGTTGACCAAAAAATAGTTCTTTTTATGTAATGCACTGTCTTGCCATCATAACCACATATTTTCCCCAACCCCTTTTCTAACGGAAAGTAGAACACTGCTTTTATAACCCTTTCAAAGTAATTTGATTCTGCTTACACTGAACAATACTACAAATTTAAATAACATTATTTTCAGATGATGTTTTCATCATAAAAATCAGCCTGTATTTCCCATGGTTCCTCCAGGTTATAGGACAAAATTCTAATCATTTAAAGCTTGTGCTAACAGTACACTTTATTTGTATTGACACACGTCCCATTTTCTTGAGGCAATATAAAATGTCATGTTTTATTCTAGCCAGAAGGGCTGGGATTTCACCTAGGATGTAAAATCACCTGACCTGTCTTGACTTACACATGCATTAGTTGCACAACCACCTCTCAGTGCATTAGGAATTCAGGATGTATACTTTGATCTGCATTTTGTTGTGCTTTTATTCCCACATGGAGTCACTCCAGAGATATAATCAATATTCACTTTTTCTAAAAAATAAAATTGTTTTCTGCTTAAAAGCATTGCAAAGACTATTAGTGTTGCATTAATAAATCTGAAACCTCTGTTGTGTCCTCATGAGATGTGTTAACTTAAAAAAAAAAACCAACCGTGAAACAACTTGGAGATTAAACTGCTAATATTGCCTTGTACAGTAGTTGTATTATAAAAACTTGCAATAATAGAAGATACAGAAAAAGATCTGGTGTTTATTTTAATGAATTAGAATAAGCACATACAATCTGAAGACATACAAAAATGAAAGTAAACAAATCATACAATAAAAAGGAGACCTCAGAAGAATGTATTCAGCTCCCATAAATAACTGTAAAAGTTAGCAGATTCGCCCTGAATGCCCTCTGATGAAGCATAGCCCCAGCATTGAAACCTGGGGCTTAATTCCCAGCTTTGCCTTCCTGCTGTTGGAGAAGTGGCAGCTCAGTGCCTCGCCTCCTGCGATCCACCTTGAAGTTACGCTTTACAAAATGAATGGGACCTGGCCACCCTGGGGGATCTTCCCTTGAGGGTGCTCCCTGCCCCGCTCCCCAGCTGTAACAGAGGAGGTCCTGACCTGGATGGGCACGTCCACGGCCACCGAGTGCCTGTCATTGCCACAGAACTGAGGTGTCTGGAGCAGGCGGGCGGTTAGATAGTTGTGCGGAAGTCAGATGGACAGAAAATGCAGTAGAAGGTATAAACACAGATCTCAGAAGGCAGTGACGTCTGCAGGCAAACACAAATCCACAGGTAAGTAACGGGCAAGCACAGCTGTGGCACCTGGGAAGGCTACCAACAGGTTTTAAAACGTTTTGCACCCTCAACATCTCTAACACTGAGCATTGTGTCTTTCCCATGCCCAGGGACGTGAAAAACCAGTAAACCCCAATGTTGTTCTTTCTAAACAAAGCAGTACCAGATTTCCTTTGAATGTCAAAAAGAAAGGTGCCCCCGGGTTCATTAATCCCCCCCCTCAAATCCTAATAGCAAGACCATCTGACCATCTAACTCCTTGAGAGCGCAAAGCTTCTGAACACAGGGGTGGTTCCCTGATCGCGGGCTTGCCCGGAAGCCTCTGCTCTGCAGCCAGGGAACACACAACCCTTTGAATTTGGAGCCACCAGAACAGCATTTCTCAGCACATCACAGTAAGAAAAGTCCTGCCAAAGCTGCCAACGAAAGGTGTCCGCTAAAGGAGAAATGTGTGTGTGGAGGATGAGATCTGGCTCACCCTGCTACGGCTGCTGACAAAGTACTCTGGAGACACCTTGTGTTTTCCTTCTCCAGAGGAAGCGTGAGACCCCAGATGAGCCTAGTTGCCAAAGTTTCTGAAGCTGTAGTCAGATGAGATGATGTCCCACTGAAAGGATGAGAAAGGGAGGAAGCGACATGGGCTGAAGGACTTCACAGCAGGTAACGGAAGAAACTTCAAACGGCCTGTCTAGGCAGGACAGCATTCCTATGCGGGTTGTGCAGCATCTCTGCCTTATTGAATCCTACCTGCAGACAAGAAAAAAGCTGCTGTCTGCAGGACTACTTGACAAGCACCTTTTTCCAGAACCAAATTCACAATAAGCCAAAATCCTGCTATCTGCTATGGTGCTCCTCAGTTCGCCTTCTCAGAGGATGCAGACAGCAGGCCATCGGCTCTGCCGCTGTCTCTCCCATCCGTCTTTTTTCCCAGAGCTCTCAGAAGATGAAAGCACAGCCTTGGCTTCAGGGACACACGCTCTGAAGGGGCTCTCCTCCTCCCTGTTTCCACCCCTTCTTGTTCTCCTCCCACTGCCTTCAGCTGGGAGTTGATTTGTAGACAAATGTGTCACACTGGAATGATCTTCTCCTCACATTTTATGGTCCTATTGCCCTGGATTGACAGGGTTTGTGCTCGCTAATGGTACATTACCCCGTTTTGCAAGGTCTGCAGCAGCTACTGCTTTTATCTGTCATTACCACCTTAGGCTAGTTGCTAGCTAATCTAAGGCAGATGCATTAAACAACTTGTTTTCCAACAGAAAACATCTCTTACTTAACAGGGTTATATCTGAAGACTGTATGCATCTTTTGAAACGAGTAAATACGGTAAGGAAAGGAAATCTGTTTAAGGAAATCTGCAAGAACGTCATATATCTCTATTATTAATCAAATATGAACTGAGATGCTAACCAGGTCACAGCAGTATATACTGCAAATCTTAATTCTTCTGACCGGAGGATGCTGTAAATGGGAGAGGGAGAGCACTTATAAGCGGGCAAAGACTGGGAGCCACTGCACCGGGCTATGGCAAGCAATCTGTAGCTGGTTCCCAACGCTATTCGGCTACCAAGCAAGTTTTACATGAAAGATCTGACTATAAAAGTGTGTAACTGTCCCCATGACATTATGAGGGTTGTCAGTCATCCAAAAAGCTTGTAATAAAATAAAAACAACTAAAGGATCGTGAGACTGTAGGTCTGTCAGCTGAGTATCTTCTTCTTTTATCTGGCTCTGTATTAACAACTTACAGATGTGACCAACTTAGCAGCGAGCTGCCAGCCTGAGTATTTCCACGTGCAGAAGGCAGGAGGTTTCATGCAAAGCCTTTTTTTTTTTTGGTGAAAGCAAGGAATACCAAGTTATTTACATCATTTGGGGCAGTCTCAGGGTATGAGTCACCTCAGAACGTGGTTTTGTTTACCAGAAAGTGCAAGGTAAACTCTAGGGAACTGCTGGAATTGCACATAACGTGGACTTAGGTATAGGTGCTTCTGTATAGCACAGAAGAAGTAGTTTAAATTCTGGATGTTTTGCATTTCCTATGTACTTGTACCTTTGTACGTCCTTAAAGTTATAATTAACTTCTTCTCTAAATCCAAACTGAAATGCAGCATGACTGTTTTGCAGCTTTACCTTGGCTATTTTTATCTGAATAATTAAAAAGATGTGTATATAAAACTCAAGGTGCCCAGAGAGATCATTAACGTTACAACAAAACCAATCCTGGCAGCAGTCAGCGATTATTTCAAAAGGATCCTGGAGAGCCTGCTGGCAATGAAAAAGCCTTTTTTCTCCCTCTCATAAACTCAGCCCTCGCCACAAAACCCTATTAAATTATGTCTTCTGCAGACAAGGGCTATTTCAAAGGAAAGAAAAGCATTTCTATACCACAGGAGGATGCCCCACCAGGACATGAAGCGAGAGCCCTACCTGGGCAGGGGTGTCACTTTGGCTGGGGACAGCCAGTCACCGCACATGGGCACGGCAAGGCACTTTTGCTTCAGGCAGAGCAACTCCTAAAAAAAACCTGCACTGATTAACAGAGCTGTTAAAAGCTTCGCACTGCCCAAACTCTAGCCAGTTGGAAGAGAGAGGGCAGCGAGTAGAAGCCATGGGTGTTACCGGTGTGGGAGACAAGCAGAAAATGGGTGGCCCTATTTCCTGAAGCCCCGGGGGAGATTTGGTGCGTGAAGCTCCGCTGTTCAAACCCAGTTGGCAGCAGTACAGGAAAGCAAAACTCGAGGTGAGGCATTCAGCGCGAGCCCTGATTTTTATAAAGCTTAGTTAGTTCTCAGCCAAAATACAGACAGGACAGCTTCTGTGGTGGTACTCCACAAAGACCCATCGCAACCACCGGGCTCAGAGCGTGGTTTTGACACCCGCTGCCAGCTCCTTGGGCAGCCTGCCGTGCTAACCGCAGGCTTTTTTTAAAGAGGTGCAGTGAACCCAAAGACATTACAGAAAAAAAAATAGATTAATGTAATGAAGATCAAGAGTTTTTATACCAATATGCAGAATCCAGTAATACTAACGAGTTTATTAGTGCCTTCCTGCCCCCAAATCAAACTGCACACTACAGCAGAAAAACTTGACTTGCTATATAACAAAGTAGGCTTAGATTTATGTTAACTGGAAAAATCTACTTATTTTATTCTATTATTCTCTCTTCCTTTAGGCAGCTACACTAGAACAGATTACAGGTAACAGTGTACTTTAAGGTATAGATCTTAGAATCATAGAATCATAGAATCATTGAGGTTGGAAAAGACCTCTAAGATCATCGAGTCCAACCGTCGACCCAACACCACCATGTCCACTAAACCATGTCCCTAAGTGCCTCATCTACTCGTCTTTTAAATACCTCCAGGGATGGGGACTCCACCACTTCCCTGGGCAGCCTCTTCCAATGTTTTGCTCCAATCTTGTTTTGCTCTGCATGATGTATCTGAGGGATGACTGTTCCAGACTGTGCCACGCTCGGTGTGTGTTTGCAGCCAGACAGGCACGTGGGTGTATCACTGTTAGCTCTTATTTTCCCCACTCAAAAAAATGAAAAGTGGTAATTTAACAAAGATGCAAAGCTGGATTCCCACCCTCCCTGAGTGAGAGCGCGAGGTGGCTGTCAGTCCGGCATGCGTCACCTGTGAGTTTCTTTGAGGCAAAGGTGGGAAAACCCGAACGTATGCCAGGAACCAGTCCAAGACTGCAGCACCTGCAATGCACAGGAGCAGAAAGCAATACCCACCGCTGGACGAAGTGCTGCGGCTTGGGTTCCCAGGCACTACTGCCGTCTAATAAGCCTCTCTAATACAAGTCATTGGTCACAGGCAACAGTGCTGCCTTGCGAGGCTGTGCACCTTCCCTGGAGGGATGGACACTGCCTTCTTCCACAGCCAGGGAAAAGGGGAGCTGAGGACACACTCTTTGCTGTTTTGCCCGCAGATAAGCTTGGCTACCAGAGTGCCAGGCCAAATGGATTCAGTACCTGCTGGCAGGAGACTTTGAAAGCATGAGGAAGAGAGGCTGGTAGAGCACCACTAGCGAGTCAAGTGTGTGGGATGGGTATGAGGGTACAGAACTTGTGTTTTATCCATGTTCTTTATTTGCTGTTGTTAAACTCTGGCTACCAAGATGTGACATTCGGACATGCACCTTTTAAATGGTCAAGTCTGGTCAGTGCCATGTGGGTCATAACCAACCTCTTAAAACCTGGTTTATGAGCAGGACGACAAGTCTGCCAGGGTGTCTGCAGGCATCTGTATCCAACACCCCCCCAGGCACACGGGATCTGCAGCTGGGGCTTCCCGCGCTGTGGCATCACTGTGCACTGGACCCTTGCAGCCTCTGGCCAGCACCACACCCAGAGCAGCAGTCCCACAGCGTAAGGTCCTTGCCCAAAAGGAGGGTGGCAATCTCCTTGCTGAACAAATGTTAAAACATCTGACTAAATAATAATACTGGGGCAACCAGTTTGCCTTACTGTCTCCCTTGCATCTGTACAGCATCTTAATGCCAGCAAAGGCACTGGCAGGACTACCAACACAAAGCATCGACTTCCAGAGCATAAATTGCAGTAATGCTTCCTTACAAACACCAGGTTTGCCTACCTCGCCTGGGGCAGCTCCGGGAGGTGAATGGTTTAATACCTCCTTCCCACTCTCCTCTCCTTCACAGGTCTTCCCCACTTGTGCTGGCCACTGATTCAAAACGCAGGTTTTAGGATAGATCATTTGCCTCTGAAAGTCAAGCAGTAGCAGCAGCTGGGATGTGGATGCCCAGGACCTTTCTCTGCCCTCACAGCAGCTTAGATCCCATCTGTAACTGGATCCCTCTTATCTGTAACACAGCAAGCAATTCACTTCAGTAGCAAAAGCTGAGACCAGCTACCAGGCTGTGACAGTCCAGATTTATTAGGCTGTCTGCCACTTGAAATAAATCTTCAGCCTGAGATTTGCAGGTGCTCTAGCAGAGAAAAAGCTTTTCTTCTTTGTCTCTTTGCTGCCCTGTCGTAAGACTTCAACCAAACCTCATGCTGCAAATCATGAGCTGTGGCATGAAGCGGCTGCTGCTCTCACCTTCCACTCTTACTTCATTACCCGTGCCTCATCTGTAGCGTGGAGTCGCCCAAAAGCTGTGAAGAAGGTGCTCAGCCAGTACCTCACTAAGGATGAGGGCAAAGGAGTGCAGCAGGTTTTGGAGGGAGCAACCTGATTGTGGAACGAGATTTACCAGGTCCCTGGGACCTCTCTGATCCCATTAATTCCTGAGAGCGGGGCATCAGCACAGTATCAAACACATGCTGTGTATCAGATACGGGGCTCTTGCACTGTAGCCTGTGGTTACTGAATACTCATAAACAACAAGTTAGAAGTGAGGAATAAAACAAAATGCTGCAAGGAGCTACCGCAGGGAAGTGTCGGAGCACAGCAGCCTTCCCGGTGAGTGCAGGCAGGAGGCAGAGATCGTTCTCTCACTGATGTTGCACACCAGTGCAACTGGGCACCGCTGGCACCTGGAGAAGTTGGCACACGGATCTGAACTCCACAGCTTCACTCAGGGCTCTCCTCTTCCTCATCTTCCTGCTTTGTCTAATCTGTCCTATAGCCTGAGGTGAAGTGTCTACAAAGCCCTGGTCATAGACCCCATCTATCCCCTACTGGACACTGAAAGTTGCTCCATTTCTGTGAAGAATCAGATCAATTCTATTGCCCCTGACGGAGTAATAAAGTATCTAACTTGTGGGAGCTTTTTGGAGCAGCTGTGTACACACCACAGCATTTAATGAAGGACTAAGTATTTCGGCAGTGGTATTAATCAGAAAACAAAGGGTATTGTTAGCATTTTAGGGTCAGTGTGATGTGCAGAGCTGTGTATATTTGGCAGAATATAATGTTGAGCCCTGCTCGTACCATCATGGGGCACTCAAGGCTCCCGCTGCAGCAGGGAGGCTGCAGGCAAGGGAGCACTAGGACCCTCAGTGCCAGATACATCTCGAGGGATTTGCTTTGGGGCCACTCTGCTTGCCTGTCTCTGTACCCTTCTGCTTGTAAAGGTGTTCTCCTCAGTCACCTCATCGAGCATCAGAATACTAGAAAGAAAATTGCCGCCGGATGTCAGGTGTTTAGAGACGCGTGTGGTAATGTTCAGCTGCGGTCAGGCACTGGGGCGTGATGGCGTGGCGTCTTTTGTCCCAAATGCGGGATAAAATACGAGGCCTCTGCTCCTCCGTAAAGGAACAGCGCGGCGATGCTCGGAGCGGTAGACCACGGATATTTGAACAGGACCGGCTTACACGCAAAACCCCAGGCGTGAAGCGCGGTCAGCAGCACGGCTTTTCGCCCTGAATTTTGGAGAACGCTTTTTTTCGGAGCCGCGGCGCGGGGGTCCGTCCGTGCACCCCTCCCGCCCCGGGCCCGGCGGGGGGACGCGGGGGCCTCCGCAAGGGCAGGCCCGGCCCACCCTATCCCCTCTCCTGCCCTCCCCGCCGCCCTGCGCAGCCGCGCAGCGACGGCTGAGGGAGCCGCCGGAGCCGCCCGGCGCGGCGCGGCCCTTCCCTCCCCGCCGCCGCGGCTGGGCTGGGCGGGGCGGGGCGGGACGGGGCAGGGCAGGGCAGGGCAGGGCAGGTGGGGGGCTCCGCGGTGTGGCGGGGGATGCGGGGCCCGGGCGCAGCATGCTGTGGGGGGTGGGCCTGGCGGCGCCCCGCTCCTGCGTGGCGGACCTGAGCCGCAACCGCAGTCTGTCGCTGGGGTGGTGCGCGGGGCCTGAGGAGCCGCCGCCCGCCCTCTATGGGGGCGAGATCGTCGCCTTTCCGCTGGCGGGCGGGGGCGCGGGCGGCACCATGGCGGCGCTGGGCTCCGACTCCTGGTGGAAGAAGACGCTGTACCTGACGGGCGGCGCGCTGCTGGCCGCCGCCGCCTACCTGCTCCACGAGCTGCTGGCCATACGGTGAGGCTGCGGGGGGCCCCCGGCTGCGAGGGGCGCGGCGGGGCTGGGGCGGGAGCGGCGGGGCCGGGCGCTGGCCGCTGAGAGGAAGCGGTGGAAGCGAAGGGCGCTTTCACCGCGGGGCTGAGGCGGCGCTTCGAGGCGTTTATCTGAGGGGAGAGGGCGTTGAGGCCTGGTGGGCTGGTTTCTCTGCTTCACCGAGTTTTTGCCATTTATCATCCCCCCCCCCCCCCCTTTTTTTTTTTACCCTTTTTTCCCCTATTTGCCATTTGCAGCAGGGCAGGAGGCGGCTCTGAAGAGGTGCCCTGCGCCCGCCTCCACAGGTGGCCCAGGGCGGCCGCGGGGGCTGGCGGCCCCCGTGCTGGCGCTGCGTAGGGCTCTGCCTGCTCTGGGCTGCCTGTGGTGCAGGGTGAGCCAAGCCTGCTGCCTGCCACGGCGGCCTGAGTGCTTCTCACCGGCTCTGGATGCCGTGCATCGAAAACCTGCGGTAGTCCATGAAGGGAGGATGTGTGTGTTGCCTCGGCCAGGATTTCTCCTTTGTGTATTTAATGTACTGATGGATCATGTGCCTGTACGTTTTTTTGTTTTTTTTTTAATTTCTGTTCTGGTTTTGACAGGAAAGAGCAAGAGCTCGATTCGAAAGATGCTATCATACTGCATCAGTTTTCAAGGCCTAACAATGGTGTTCCAAGCTTATCTCCATTCTGTCTGAAAATGGAAACTTACTTGAGGATGGCTGATTTGCCCTACCAGGTACATTGTGCAGTTTTCCTTTACATTGCAGCTTGCTATAATTGCATGAAATGGCAAATAGGCATCCCGTCTCTCCTCCCCCCCCAATCTGTCTCACCCGGGGAGATGTAAACATACACCTACAAACTAGGTGGGTACACCGACACTTTTACGTCTCCGGTTAAATTTGGTGTGTAACCTTTAAAGATATGACTTGAATAACATTGGTCTGGAACAGCTCTAGATTTAATTGGCAAAGCTAAATGAATGTTGGAAGCTAACTTGGCTGGAAATGCTGAAGTGGGAGAGTAGTCTGGAGTTTATATAATGCTAAATAATACCCCAAAACTAAAGCGTAACATTATTTGGTCTTTGAATTTCACCATGCTAAAAAGATCAAGATTAGGCAGCTGCAGCTTCTTATTTTCCTGGAGGGTTTCTTTCTGGTGCTCACCTGGGAAGACGTGCTTGCCTTCTGCTTCACCTCCCATCGCCGGTGCTTCCCCTCCAGTGAAGGAAGACAGAATTGCTTTTAGAGGTCGTGGATACTGCTCCTTAATTGTGGTTGGGTGCATCCCATGCCATCTTCCCGCAGGGGACGAAGCCCGAGCTACTCCAGTGAATGAAAGGCAGGAGAGCAGAAATTTGAATCTAGCAGTCTCGCCTGTTAGCGTCAAGGTTTCGTTGTGACGCCGTGAGTCTGGCGCGCGCCTCGTTGCGGTGTCGGCAAGCTGTACAGCATGCAAGCTCTTTGAAACACGGGATGGGTTTCTTTTCTGTTTGTGTAAAGCATTGAGTGCATTTAAGATGATACAACAGTGGTGATAAATGTAATGAGGATGTTGGGTAGGAGAAATGTCTCTGGGTTTTTTTTATCTTTTTTTTCCCAAGTGATGTAAATTTGGCATCTCACTTTGTCTCAAAGAGGCAGAGCTGTGGGTAAGTTGCATGCTCACCCCATGTGGGTTCAAGTCACTTTTTTCTGCTGCATACCAAGGTGTTAGGAAGAACGTTTCGTTTATGTCCAGTGTTTTACAGAGGAAAAACAACCATATTACAACTTTTTTTTTTTTTATGCATTTGTGGTTGATACGCATTCAGCATTGTATGCGATTAAACTCTTTTACATCAGAAGTGAAAGAAAACCTCATTAAACTCAGGCTTTTAAAGACTTAAGCAAAATGTACTAATGTTCATTATCTTGAGATTTAATGGTATTTGAATCAGATACTTCAGAGCATTAAAGAGGGAGATTTCCATCCTGTGGGATGTATTTTCCTCACTTAGGTTTACAGAACCTGCAAGATACTGAAGTTTGAATGTGTGGCTGGAGCAGGAGGACTTAGTGCACATTGCTTTTCCACCCAGAGTAATTTGGGTAGAAATTGCATGTTTGAAGGGAGAACTGTTTTGATGAGATCTGTTTTCTTTCTAACGGCAGTTGATGCAGTTCAGAGGTTTGCGAGGATCAAAGTTGCTCTGGTGGAGAGTAGTTAAAGAAAGCTGCAGTATAAAAGATGGTTGTCACAGGATATGGTCACTTCTAAAAGATAACACTGCGCGTTTGTGTGGTTCAGGATGGAGTCGTTTAGACAGCTCATGCTGGGTAGAATTGAGTCACCCAGCTTTTCAGAGAGAGGGATTTACAGAGGGTTATCGTCCCCTCTTTATTTTCTGTACTGAAGGTCAGCATTGCTTTTTGGTATTGCATCTCTATATCCCTACTCGCTAGCTGTGAGCACACTAAGCTGACATAGGTCAGCAGGACCACCAAAAGCAACACTCCTGCCTTCAGCGGCTCCCTCTTGTCCCTTCCTGCACGTGGTTTTCTGTGCCAGATCAGGCTGGGCCGGAGCTGGCCTAGCTGGAGCCATGAAGGTTTAGTTTATTTGGTTTTAATCCAGCTCAGTTCCCCATGTGCTCCACGTGCCACGCTGCAGGAGCAGGAATGGGTCCTGTGGGTGCTGGGAATGCCAGGTTGCCGCTTTTAGCCATGCTGGCTTATATGGGCTTAAGGTGTTTGTGGGGTTACCGACCCTTTGTAGGGTTTTAGAGGTAAGTTTGGTGGGGCTAAGCTTACCAGCTTAGCTTTTTTTCCAGAAGAGGCAGATTCTGTTTCTGTCCTTGTGTTAGGAGTATGGTGCTGCGTTCGGCTCTGGCAGGCGGAGGAAGGTACAGATGCTGCTGTGGGATTAAGCGGTAGGGGAACAGGAGATAGCAGGAGGGGAGCCAGCAGGCAGCACCGTTCTCAGCTGGAGTTATGAAGTTTCCTGTACTCAGACTACCTGGAGACTTTTATTTTGTTCCCTTGTGGATGTGTTACCTGTAGGACACTGTAGGTGACAAGAGACATCCGATGGGCCCCTGCCCCCGGCAGGCAGCAGGGTGGGTGTGTAGGGGGGGTACGGCCAGATGCAGGAGGAAACGCCTCGCTTCCCTGTGCACTAGTGCCTGCCGTGATGGAGAAGCGATGGCACATCAGGCGGCACCTGGTGCCGGGGCTCGCCTCCTGAGACTTGCTGTGGTCATCACCTTCCCGGGAAGGGGCTGCTTTGAAGGGAGGGTTGTGAAATGGGGTGAAGAGAAGGCAGCGGGGTGGTCAGACTTTTTACTCTTTTGATTCCTTGTGTTTATACTTTATTATAGTGCATCAGACTATTGAATAACGTGCTGTGTTTTACACAACATGCCTTAATGGCACGTGAGAAGTGGAATTGGGTGACACATTCCTACCTTACTCTCATCTGAATTTCTCCCAACAGATGCGCTCTTGTAATGTGCTTATGTTTTCTTGAAGCTGCCTTTCTAGGTGTGAGTTCTCCATCAAAAATAATTCAGGTAGCCCTACCCTGGCTGCGCTGTCATAGTACCTAGCTGTTTTTTCAAAATGTTTGATGCTTTTCTTGATAAAGCTTGCTTTGAAAGAGCCTATTCTGGGTGCTTGTGGAGATCTTCTGGGTGTTCCTTGATTCCCTCACGAATATGAAGAGCTGAGTATTTATGTAATCTGATAAGTAATTAGCACAGCAGAAACGTGCTGTTTTCATGCCAGGTCTGTGAAGATGGTAGCCTCCTTGGGAAGAGACATGAGTAGAAGTAAAAGCATAAGCAGCAGTAATTGAAAATGTGGAACCTAATTTCTTCTGGATAGTACTATAAAATTACCCCAGAAGTGCCCTATGCCATTCTGTTTGTAAATTCCTCTATAAATGAGGTTCTGGGGAGCTCTTGTTATTGTTGCTTTGCAGGCTGCAGTTCAGTTAAATGTGCTGTGAGGTATGAGGGGATATTTTGTTTGGTTGTTTTTGTTTTTTTAATGATAATACCATAGCTTTTTCCTGCTTTGCAGCTGGAACAATTTTTAAGTGGAAAATTGATAAATATTTGATGGCAATTAGTAGGAGCCATAACGATACCGAGGTTTCAAGCCTAAAAATACCCGTTTGAGAACAGTGGACGCAAGAACAGTATAACAGATTTGTCAAAAGACTAGGGTTTTTTCAGGTCATTGAAAGATGTTTCCTATTTTGTTTGATAAACTGTGTATAATGAAACATGCAAATCCAGAGAAGGCTTTTTTAAGTTTAGGTAAACCAACTTTCCTGTAAGAACTTTAGCTCTCATTTGTGTTTTTGAGAGTGTAATATTAATGCAGTACTAACAAGTTTTTAAGCAATGTATTTATATATATTATATGTGCTTGAAGAAATGTGCAGTTGAATGATAAGATTTTTTTTCTGGGTTGCAAATGATAGGGACTACAGTAATTGCAATATGTAATAAACACATCTTCAAGTCTAGTAGCTTCTGCAAAACATCAGTGTTCGGGCACAAGAAGGGAAACCTCATACTGAAAGGGCTTAACAAAGATTAAGCCAACAATGCTCAGTGCCATATAGACACGCTATGTAGTTCCAGAAAAAGCTTATGATTCTGTATTAAATTCATAATGAAAAATTAGGGAAACCTATCAGTTTGAGTTCTGAAAGAGCCTTTTTGATGAAGGAAAGGTCTGGAAGGTGGAAGGATGGGGCAGTGCTCTCCTTTCAGTTTCAGTAGTTTTAGAGTTTCTCCCATGGACCAGAGGTAATAACCCCCACGTCACCCACACGTTCAAGTGGGGTGGATTCAGTTGCTTCATTCACCCACGCAGGGATGCAGTAGATGAGACATTACATAATCTGGTGTCCCTACCGTGCTATTTGTTTGGGCAGAAATCCCAGAAAAGGCTACAGCCAGAAGGCATTGTTTTCCCAGCAGCGTTACCCGTTTCGTCTGTTTTCATCCACAAGGGAAGAGCCTCCGGGAATGGCCGCGCGTTTGTAGTGCATTGCACATCCGCGTTTTGAGCGGTAGCCAGGATGCTGTGCTCTCAGACTGAGCTGGAGGCACGTTGTGGTGTACGCTCCTTGCTGCGAGAGGACCTTAATCCATCTTTAGTGGATTCAAGAAGGTTAAATGCTTGAGACCCAAACAGGTCAGTCCAGAACTGCTAACCCTAAATCTCCAGCAATTAGGAGCTAGATCCCGAGATGCTTAGAGTGACTGCCAGAGACTGAGTGCAGAGCCTTTATTGTGAGCCTTTATGATTCAGCTTTCTGAGCTAGGATTTTTCATTCAGTAAATAACAGGACGTGAGGATGGGCATCGCAAGAAAAGAAGAAAGCTCTGCCTTGTGTCTCTACCTTCAGAAGTAAGAGAGAGTTGAAGTCAAATGTCTGATCACGTTTTGAAAGCCAGCAATTCCTCTCGTGTTTGCCAGATGAGACATAAATTCTCTAATCTCTGTTTCACCTTCTCCAACTGTAAAATGGGGAAGATACATTGCTACTTTTGCATGAGTGCTATGCTGAGCAGATATACCAGTATTCAGTGATGCACTAGTGCTGTATCGGTGCTGGGCTCTTGGAGACCCAATTGTAACAAGTGTGTCTGTAAATGTATGAGATTTCTAAGTTATGAAGTTGCAGAAGCATATGTAAAGGCAGATTTCCCTCCTGCTCAGTGAAGGAATGATACGCCTTTCATTACACGCTTGTGATTGTGTGTGTTTTATCCTTGGAGGTCATGCAACTATCTGAGATAGGTAGTGAATTAATCTTTATAAAAGTACTTCTAATGTGAAAAGTGCTGCTCTGTGCAAGAGCCAAATTTAGGTGTCAGTCTTGTGATTAAAAACTTGTTTAGAATAATGAACCCAGTCTTCTGGGAGATCTGAGCATCTCCAATCCCTTAAATAGCCTGGATACTTAAATAATATTAACACCACGTGGCATCCAACATAAAAGTCTATAACACCTTGTAGGACCTGGAAATAATTTTATCTGAATTGTCATGTCTGGTAAAGCTGTTGCTCTGATTGAAGAGCTACCACTAGTCTAGAGTATTAATTTAAAAAGAAAAGTTTGTTGGATAATGTTGCCTTTAAAAACACAGAAAAATAGTTTAAAAGCTTTATTCTCATTGAAACAGAACCTGAAGGGCCTTTTTTGCCTGTATGTTTGTTTGTTTACTTACCTTTTTTCCTTCTTAGAACTATTTTGATGGAAAACTTTCCCCTCAAGGGAAAATGCCTTGGATTGAATACAATCACAAGAAAGTATCTGGCACTGAGTTCATTATCGACTTTTTGGAAGAGAAACTTGGAGTGAATTTAAATAAACACCTTGGTCCGCATGAAAGAGCTGTTTCCAGAGCCGTGACAAAAATGGTGGAGGAGCACTTCTACTGGTAAGCTTGCATGGCAAAGCTGGCTGCATTCTTGTGCTGTCAGATCTGCCCCTGCGCTCGTGCCTGGACGTGAATGCTTATTTTCTCTTGCAGAAAGCTTGGGTACCCAATTATTAATTTCACAACTCTCTTCACCCTAGAAAACTGCTGCTTCTTTCTGCGTACGCTAGTATGAGCCGGGGGTAATTCCCCTGAAAAGTTGTCATGCTGTGTAAGCCAGGTAAGGAGTCAGGCCCTTTGTCTGCAGCTTTGCAGAAGGGAGCAGCAGTGGGCTCTTCCTCTGTCCTGTTTCACGTGACCTCCGTATAGAAACAGCCTTGTTAATAAAGAGCAAAAAATCAAGATGGCTGAATACATTTGTGGTTTGGGGGCTGAATACATCTGAAATGTATTCAGATGGCTGAATACATTTGGCAGGGGAACAAATCCAGTGTTCATAGTAAATCTAGAATATTGTTTTCTTACAGTTACTGATTTTAATTATCTGGGTGTGCAATTACAATATGGATTATTGCCTTTCCTGTAACACAGGATACTCCTGTTAATATGTATTGTGACAACACTGCCAGTTGATAGGATACAGTATTAGTCACAGTATCCTGAGAAGCTGAAGTATGTATATGAATAGAAAACATAAATATAACCTTGCTGGTACTTTATGCATTTTACTGACACCTTTGAAAATAATACCTGTGACTTGCCCCCCACTTTACATTTCAGTCCTTTTTAAGTGCCCTTTCCAGTCTGGATTCATAGAAGTAGCAGGTGGACATGGCATCTTGGATGCTGCATTGGCTGCCTCAGCAGGCACAAGGCTTCTTCCCAATAGTTTGCTTTCTAAAGCAAATGCATTTAAATCCTTGCTGTACGAAGTCTTGCATTCATGTTGCACTTTTTTTCTTCAAAACAACGTGTGATTTAAATTGAATGCATTAACCTGCTTTTTCTTTTACCTTGTGATCGAAGATGAGCAGCAACGTGTGTACATATAGTTCTTCAGATAATTTTTAGTGTTTCCTGGGAACAATTTTAGCATTCAGTATGCAGATTTAAATGATACGATTTAGAAGTGTAATTCCTGCCTTCCAAGAAGTGTGACCTTCACCAGTTATACCCATCTGCAGTGCTGTAGCTTCAAAAATCTGACTCAAGAAGGGCAACGAAGCTGGTGAAGGGTCTGGAGAACAAGTCTTATGAGGAGCAGCTGAGGGAACTGGGGTTGTTTAGCCTGGAGAAGAGGAGGCTGAGGGGAGACCTCATCGCCCTTTACAACTACCTGAAAGGAGGTTGTAGCGAGGTGGGTGTCGGTCTCTTCTCCCAAGTAACTAGTGATAGGACGAGAGGGAATGGCCTCAAGTTGCTCCAGGAGAGGTTTAGATTGGACATGAGGAAAAATGTCTTTACTGAAAGAGTGGTTAAACATTGGAAGAGGCTGCCCAGGGAAGTGGTTGAGTCCCCATCCCTGGAAGTATTGAAAAGATGTGTAGACGAGGCGCTTAGGGACATGGTTTAGTGGGCCTGGTGGTGTTGGGTTGACGGTTGAACTCGATGATCTTAGAGGTCTTTTCCAACCTTAATGTTTCTATGATTCTAAGTAGCCTGCCTATGTAGCTTTTTTTTTTGTTCATTTTTCCCCTCTCAATTATTATAGCTGCCAAAGGGAAGATGAGGCCTTTTAATCCCCTAATGCTCCATCTCCTTGCCTTAGTGTCGGTTGGTTCAAGGTCTGTAGACTTAACTGCTTTAAAGGTAACATTACTGATGACAAACTTATACCGCTGTTGTGTCTCAACTACAAATTGCGCTTTCCTCTGTGAAGCTGTTGTCTGTCCATCCAGGCTTCCTCTGAGCTGACTCAGCACTGCTGGGCATGACACAGGGGAGCATAGGGAACAGGTATTGCAAATTCAGGTGCTGACCCAGGGGGGTGGCACTGAAATGGGTGGACAAAGCTAGACCAAGTAAGAATAGAGATGTGCATGCCTGGCTGTATATCCCCGTTGCCTTTCCTGTTTAGTCACACAGTTGAGTTTCTCTAAGGCATGTATCTTTGCTGCAGTGTAGTAAAACATCCAACTGTAAGTCTTACTGTATGTCCCTGCTGTGTGGCTGTACCAGAGGCTTGCTATGTTGGTGAGGTTACACCATGCCAGTTCTCTGTACCAGGCAAAGCCTGAGCTATGAGGCATCACTGTTGTACTGCTGTAATTCCTGGATAACAACTTTGACCATCCTATAGTTACACTAAAATAAAATCAGGCTTTAGCTGTGTAGGACCACCTTTCTCCCTGACAGCATTGCATCTGTGGTTGTGGGATCCCTTCACATCGGACCTTGAACCTGTCTGCTTCCCACCAGAAGCTTAGGGTTTGTTCATGGTGTCCTCAGGTCCCACGATGAGGAATTTGTAACAGCGATCGCCTTTCTGCAGGATAAGGTTTATAAAATCAAGCCTCCAAAGCAGTGATATTAAATGTGATTCATACTGTTTCATTGCCAGCAGCATGCAAAGTAGCTTCATCATAAATAAGTGATACTGTAGTACATTGATCGAACAAAGAAGCAAAGTACATCCTGTGGTGTGCTGTCTCTGGATGGAGCTAATCCTGGTGGGTGCTCAGCTTCTCCTCCTGAACTGTTCTACTTTTGCCAAGGTAATTGCTCATCTTCACAAATTAGTGCCTCTTACAGGTGAGAATTGCTGCTCTGGCTGGAGTTGAGAGCAATGCAGGGCTGTTGTGAACCTCAGCCTCCAGACACCCTGCCTCTGCCCCAGGCTGCGATGTCTGGCAGGGGTCAGGCTAAAAGACAGCAAGCGAGTAAGCGTACCTATTTTAGTGCTGGTGTTAGAGCACATCTCCGAGATGCACAAGACTGATTTGGAGCTGGCACTGGAGCTCCTGCCCCTGGAGAATGCTGTAACTATTAGGCTTTTGCTACGTTTAAATCGGCAAAAGAAAAAAAGCCTGCTGACCTGAATGGGTGTTGGGCTGAGTCAGAAGGGAGGAGATGGGAGCGGACCAATTTTGTGGCTCTTGCCCCAGGTCCTGGATCTGGTGCAGACCTCTGTCATCTGCTGAAGGCTTGCCCTGGGTCGCCTCCACTGCCTGCAGTGACCTGTGGGCCCTCAGAAACCAGCGGGGCACCCACAGCCATCTTCAGGATGCGTTGAGTTTTTGGTGTATCTGCAGCACGTTCATGGGATCGGACCCCTGTGTAAGACGGGCTGGAGGATGTCAGATTCTCATGTCCTTCTGGCACTGGCTCGCTTGGCTTGATGGCACTGCTGGCATTCAAACCAGGCAGCTCCTGGCGCCTGGAGGGCTAGCAGTGGCTGCGAGGTGCTTTCTGGCACTTTAATCTCAGGAGAGGGATCTCAGGTTGGCGACACTAATGTGCTTAGAGAGAACCTAAAGCCTTTGAATATGCAGCATCTAACCCATTAGCTTGGTTTAGCTGTATTGTCAAACACAATCTTAGTGATTTATAAGTGTGTGTGTATACACACATACATATTCAACTAATTTCTCACTTCGTCTTCCAAGAAGACAATGTAAACATCACATATGTGATGAGTGCTTGAAGTACAGGAAAAGCATGGTATGAGAATACAAATGAATCTTGACTTTGGTCGGTATTCAGACTTGCCTTGTATTAAACATAAAATATGTTTATAATATAAATATGTTTAAATACATCAAGCCAATTATAAGAGTGACGTCTCTCCTGCTATTAACAATGATGAGGCTTGAATGCCACTGGCAGCCGGTCGCTCTGGGACGGCGCACAGCAGGTGGGGTTTCTGCAGCTGATTGCAGAATGAATTTGTTATAATCCTTTTGTATATCAAGAAATTCCACTCTGCACAGGTTCACATAGGAAAAATAACCCCCAGTTCACATCCTTGTGAACACCTCCCCCTTGCCTTGATGTTCAGACAGTTTAGGGATAATCAGGCAAGCCGCTGTTGATGAGTCACTTTTTCCATCTCCTCTCCTGATTTATGCATTGAGGCCAAAGCTGCTGTTACATTTAGACTTCAGATTTGCTTTACCCCCGCAGCATTGCTCTTTAACGCATTATTGTTTTATTTATACTCTAAGATTTGTACAGGTGTGCTGGCACAAATGGGAATGTTAATGTTTCCCAAAAGGCTCAGTTCAGGCCAATATTTAAAATAATTATGTCATCCTATAAACACTAACTGTAGTTTAAAATGTATAGTTATGCTGAAGTAGGTTATGTAGACTACCTGATTTCTGGCATTTTCTAACCTTTTGTAATGTTGATAATACTCTAGTAATGTAGTCTGAGCAGAAGGATGATGGGTGGGATTAAATGCAGAGGAGCATGTTTTGATAGGAAGCACAGATTAATGAACCTTCGAATAGAATTATTTTAACAAAGTGCTTGTAAAGCCAGTTTTAAAAGTGCTTTTAACTGTCTCTCTGAATCTGAGCCTGCTTTTTTCTTTGCTTTTGCGTGCTCAGAACCATAAAATTTTAGGAGTAAACTCTTTGGTTGTCTGTTTAGCTGCCTTCATTGACCATGTAAATTTGAGACTTGGGACATGTGACAACTTTACTCAGTCAAAGTGACAAGCAGATGTCTAAAATTGTGCTTGACAGTTTAGCCGAAGCAGGATTACCTAAATCCTGTGCAGTTCTGCTCTTCCTGCGTTGCTGTCCTGATTGTCAAACACTTCATCTGATCTCTGCCTCTTCCAGACTCAAAGACCTTCTGCCCCAGAGCAAGTGAGTGCTAGGGAAATGTATTTTTGCTTTAAAGTATAGGCTAATTAGCTCTGTGGGAAACCTTGTTCATCCTGTCTCATGAAATTAAAGCCATCCTGGACGTGGTTGATCATTCTTGGTGCGGTGCCAGCTCGCTGGTGTGGTTGGAGTGAACAATAGTGATGGCAAGTCCATAGGGCCAAGTTAGTCTTGTGTGACTGGGGTGACTTTTAAAAAATGCTGCAGCAGAGTCTCCTCTCTTCTTCTTCTTCTGTTTTGTTTTGGCTTCTTTTTCTTGTTGTCCCTCTCCGTGGCCAGGCCTGTTGTCCTAAAGCAACTAAGTTGTGTTGCCAGGTGAAGCTGGTCAGGTCCATGCTGGGGAAGGAGGGTCTTTGCAGCGAGACACGCAGTAGTGCTCTCAGAGAGCAGGTTTTTCTTAGCTTATTCAAGCAATAAATAATAACTTACAGATATAGATAGTATTTGTAATTATTTCCCAGTGTTTACATCGTGACCGGCATTTTTCTTCCCATTCAGATCTGTACCTGCCCAAGGGACATTGTCCTTTCCCAGGCCCGTGAAACACGACTACTGAAACGTTCTGCTCTGTGGAGCGCCCTTATGCTTTCAGCCCAGTCTTCTTTCCATCCTTCTTAAATCCTGTTTTACCTTTGTTCCTGCAACAAGGCAGCCTTGTACCACATCTTCTAGCCAAAGTTAATACTTCTGGAATTTCAGTAACTCTTTACTCCTGTGCTTGCTGGCTTCATGTTCCCCTTTTTGTGCTGGTGCCTCTTGCTAAATCTGGCTTTGTTTCAAACTCTGCTGTGCTGAAACCAGCCCAATGACTTGAGTTGATCCATCCATTTTGAAAAACAAGGATTGTGCAGAACACCCCCGTTTGAAGAGTGGTACTGAAGCGTGTGAAACGTCAGTGGGATGCTTTTGTCATATTAGTACAGTGCAAGAGGTTGTGGAGAAATCTGTTGAGGATAAAAGCCATCAGAAACATAGCAGGTGCATTTTTGTTCTTCACTGTTCATGCATTTGCAGCAAAACCTGCACATGCCTCACTGTTACTGACTTTAATGAAATCAATTTGAGCAGAAGGCATTGCCCTGCAGTGGACAATTTTTAATAGAATTAAAATGCCTTTCACCTGCTCTTTTGGGAGCATTCTAAATTTGAGCTGTAAGTGGATTTTTTTTTTTTTCCCCCAGCTGTTACACCAAGTATTCTCCTTTTACCTCATGTTATAGTAATTCAAGTAAAGAATCTGTGGAAACTTAGATTAGAACATTTTCGTGGTGTAAATGTAGTTGTTCCCTGATGGTACTGCTGAATTCAACTTCTGTTCATGACATACAGGAGTTTGATAAAATGTACATTTAAAAAAAAAAAATTCACAGGAGTTCTCCAGGAGATACTGCTTTGGTGTTTTTTTTTCTTTCTTGAATTGGGCGATCCATATCAGCGCTAAGGAAATTATGTGCAATTAGAAATGTGCAATTAGAAATATGTACAACGATAAAACTGAAGTCATATTCTAAACTAAAAAAATGGAGTTCTGATCATATTGGAAATGGAAACATTTGATTATTAAGTTAATATTTAATATAATTGTGTACATGACTTTGCAACTTCCGATATTTCAACTTTTCGATCTAGCTTCACTAGTTTATCTCGTCTCCATGAGCCTATTTTCATACTATCTCAAATATGTAAATCCACTTCAGATTTTTCAGTTTGGAAATTGCTACAAACATAATTGGAATATGGGTATCAACTCCCTGCGTGTCTGAGAGCCTGTTGGCTTCATATGTTTGTCATGTCTACTTTGGGGTGTCTTTAGCCCTTTTTCCAACATCCCTTGAACTTGGTGACAAAAGTCATATGGTCTTTTTGGTTTCTTCGTAATGTCAGAAGATGCTAGACGTTAAAAAAGTTAATGTTTCTTTTTTCATAAGTTTCTTGAGTAGCGACAGCAACAAATCAATTTTTTGTTTGCCTACAATATTAGTAAAGAACAAAAATTCATTTAGGAAACAAAAATTTCAGCTGGTAAGACAAATTTTTATAAAAAGACCTTTCAAAATAATATATTTGCCATTCAATAAAGCTGAAATACAGCCCGAAGTACAACAGAGTCCTTTAGAAATGCCTCTCTCATAAAATCAACATTTTGAAGAGAGGAAAAAATACAGGAGAAAACTAACCCAATAACCACCACCTCTTCATTTTTTAAATTTTATTTTTAAAGGATTGTGTCGTTGTTAGTTTCTGAGGGGAGCAGAGATCTTCTGAAAAATGACTGCTACAATATTTGTGTTGGGGCAAAGTTACTGCTTGGCTAAGTTTCAGGAGTATAGAAAACAAGTAGAACAGGTTGGTGGGAAAGATTGGTTTCTTTGCTGGCTGTTTTGTTGTCGTTTGTTTTCCCCAGGTCTGTGCAGTCAATCATCTTTAGCTAATAAATCCTTTTGGCCCTTTTGGCACTGCATTTTGTTATGCGAGTTTAGCAGAATTCTGCAGCTTTTATTTTATATTTCAATGTGAATCTCATTTTCTCTTGAAGTGAGTCACGATTTACTGAGAGAATAAGCACTGGGCAGTCTGCGTAAGTATTGCAAAGTCAGTTTTTTCTGCTGTCACTCTTGAGTTGCATCAGGGTCTACTCTTTACTGGAAACTACTTTTCCATCAGGGCAGTGAGCACCCAGTGTTAAGAATGCTCGCTGCCTAACCTTTCTGCAAGCCTTTGCAGGGCGGTGATGGGCTGTCTAGGTATTGCACCGCTATAACTTATTTTCGCATCCTTCTAGGACTTTAGCTTATTGCCAGTGGGTGGAAAATCTTCACGAGACGCAAAAGATGGTTTCACTTTTTGGCCCCTTCAGTGACTTGCTGAAGTGGATCCTCTGTCATCTGACCAAAGGGATCGTGAAGCGGGAAATGTACGGCCATGGCATTGGCCGCTTCTCGGAGGAGGAGATGTACACGCTGATGGAGAAGGACATGCGGACTCTGGCAGGCCTCCTGGGTAACGTACAGCGAGTTACGCGCGTTCTCTTTGTTCACAGCCTGCTGTCCACAGGATGAAATCGACTGCGAGTACTTCCTGGCAGCTTGATCGCGTACACAAATAATCTCATTTTGTCAGTAGGTAGAGTCCACGCTGCTGCTGTCATTCAGTGCCGTCCTTGCTCTGGCAGGGACAGTGTTTCTTTCCCCGCTGTTTGCTACCAAATTGCGTCTCTAGAGGGGTAAGCGGCTTTCTTCTCTGAGTACTGGGTATGTGTATCTAGAGGAGCAGAACGTGGCCTGCGATTTTGGAAGAGCATTTTGCTATGTGGATTTAGGAAAATGTAGTGTTTAGTTCTGCAAATGAAATCTCTTATTTTGGGGGGGGTGTCTCATTTTTTCTTCATGGGACTCATGGCTGTTTGATAGATCGTTATGAGGCTGCCATTTGAAAACCCTTTGCAGATGTTATTTTGATGAGCTGGACTTTGTTGTATTTGGTTGGTGTTAGCGCCTTTATTCAAAGCTGCTAGTAGGAGATGGATCTGTGTTGTCAAAATAGGTGGTTTTAGGCTTCTTGGTTGTCATGGATGGATCCCATAGGGTTAGTCTTAAGGTTGATCTCACTTAGCTAGAATCACATGAGCCTCATTTCTGTTGTGTAGCTCAAGCTGAAATCTGCACTGGAGCTGTCTACACTGTGCTTCTTGCCTGCAGTCTGCTGAGAGCTAACCATATTGTGCTTCTGTGTAAAATCTGCATTTTGAGGAATTGGTTTGGGACAGATTATTGCTTCCCTTGAGCTTGTGTCTCTCTTGTGCAAGGAATCAAGAGAGATAGCACCTGTGTGGCTGCTTTGTTCCCTGTTACGATCGCTTTAAAGAGGTGGCTGAGTGGAGGGCAGGAGGGATGCCTCCATGCCCTGTGCTCCGGAGGGAGGACATACTGCACATGCTCTAAATAGGTAAGTGTGGAGTGGATGGAGGGAGCAAGGTGAGGAGAGCCCAGCAGAAAGCAGAAGCTGAGTGCTTGCTGAGAAAGGGAAGGGAGATGCTTCTGGACTTCCAAGGTGTTTTGGAAAGGAAGATATTTGCAGAGGACCTTGGTGGGGCTGTGTAGAGTTTTCTGTAACTTTGGTTTCTGAAACAAACCTGCCGAGTTGCTGGATTGGGAGCAAGGTGGAAAAAAGACACGTGATGCATGGGCACAATGGGCAAGGGGGATATTTTTTGACAGCACCTCTTCTGTCAACGCTTTCTCATGCTGCATTTTGTTTGTTAACAAAAAGTTACCTATTCTAGTGCCTCTTCAAAGAAAACCTGAATGTGGAGCTTAAGAGGTCCCTTTTCTTTCTGGGGAGGAAGGGAGGGAGCAGCTCATTTTAGAAGAAGTGTGGGCACATCCGCTGCAGAGCCGTGGCCAGCTCAAGGTGCCCTCAACTGTGGGACTACTGTTGCCGTAGCCTTGAGGTTGGCACTGCGTGGCTCCATGTATGTTGCAGAGAGGAATGGGGTTGGGATGGGGGCTGGAGCAAGTAAGTTCAACCTTATGACCTGGGAGCTCAGCAGAGCCTCCTGGTTCTGGCTAGACAACGCTGGCAGGCTGGACGGAGCAGCAGTGGATGTGTCTGTGCTAAAGTCATCCCTGTCTGCCAAGAGTAGACGTAGCCTTCAAGAGAAAACTGGAACATGTTCCCGAGTATCTGTAAAAGTCTCTTGGTTTGCTTATTTGAAGTCTGCATCCTTCTGTCTCTGAGTCTATACTGACACTCAGATTTGTAAAGCTTTCAGTTCAAAGAGATCATTAAATCACCTAGACAGATCTCTGAATCAAACTGCTTGGTTGCTGTCTTGAGGCCTGTGTCTTTTTTCTGGCTGAAGTGTGTCTTTCTAAAAGGCATCCAGTTTTAATTATGAGATTTCAGCAGGTGGAGGTGCCACCACTTTCATTAGTAATTGGTGGCAGATGTTAATCACCATCAAAATCTGACCTGTTTCAAATCGAAGTTTGTCCGATTCCAGCCTTCAGGCAGATGCTCCTCCTAGTTTTTCCTTCCTCCTTGGGTGGCCTGGGTCGTGCCCTTGTGAAGGTAAAGGCTATAATCAAACAGTCTCTTACTTTTGTTTTTGGTGGGGAAAAATCACTGGAAATCCTCAAGGATAAGGTATTTTCTTCACTATATAATTTTTTTTTAATTGCATGATACATATGTTATCAGCAGGGGTTTTATTTTTACTTCCAGATTATTGATGAGAATGTTGTGCCTTATGTACTTCAAAAAGCCTTGATGGGCATCTGCTGTATTCCTGTTATTTTACTACATTAGCAGATGAATATTGTACTTTTTTTTATCTTCCCCTCCGAAACGGATGTCAGATTAGTCAGTGTGCAGTTACGTGAATCATTATATTTGCCTTTTTGATTAGTGGTGTGTTTGTCTACTTTTCTACAATTGCCTTGATTTTTCATTAACAGCAGCATGCTCAGGTTTTCTCCAGCCAGCTGTTTATGGTTGGGTCTAGTAACTGTGGCCTCCAGGTGGTATTCTGGGATGAGGACAGGAGGCGGGATGAGGACTTGCAGCCTGACTGGAGACTCTCCTGTTTCACAGCGTGAAGGAGAAGGCAGTCAGTCAGCCTATTGCCTGCACAAAAATCTTTGAGAGATTCCCCTCCACGTGTATGTGCCCATGTATTTTCCCAGAAGAGGAAGCAGTTGGGATTTTGGCTGTTAATTAGAGGGCAATCTTAAGAGCTTAAAAAGGATGCCTGTCATGCAGAATAGCTGCACATACCAAACTGTAGCTGTCAGTCATCAGGCATATCAGATTAATTTAATGCTCCCCATTTTTTAACAGAGACCATTCACATGGGAACAAGAATAACTTTTAAATTCCAAGAGCTGCTTCCAGAGAATGATAACTTGGCAGCTGCCAGGTCTTGTGACACTCATTTTGACATTCCCAGTCACATCTTGAGTGCTTTTTTTCTTTCTGTCTCATTTCTGAGAATAATTTTTCCTTCTCCCATGTACCTATTTCCCTAACAGACTCCTCCAGATCTCTTATGAACTTGGAAATTGGAACTAATCCTCCTATGATGGATCAGCCTGCCCTGTTGGTATCATCTTGCTCTCTGTCCTGCCGTCTTTAAACCACAAATGTAATTTCCTTGTGTTGTAGTAGTTTCCTACTGCCTGGTAGTAGTGTAAGGAAGTGAGGGGAACTGGGCATATGAACTAGCAATATATAAAAAAAATACACATTTTGGTAATTATTTAAAAGATGCAAGTAAGTGAGCAGTGCCCATAAACGTGTTTAGTGCCCTCTCAGCTGTCTGCCTGCCTCAGGCTTTTGGGTAAATGGGGATTTTGAGCGGGGAGTTGCAGGGCAGCAGCTGCCTGAACCAGCTTTTGAAAAGCATTTGACGTTTTGTGGAGGGCAGGGGGGCTCAGAGCTGAAACACAGAGGTGGGACTAACCTGAACGTGAGCCTCTAATGCTAGTTGAAATGCCTTGCAGCAGCCTGTGTGGGCTGTATGTGCTGCTGTGGAAGGGTGCAGGTCTCCTGCCAGCACTGTGTTTCATAGATCTGTCTCTTGCCGGGGTTTCTTGACCCGGTGCTGAAGTAGCTGCTTTTGAATCATCTGGTGCATGCATTTGTAAATAGTGGAGCTGTGTGCTCTCAAATCTCTGGGCGGTACAAATTTGATCCAAGTCCAGTGTGACCAGGTGATTGCATTTCTGTTGGATTAGCCAGGGGATGCAGCGAGGTGTTTGGGATGATTAGCACTATGGCAGCCTTGATGCGACAGGCGCTGTGTAATCTGGCATAAAACTAGATACTGAGAGATGATACCTGGTTTGTCAGAAAGTCTTCTGGAAAAATGTTACACTGGAAGTTTTGTGAACGGATTGGAACTGGTGAAGGAAATGTGCATGGAGGCTGTGTTACGTGGTGCAGGCTGACCTAAAACCAGATGTACAGTCTTATGGAACCACAGCTCTATTTCCTCCTCTTCCCCTTTGTTTCCATGCACCTGAAGGTGCAGGTGTTGTGCCTGAGGAGCCACTCTGTTTGCAAAAGAGTGGGATGGTTCAGCCCTCACTAGCCTGCCTTAGTTGTAGCAAGATGGAAGTGGCAGTATTACTTCCCAGCACAATATCGTTACAGATCGAGTCTCAGACCCGGTTGTATGGTGCTAAATTCCTAGTGTTGGCATATGGCTGTGGTTTGGGGACCAATTTTTGAGCTGTGTTTGAGATTGAGGAATACTGATCACATAAATACTGAAAAGACACGACATTTACCCTGTACATAGTTTTCAAACAACAGATTGATGCAGCCATGAAAGAGCTGGGGAGGGTTAACTGTTAAAATTACATCTGACAGGCTAGAGGAGGTTACTGTTACTGGTTATTCCTGAGCACTGCTTTGCTACACTATAGTACAGGAGAATGACAGCATTTGTTGTACCGTACTCTGGAATTTGATGCATTTTACTGCTGGACAGTTTTTCTAAACTCACTCAATAACCCTAACATTTAATAACCTGCTGAATTACAGACAGCTTACATTGGGCAGGGGAAGAATGACCTGGGGAGATGGGATAACTGGATTTGGAGAATTCAATTACATACCACATTTCACAGTTCATAGCACTTTGGGCCAAGGCAGGGACAGTGCAACCATCTAACCTGACCTCTGCAATACCGCGTGTTTCACCTGCGTGCCCTATGTGCGGTCTTTGCTCCAGGTCTTGTGCCTGTGATGAGGAAACAAGTTTGTACGGGATGTTTTTTTGCAAACAGTGGCTTTGAAACGTGATTATCTTCCCTATCTTAGGTAGTTACCCATCTGTTTGTGCTGTGGTGGCTACTTAGGACCATCATGGCATTGGGGTGCCCAGAGAGGTAAGCAGAATAGTGGTGTGGAGCAGACATGCCCTCCTCTGACCCAGGCCAGTCCCAAGCAGCTGCTGTTTCACTTGCCTGCCTGTGTGCTTGACGTGCCTCTGTTTGGTCCCTGCCAGGTAGAAACCAGTGTTTGGGGGTGGGGGCACTGCACTGGTGGTGTGTGAGAGGAGCTGTTCACTCCTGCCCGTGGCTGTGTCCTCCTCCTGGAGATGCAGGTCATTTCTGAGCAGTCGCTGCCAGTCTGACTGGTGCATTGGTTTCAGCCTGAACAAATGGTGGGAGAGGGAAGCTTTGGGTATGACTTTTTTCTCTTGTGGTCAGATGAGTAACCTGAAACTGGATCTGCACGCATGAGCGATACAGAGTGACCAGCTTCTTTCAGCAGGTGCATTCATGATTCCGAACCATGGTTGAACTATTATGGGTTTGCACCAAAGGAGAAAATCATGCTTTGAGGTACCTGCTGGCTGCAGAGAAGACTTTAAATGCAGCAGAACTAGTGTGGTGGTTATGCGCTGCCAGCTGTGATGAGCGGAGGAGGTTACTTGGCCAGTGGTGGCTCTGTAACTGGCCTAGTTACAGAAGTGGTGAGCACAGGGGAAGCTGCAGTAATGGATTTCACCTGCTGAACCCTAGCAACAGCTTTTGAACCATATTCAACATCGAATCCCTGTCTTTGAACCAGTGAACCTTTTCAGCTAAATGATTTCAGTAAAAAAAAATACGCTAAAGATGTAATCAGGGAAATTTTTGTCTTTTTTAACTGGGGAGAAGTGACATCCAGTTGAGAAATGTTTGCTGTTGTATTTACAGGTGACAAGAAGTACATTATGGGACCAAACGTTTCCACTGTTGATGCCACTGTCTTCGGGCATCTGGCACAGGCAATGTGGACACTACCAGGGACTCGACCAGAGAGACTAATCAAAGGTAGGAAAGCTTAAGTGATCTCTGATGAAAAACTGTCGGTGGCATTTGCCGTGTTTAAACTTGGAGCACCTTGTAAGGACCTTGTTCTCCCAAGTAACTAGTGATAGGATGAGAGGAAATGGCCTCAAGTTGTGCCAGGGGAGGTTTAGATTGGACGTGAGGAAAAATGTCTTTACTGAAAGAGTGGTTAAACATTGGAAGAGGCTGCCCAGGGAAGTGGTTGAGTCCCCATCCCTGGAAGTATTGAAAAGACGTGTAGACGAGGCGCTTAGGGACATGGTTTAGTGGGCCTGGTGGTGTTGGGTTGACGGTTGGACTCGATGATCTTAGAGGTCTTTTCCAACCTTAATGATTTTATGATTCTATGATGCTATGATTCTATGACATTTGAAGACTGCAGCAGCACTTCAACTGCATTGCAGGCTGTTCTTGCCTTTGATGTAGCATTTGTATCCTGTAATGTTGTTTTCTCTTAAAATTCTTGTTTGTTTTCTCTTTAATGTTCTACGTGGTAATTGTTTCTGTTCCTGTACTTGATCTTTTCCCTGTTTAACATAGCAAAGACTGAATGCATCTCAGGAATGAATGCTGGGTAAAGTATGAGAAGACAGAAGCACGGCCATGAGCCAAATTCTGCTGAACTGAGTAGTTTCATTGATGGTGGAACTGCAAGTGCTATTGTCCCACTGAAATTACAGCCTGTGCTGTTACTGAAGATGCTGGGAAGGAAAAAGTCCAGCCTGACTTTGGAGTCACTGTGTTTTTGCATGAATTGGAAACCAATATACCCCTCCCCTCCGCACTTTTTTTTAACTTTTTTTCCTTGTGGGGTGGTATAGGCATGTGGAAGTATCTTTGCATCCCTTTTCAGAATAAAACCACACAGTATGAAGAATGGGAAGAGCTAAGAAGGAAAAGGATGTGAAATAGGTGTAAAAGGAATGAATCTGACCTGTAGGTCTACTCTGTGCAAGAGAGAGCTACTAAAGCAACAGTTAGGAGGCATAGACTTGCTCATTATTAAAACTTTGAGGAAAAAAAATACTTGAGATGAGGACATAACTATTGTCTATACAGTTCTTCCCCTTGATGTCTAGGGAATCATGGATAAAATTCTGAAGGGTCCATGGCTTTCAAGAAGGACTACTATGTTTGTTGAACTAGTTTGTCTCTAACGAAAATAAATAGATGGCAATAGATGCAAATACCCAAGCAGTATGGATGATTCTCTGTACGCATCCACCTACTCATGCTATTGTGAGTGCAGGTTTCACATACCTATTCCCTTTAATATGCTATTATTTCTTTGTTCTTTGAAGTTTTTTGTAATTCCTTCTCTAAGCATACTCTAAGCATACATGTATGTATAAACATAAGGCATAAGGTACTAAGGCTAGGAGCATTAGGGGTGAGCTGGTGAGCCAGTGACCATATAAAAACTTTAAAATGTGAATTGATCTTGCAGACAACGCTGCCATCTGGTGGTGGAAAACCCAAATTCACTGTATTTTGATGAATGTATTGTGTATATATAGGATCAAATTCTGTCTTTAGAAACCAGGTTTCTGCAAAATAAGCAAAAATTTTACTATGAAAACCCTACAGTATTAGTATCTTGTCTTGATTTATTTCTGTAGAGGTTGAATTTGGGATAGTTATTTTGCTACATGCACTTATGTTCATTCCAGTGTAACCCTTCTTGTTGAATGTAGATTAATAATATATGTTTTAAGTTACATGAAAGTTACAAACAGAGCCGCTAAGAGGATTGATGGGATCTTGGAATTTTGAAACCTCTTTGGAAAGAACCTGCACAATTTGTTTCCAAACAGTGCTAACATGTTTCTGCATCAGCAGGTGAGTTAGAGCATTATTGACTGGATGTATTTACTGGAGTCTGTTGTGCTCTGTTGCAGGTGAACTGATAAACCTTGCTATGTATTGTGAAAGAATAAGGAGGAAATTTTGGCCAGAATGGCACCATGATGATGATAACACTCTGTATGAATCTGAGGAAAGCAGCGAAGCAAGCAAGACTTACTCACCTTTGCAGGACTTCAGTTTTTATTCAAGGACAGAAACATTTGATGAGGAAGGGAACAGTATTTCTCAAACCCCTGACACAGATTACACTGGAAACTCCCTCTTTGATTCAGATGTGGACATGGATGACTACAGAGATCATGAACAATGCAAGTGATGTGTGCAAGCATCTCCCATTTTGCAGACAAGCTGTTTCTTGGGATCAGTCTGATTTATTTTCTTCTCCGGGTTAGGAAGAGGTTTATACCACTTTGGAAGAGACCATTGTGCTTGACTCAGCTGTCACATGCTACCTGGACTATTTCAACCTTATTTCATTTTGTGTAACTGTTCAGGTGGAACCAAGGTAAACAGTTATTTAAAACACATAGGGGCAAACTGGAGGTCCAGAGGGCAACAGGACGTTTCAATCTACATTTTTGTTCGCATTCGAAACCAGATCCTGCAACCAGGTCAGACAGACCTCTGGGAAGTGGGGCATTTGCGAGAGCTGGTTTGTGTTGATGTCTTATCTTTACAGGAATGGGTTGAGGACAAAAATGGAAGAGGCATGACTGGCACACCTTTCTCCCATGGAAGAAAATGATTGGTTCTGTGTTGATTTGGCAGAGTTTTGGGGGAATTTTATTTGATAGCTACCTGTACTCTGAGTGCATGTGTTACTAGCAGTGTCTGCAGGAAAGAACTGATCCTAGTTCTTTTGGAGACAGTCAAGGAAGGCAAGAGGAAAACATATTCCTACAGAAAGGAGCTTTTTAATGGTTCTTGTTCTTTGCAGAAGATTGAAATCGCTACTCTGGAATATTTTTATTCAGAAGGGAAATGTCAGTTTTAATGTATAATCTCCCAAATACTCATCTGGAGTGTGTGTTGGCCAAAGCCTGCCTCAGGCATCTAAATTTCTTCTGTGTTTTCGAATTATTATTGTTATGTTTTTACTTCCTGCCACTGACTGTTGTCCGCTGCTGCTAGGCAAGGCGAAAGAATTGGGATTTGTTACTAAAAGTCTGGTGCATCTCAGCGGTGGGTGCTTTGTGCTCTTTACCAACAGACATGTCAAACCCATGAAGCTTTCAAAGTGATTTGGGGTATTCTAGGCTTGGGATGCTGTGTAAATGCAAGATGTTGGCCCAGGCAATCAAATGCTTTAGAGCTGCCTGGGAAGGTGCTTCAGTGGGTGCTGGCCACTGTGCTGGCTTACAGTGCACAATCCCTAAAGGCAGTGCACGGGAGGCAGTTGAGCTAGGACTGTTGCGTCAGCCCTGCCGCCTGTAGGGATTTCCAGGTGCTGAAAGAGTGACCAGAATTGATTTTAAGGCGCCTTTGCTAGCACATCCATGAATCTGGAACCCCAAATCCAGAGGGATTGCACAGGTGCTGACATGCTTTGTGTTCATATCTCCCTAAATGCAGGTTAGAGGTGAGAATGAATCCGTTGGATTTACTCACCAGTTTGAAGGTAAGCATGTACATCAGCTGCTTGGCCATGACTAGTTGGTTTTAAGTAGAGATAAAGCATATAGAACATATAGACAGCTGTGGTATTTGTAAACATGCATATAAAATTGGGTATTTGCCTGCAGACTCTGGTGGTGGCCCATTTAAAAATATTTTAATTATGACTTTCTCAATGAGTTAGTTAGATGAATCAGGATCCCTCAGCAAAATTTTTATAATGTGTTGGTTGTGCCATATGTTCCGGGAGCAGACAGGGCAGACAACTGCTTTAGGATGTTAATTGTTGGTAGTCCTAATAGCCTGGAGCTTGAAATAACTCCAGCTTTCAAAGAATACCTCTCTTTCTTGGATTGTGGAGTGTCTCCTGCAGAGGAAAGCACTTGCTCTACGGAAACACTGAGCTAGCTGTGGCTCTGAAAACAGGGACACCCGTCTGCAGTGAGTTCCCAGGTCTCTTCATGCATGGGAGCCACTGCAGAGAGAGCTGGTAAGTTTGGTGTGGTCTGAGATGGGTGTGAATTTGCACCCGTTTCCTCAATTCCCCAGGCATGTCCTTGGAGCCATGTTCCAGTCAATGGTCTCCATTGTTGTGGGCAAGTATCATTTGCAAAGTGAACCAAAACTCAGAAGGAGGAAGATATCATCCAGTTACTTGGGACTCTTCTTAGGAAACTAAGCACAGGAATAGGGCACAAGATGATAAGTCTTGAAAGGACAGAGATGATGGCCTGAAATGCCTGTGAAACTTCATAGCCAAGTCAGGGCAGATGCTACCTGCAAAGATGTAGGTATTGGTATTCTGGATAAAAGACGTCCATGTCAAAAAGCTCCTCTTTTAAAAACGTTCGTATGTTAGAAATTCTGATGGAGATGTTCTCGTTAATTTACCCATGCGTGTTTGAAGGCTGTGCTTTCTCCATCTTTCCAGCGTTGGGAGGGTGTGCTTGCAGGTACGGAGGCTCCTGCTGACAGCAGATGAGTCCCAGCCGTGAGTCACAGTTATTAAGAGACCAGCCTGAGTTCAGGAGACACTGTCACCTTTATAATTTTGGTGGGCTGACAGATCTGTCTGCGACAGAGGCCCTTGCAACATCCTGAAACGCGGGTTAACCAGAAGTCGACAACGTCATTTTGCCCTCCCGTGTGTGCGCAGCCAGATTTGGATTTTGTGTGGCTGGGTGCGGAGACGGGAGATGCCAATGCAGTGCACAGCCGGTGTCGTGCCACGGCCCCATCCTCCTGCTGGCACCTGGAGCTGCTGGCGTGGTGGGTAAAGCCAGTGCTGCTGCACCACAGCAGGGGTATCTGTGCCGAGGATGTAGGTGCCATGCGGGGCCACGGTTACATTCGCACCCAGCGTTTTTTGCTTCTGTTGTGAATAATCAGTGTGCCTCGGCAGAGGCTGAACCTCACCCTGACCGGCCAGGTAACGGGCTTTGCCCCTGGGGAGGGTGAAGAAGAAAGGATCGGAAGGGGTTGCAGAAGGGGAAGTGGCTTTTTGCTGTCAGCTGAGGTTTTCCAGGGTCTTAATCAGCGAGGTGAATATATTTTTCAGGTCGTCACATGCCTTCCCTTTCTGAGAGACTGCTCAGGTTACTTTAGAGAAGTTAGTTGGGAGAAGTTAGCTGGCTTTCTCCTCATGACAGCCACTCTTGATAAAGTCTGCGTTTCTGTGTTTGGCTGTGTTTCAAACTAGAGGTGAAATTAGGAAACGGCGTCTCTTTAGGAATTTATAGATGTAGTATTTTGTCCAGGTTTGGTACGAAATCCTTGGGTTTACTTATCCCTTCCAGAAACAAATACTGATTGTTACACCTGTTTAAAAGGATTTAATCCAAGCTTTTTTCTTTTGGAAGCTGGTCTTGGTAAAGTGTTGGGGGTGGGGAGGGGGGAGATGTTTTTAAAAAAACAAAACAAAACTTTTTTAACATCTGTGAAAAAGTGTTAATTCATTTTTGTTTGCATGGGGAAAGAGAAGGCAAGTTTTCTTCAAAAAAAAAAAAGAAAGATTTTTTTGACTTTCCAAAGTTCTGCTAAAAGAGCAACATTTTCTTAGTCCCGCAGTGTTTGTGTGATTTCCACCCCCCCCCCCCCCCGATCTTCTCTATTTTTTAGCTTAGTGCAGAGGGTCTATGCAGAACTAAAAATAGTTGGAGAGCATCTTTACTTCCTCCTGTGTTTTTTTTTTGTTTGTTTGTTTGTTTTTTTTCCTCTCCCTCACTGATCAAAATTGCAAGCAAGTCTGTCATAGGGATGCTGGAGGTCCCGGCTGTGCTGCTGATGGGGGTCAGGGACATCAGGTGTCTCTGCAGTGGTGACACCTGGGACAGCCGCAAGGTGCCGACTGCCCGGCGGGTGAGCTGGGATGGCCGCTTCAGGCTGGAGCTGGAGGGCGATGGATGCCACGATGTCATGTCTGAGGTGACACGGACCACATAAGGCTGGGGGTCCTGCCACCATGGCCAGACACTCATTGTGGGGTGATGTTAGGAAGGGTTCAGGGACCCTTGTCACAAGAGTCAGATGTCTGTGAGGTCTCTGAGAGCATCACAGCTGCCAGTGCCAAACCTGGTTGTGGTCCCAGCTGCAGCCCTGGGCTGGTTTCAGGTAGACGGCGGTACATGGTCCTGGCAGGAGGAAAGCTAGCTTGGGGCTCCTCCACACTGTCCGTCCCCTCCCAAAATAGGGCAGGGGGCCCTTGGATGGTCAGGGGAGGAGGCAGTGGGTGGGAGAGGAGAGGGTGGGATGCGGGGAGGGTGCTGAATGGCGGGTCGCTGCAGGAGGACAAGGGCTGAACCTGCAGCCTGGCCAACGCCGTTCCAGCAGCCGGGCAGGAGCCCTGCTCCGCTCACGAGCTGGAGCGCAACCCCTCATCCTGGCAAGGAGACAGCGTGGTTCCTCCTGGTTACTGTACCTTAAATACCGCCAAAGGCCGAGTACTGCCTTTGTTTCTGTAGTGCTGCTTTAAGAGAATGGATAATTGGTCTGCTTCTCGTTTGGCAAATGGGAGTTTAAAGCGAGCCCTGCATTTCCAATAGAGTTAGATTTGAAGCAGTCTGTTGTTTTCTCATGTGAATTGCAGTGTTTGACTGTGTAACATTCTGTCATGTCAGAAGGGATTTGCTTACCCCTGTCGGACTCATTGGCTCTGTCAGCAGAGCTCACCGTTACCGAGTGGGAGAAACAGACGCTGGGATGTATAGGTCCTACAGGAATCCTACAAATGTGGTGCTTGATTTAAAAACCAAACCAAACCCGATGTTTCAGATCTGGAGGACTGTTCCCATCCAATTATAACACTGCAAGTCACACGTTTTGATCTTTAAAACCTTGGCAATGTCCCTCCAGATCTATATTCTCTTTGAAAAAAATATTGCCTGAAATAATTCTGCAGCAACAGTTCAGGCACAAATTTCCTTTTGTCAGTGATGTCTGCTCAAGCAATCATGACAGTTTCATACTGTTTTCATTGAAAGGGCTGTATCTGTCAGATACTAAGCCTTACAAAATATTGCCTGCTGGAAAAGTGTGTTACGTGCAGATTTATGCAGGGCAGCTCACCAAGTGAAATTTCTGTGGCAGAGGAGGAATTCAAGTGGGTCTTGTCCTTAGATGTTTGAGTAAGAATTTGAATCTGTTTTCTGACAAGTAGCTATTTAGCCTAGCCCCCTCCCCCATCCCCCAATACTGCAAAATTATGAATTACGCATGTGGTCGAAATAAAGCAAATTATGCTCTCTAAATGCAGACTTGTGTTGGACGGCCCGGCAGCTGGAATATGGAAATGGATATACGTAGTTTAGGTGTGAGTTGCGCCATATGCAACGGCTGTCAGCAGCTGTGATCTGGAGGAGCACCCAAGATGTAATATCTAATCCGTGGACCAAGAGGACTAGAGGTACTTTTGAATGACCGCGGTGGCCTTCAGCAGTTGATCAGCGCTACAAGCGTTCGTGTATGCTGTGCTATGCTTCGGGTACTCGTTAGTGCTAGGTAGGCAGTGGAGGGACTCCTTTCGGTAGCTGTGGCTCCGGTGAGGCTGCCAGCATGCTGTCATCCCGTGGCTGCGCTGCAGAGTCATCTGCATCCTGGTGACGAAGAGCAAGGACAAGGATCCGTTTGGATTTGACCCCTGTCATGAGCATTGCAGCGAGCACACCTTTGAGCTTACCGGTGAACGTGGGCCGTTGTGTCCAGCTGGTGCCCTGTCGAGGCAAGGCGTTCTCCGTCCCCCTGTACCGCGTGGGTCTCTGACAGGAGCGGGGATTTAATTTTCAGGCCAGTGACCCTAGCCTTTATGGCTTTGCCTTAGTGGAGAGGTGCTGAAACATGAATCAGCTCTGTCCCAGTGGTTTTGGGCGGTCCTCCCTTTGGCCATCGGGGAGGGCTTCTCTTGTGTTCCTTCCGTATGGAAGTACCCTAATGCGAAGTACTCCTCAGAAGAGGTTTCAGCAGCTCCCTGAGGAGTTTGGAAAAGAAATGGGATGTCTGTATACAGCACAGGAATCTCCGTCGGTGAAACTGTGCAGTGTGTCACTGCAGTGCTAAACTGTTAGTACCACGTCCTGGTTGCCCCACTTGCAGATTTTTAAGGCCAGAGGAGATGGTTACGGGCATTTAGTCTGCCTTGTGCATAGAAAGGATTGTAGGATTTCATCTAATGATTTCCACATTCAGCTCAACAAACTAAAGCTGAAATGGAGCATATGCTTCCAAAAGGCATTCAACTTTTGCAGAACAAATAAAATCCTGCCCCCTTTGAAGTCACTGACAAAAGTGCCATTTGCTTCAGCGGGGCCAGAGTTTCTGACAGAGCTTCCAAGTGACCCAGAACTTACCACTGTCTTATCCTCTGTGTAACTATCCTCACCTAAAAATTTGCCTTATTTGGGGCAGTAAGGCAAACAAGATGTGACCCTTGTTTTTTTAAGCGCTCTCAACAAAAAAAAAGACAGTGCTTTTTTAAGCTTCACTGGTCATGTTGATATTCTCACCGGGCACTACGTTTGCGTGTGTTCTTCCCTCACTTCTTAGCTTGTTCTTACAACTAATCTTTCCTTGAATGTACAGGTTTTTATTTTTCAAGATACTTGAAGAATGCAAGTCCCAAAGTTTTAACCATTGGGGTGTGCAATCCAGCAAGAATAAAGTATATGTAGATGGGAATGGGGGGAGGGATATATCCAGCTGGCTGCAGTGTACGAGGTTTAACTAACAAAATGAAGCAACACGTTGCTAAAGGAGGACTTCAGTGCTGTAGCTGCGTTATGTTGTTTGTCTATGAACTTACATGAGACATAGATTATTTTAGCACTGTTATTACTACTAGTTTATAAAGCCATATTTAAAATTGTACACTTAATTGTAACATAACTTTAAATTGTGCACTGTGTTGATCCATGTGTGTGTATATATATGAAAATCTGTATATTTTGTCTTTATGGCGTATGTCATTGGTGTGTAAATTATAACTAATGGATCTAAAATACCTTTCTGGTTCATGTCGTTATTCTGAAGGTCTCTCTGCTTTCTGTAGAGCTGTGAACTAATGGTGTTCTCTTACATGTGAGAGCGGGGAGTGTATGAAACTTTAATGGCCACTGAGTTAACCCACATCTCCTCAGGCAAATACTTCAGCCACCAGCATTATTTGGATGGGGTCACTCTGTCACTGCTCATCTCTCCCCTTGGCACTGCAGGAAGGATTTCAGGGGCCAGCAGAGGAGGAGGGACTGCACTTAAACTTGGGCATGAGGAGGGGTCCCTGATGTTCTCTCTCTTTCGTGGTTAATGCTACCAGCATGAAAATAAATAATCCTGGGAAGGGGACTCTGTCAGAGGAGTGCGTAAGCTTTAAGGTCTTTGCGCAAAGCACTGTGCTGGCTAGTTTCATTGTACGAAAATATTTTGGAAATTTTTTAGCAAATGTAAGTCCTTAGCCAGACTTGGCATGCTGCCCGAATGCAGCACGGGGACTGTGTGACAGGAGACTTGGCCTTGCTGGAAGAAATACGGGACAACGGCGTGCAGGTGATAAACGTACAAGACTATACACAGTTGCCTTCAGACCTCTCACAGGCTTGACGTCAAATCCTGCTTCTTAAGTGCTGATGTCAGTGTTGCAGGCATAAACATCTACGTTTAATAAAAACCTGCTGGGTGGGTGTGTAACCACCCCCTGCACTTAAACGTGGAGCTGACGTTTTTCCTTGTTCTTTGGGATGCATCAGGCGCCCGCAGTGGGGAGCACAGGGCGCAGGTGGGTGTTCTTGACCCGCAGGGGGATGCTTGACCGATGCCTGCCACTGGTGCCGTGGGAAGCCCTGCGAGCGCCCAGCCGGCCTGCTGCTCTTGCTTTTGCAGGTCCTGCTCTCGTGTCCCTCCTGCCAGAGACGCAGCCCGGGGCAGGGGATGCTTCCTCTCCAGTGAGGATCAGGGCAGTGCCTCAAAGCACTGGCTGAGGGGTGGGAGAAAGGCAGGGTGGGATTTATGGTCTATTTACCCAACTTCATGTCTTGAAGGGGACAGGCAGGTGCACTTCACCCACCTGAGCATTAAAAATGACAAGTCAGGCCCAACCCTGTAGCACTGTTCTGAATAGATTTTTAGCTCCTTTCATTGCCTTACAGTTTTATGGCCGGTGAGGTTGATGTTTATAGACTCTCCATGAAGACTAGAAATGTCAATGTATTTAATAAACATGGAGGTCAGAAACATATACCTAGGTTGAAATACAGGGCTTGAATCATTAAATATTGCAAGCTCAGAAGAGCTAGCAGCCAAAACTGAGAGCCCTGTCAAGGTCAGGTCTGTCTCCATTCCAATGAACTTCGGTCTTGGTGAAATAATAACAAACTCTCTTTATCCCCCAGTCCCAAAAACTTTAAATTATGGCATGTGAGAAATACTCTGGACATTACACGGTAGTTCTGGGCCATGCGGGCACATGCAGCTGCTTACTGCAGCCTTGCCAGCAGGAATTTGGTTAATCATAGTAACTGGTGGTAAGCCTGGTCCTTACTTCAGAGAGCACTGCCGAAAAGGTGAGAGTGCCCGTGTTTTCCGTGTGAGGAGATGGAGGCGGGTAGTCTGGGGGTGCCTCAGGACAGCACCCTTAAGGGAACTGCACAATTAAGTTTCCTGAAAAGCCGTTTAGCCATCAGCCAGATCCTGGGTGGGAATATTGTTCCTGTTCGTTGCAGGGGGTTGGAGTAGATGACCTTTAAAGGTCCCTTCAGTCCCAAACCATTCTACGATTCTAATATTCCTCATTTTCCAGTGAAATTGTTAATAGCAGCTGATTAGAAGTCTCTATGCCAGCTCTGTCCCCACTCTGATGTCTGTTGTGAGACTGGGGTTCAGTTGCCCAAGGTAGGTGCCCAGTATCTCCTGAGATGCTCTGGGAGACCTGGGGCATCTGTGCAGAGCTGCAGGATGCAAGGGAGACCTGAGACCAGGAGCTGCAGGCAGAGGCCAGGTAGGCTATCTTAAGGCATCTGAATTGATGGCTGAACACCCGTGTTTAGACAACTGAACCCACCCTGGATAACCACTTTAAAGGGAAAATGAAAGAAAGTGATGGTGATGGTGTTACAACTAGTATTATTCAATGTTTATATTGTGGTTGGGCTCAAATAATCTGACCAGCATGAATCCTTGCATGCAATGTTCTTCAGAGGCTCAGACTGCCTACCACGAGGTTTACAATCCCAGAAAAAAAGTGGTGCATCAGCAGTGAGAAGAGAAAGACGGTCAAGTGGCTGTTGTTTCAACATTTGGCTCTGGGTTTGGCCATGTACATTTGCTTTTATGTTAAGACCTCGCTAGGCATCTCTAGGTGTCTGCACTGTAATCTGTGGAGATCTGCTCCGAGTGGCCCGTGCAGCCTCACGGCTCCTCAGCGGAGCAGAAGTGCCTGTTCTCTGGTGAGCTGAACTGCTCCCGCTCTGCTGACTGTATGGCCCAGATCTCTGTGGGTGATAGTGGAAGCCAAACATTTAGCTCACTAGTGTACCCTACAGTCCGACATCAAAATTAACACCGCTGAATCCCATCCGTTTGTGTCTTAACCTGGAAGCCCAGCCATCACCTCTATTTTGATACTTTTCCTGGGAAATGACGTAGCATTGAAGACACAAGAAGTCGTTCAAGGCAACTCCAGGCTGTAACATTGAGCACTCCAGGGTTAGGAAATACCAGAGTTCAGTTGCCCGTATAGTTTTAATGCCACCTCTTTTTGCATAAGTATTGAGTTGCAGATTTCAGTTCTTTCAGTCTCTTACTTTTCTTTTTTTTCCTTAAGACCTCTGCCTCATCTGGTGCAGGGGGTAGAGACTAGTGAATTAATGATGAGCTGGTGGTGATTTCATTTGAAGTGTGACCCCCAAGCCTTATTTACTGTGCAGGATTCAAGCCCTACAATGGCAACAGAATGATTAATTTCCTCATGAGCTTCTCTGTGGCAGTCATTACCATGGTTTCTGGCTGCTTCAAAAATACTAACAAGTTTATTTTCACAACATCCCTGTTGAGATGCAGTAATAGACAAGACTAGAAAGATAGAGTTGTCAAGAGCCTTGAAACTAAGTGCAAGAAACTGGAATTTGATATAGGAAGAGCCAGTGGATGGACTCAAAGGAAAGATATAAACAAGCAATAGGCATCGAAGATATTCTTAGCAGATGCACTTTATGTAGGTTAGAGGGTCTTGGAGAAGTGCTGATTACTCTAGGATGGAAGATGAGGGTCTAAAATAGAGCCTTGTTTGTCAAAACAGGAAGGAAATGATTTAAAGGAGAAATGTGACACAGAAGTAATAAGATATGGAGAGAGGAGGCATGGGCTGTCACCAGGCAGCAGCCCTTTTTCTGTCCTTCACAGCAAAATCTGCTGCAGCTGATGGTGCGCTGCCCTTACAGATAATAATGAAAGGAGCTTAGTTTTCTCTGCCCAGGCGTTAAGGTTGGGCCACGCTTCGCCATTGTTTAGAAGGCAGCATTTGTTTGGGAGCCACCCGAAGCACAGTTATTATCTAATAAGAAGCTTTGATTTGTCAACTACGTCTATACATAGAGAAACTGCTGTGATTTCACATACGGTGATTCACTGTGTCAAGGAAAACCATAATTATTCAGCGTGCAAACTTCACCGCATGCTAACGTGGCTCTTGTCATTGTGGCTTCTCGGCACCCCTTTTAGCCTGTGAATACAGCATCACAGAAATAGCCAGTGGAGCAGGGAAAGGTGATTGCTCCCAGGAGGATCCAAAGTGCTCGGAGGTGGAGTGACGTGCTCGCTGTCACTTGGGAGACCCGGGGCTGAGCATAGGAAAGGTTCCCCCTACCCTAGCCTTTCTCTGCACCCAGCCCTATTTTTGGTCCCGTTGCTGAAGATCATCAGTGATTCATTGTCACACAACAGTTCAGAAGGGGAAAATGCGAAGGTTTGCTGATGAAGAAAGCATCACCGTGAAAGCAGTTGGCTCCCAAATGTGTGTATCTTCTACTGCTGAAAAAGCAGGGGGTGAAGTTTGTGCCTCCTTTCTCCTGAGCTGTTGTGCAAGTTGTGAACAGCCCATGATTTTCCTCATACAGCTCCGGAAAACTTTCCTATAATATTTCAGCTGTGAAGTACTGCTACACATTTTAAAGGTGGGATTGTAGCTATTCTGCCTTCTCAGGCTTAGTACGATCTGAATAGTAAATATTCTCCCAGCTATCTGGCTTCTGAAAGCCAATGCCAGCCCTGCTATTCCCATTAAAATAATTCAAAAGATTACATTTACTTTAACGTACATGTCCTAACAAATGTGAGTTGGGAAGTGCCTGGATTTCATTGTAGCTCATAACCAGCTACCAAACTCCTGCAGAATACCAAGAGGTTGTAAAAGTTTGAGGATGATACGAAGAATTTCTAGCTGCTATGACTATTGTTAGTTAATTTATTTGCTTTCTGCTGTGAGGCCAAAAGCAAACCTTAACTGAAGAGGGGAGAAAAGTAACTAAATCTGATACACCATTTACATAGCTATGGATAAATCTGGAACCCACTCGGGGAATCAGAGTGAATGGCAATCTTTTTAAAGCCTGCTTAATGAAATGGCTCACAATATCAAATCCCTTAGATAAGTCATTAAAGAAGTCTTCAATCTTTTAGTGGAAGCCATGAAAATATTAGTACTTTTACAACGAGCTTGAAAATATGACGAACAAGAACGAATGGTATGATTGCTAACTAATGCCTCCGTGTTTTTGGAGCTGGCTAACAAGACAGATAAACGTCAATACAATACTTAGTAATGATTTGCCTTGTCTATTATTACAATTTTTTAAATCAGTAGATAGATTTCAAAGAGCTTTGGAAACATGCATCACCTGAGCCAGACAGCATCAGGAAAATGTCAGAAAGGACCATATATGTGATACATGCTGGCAAATAGCCGCGGCTGGTGGGGAAAAAAGCAAACATTTAAACAAATGGGGTAAACCAGAAGATATCGACAGGAGGAGGATGCAGAAGACGAGCAATCATTTTACAAATGCAAACCTAATGGTTCCTACGTGTTCATGGGGAGGAAGAGGGACGAGTTCCACAAGAGGGTATCTCCATCATATTTAACGTTATGATACCTGACAGTAGAGATCTGGTGGCTGCAGTGGGCAGGTTCCCATTCACAAAATCTACATGAAACAGCTTGCTTTATTGCAATGATGGGTCAGCCCATCTCTTAAAGTAGCTGATGCTGGCCAAGAGGCCAGGTAGATTTTGTGATAAACTTTTACCAGTCTAAAACCAGGCTTCTAGGCTTGGTGGCATCTTGAAGGCTTCAGAATGGCTTCTAACAGATTATCTTAAAATTCAGCATTTTCCATGCTAATAAGGTGGGAAACTTCTGGATTTGTTGCTGTTGTTTGAGGTTTCTTTTTAGCACCACGAGTAAACATTAGTAGATTCTGTGACAACTTTTACTTGCACAAATGTAAGTTCATACTTGTCACATTGAATTGTAAGTCAGGAAAAGGTTCATTCATCATCTAAATTAAACAGTTTCTCAGCTCTACAGATAATCTTGTATGCTACTGTCTTTTGGTGGCTGAGGACATGGGAAGAGGGAGAAGAAACTGGGGTGAGAAAGGAAATGATAAATAAAATACTTAACATTCAGGTAAACATATTTATAAAATCATAATTTGTACAGCCCTGATTACAAACATCGATGATTAAATTTCACAGATACCAAAACATGGCTGGAATAACTCGGAGGAGACAGAAGTAATTTATTTTGGCTTGAGTACTTCCCTGCAGCCTGCTAGATGCTGCCCTCTGGGGCAGCCTTTCTGTACGCACCACGCCACTCAACAAGGCAAAAAATGTTAAAAGCAGAACGAGTCATCCTGCAGCATTTCCGCTTACAAATCTTACTAAACTTTCCTGTTTCCATCCAGATTCAAGACAGAAGGATGCATCAAAGTAAAAATATTTTTAGGGAAATGAGTTTGAGGCAGCCCTGGCCCGAGCAGCAGCCTCACACCGTGCCCCTTATCTGATTCCCTGCTGCTGGGAAGCACCAGGGTCAGTTATTAATTGCACATCCCCAAACTTCTGTGCTGGGGTTAAAATGACAACTTTAGGTGTCAATCACCCTGATTTTGATTTGGTATAACAATGCCCTGAATAAGGAAAGGCCCAACAAAGTCCCTGTTTATCTGGTTTTTCATTCTCGCTGTGTGTGTAATCTCCGTCAAACAGAAGTGCCGTTTTTAACTGTAATCTAAGCCTATTTGCCTCCGTACCTGAGTTGAGGGTAGCTCATGTCATCAGGCCACTGCAAACATAAGCAAACGAAGCTTTGTTAGGTAAGTAAATATTTTCTCTCTTTGACATGTGAATGAAATGAAATAGATATGAGTGATTGACTGACACCGGAGATGTCAGACCCCTCGGATGCTCCCCTCCTGGCCTAGTTTAGTCAGCATTTTGTTCCATACGTATTCGAAATATCACTAGTTTTTGTTTATCCAGAGCTCTAAATGAAAGAACAATGTTTGTAATGCAAGGTGCTGATCCTTCGCCTCCTTTAGCCTCCCCATCCTAAGCAGGGTATATAGTCAGCCAGTTTCACATTCAAGCCAAGTGAATCATGCCATGAGCTTTCAGCAACACAATTACATCATCTAACGCAGATATACCATGTTTCTAAAGCATCTAGTGCTCCCTACTTGTACTTCATCTCTTAGCAGCCATATACGAGGAAGCAGAAACAAATCATCCACTTTGCATTCAGCAAAACATCTTTGTGGAGGACTGAAGTTGGGCTTCTACCTTATTTGCCTTCAGTTTGCTTTTGCAGTTCAACCTCCTCCTGGTTGTTCTGACGAGTCTCCAGCAGAGCTGGCTGCTCCCGCATGCGATGATGTGCATCCTCCTGTTCGTGCAGTCTGCCATCTCACTAGGAGAGGACCCAGCAATGAACGTTTCGACCATAAATATTCCTGTTTTCTTCCCTGGGGAAAATTGAAAGAGACTCTGAAGAGATCTTCTGGAAGAAGCTGCAAAAAAGGCCCTGACATCTTTCTTCAAGGGGTTGCCCACGTGGCACTGTTGTTGATTTTAGTTATGAATTGTTACTAGAAGAGAGACATGAGATGTTCCATCCAGTCTTGCTGTATTTATACATCAGGGAAACATACATAATTCTGTTGTTTGTGCCCCTTTCTTCTCCTTTTGCAGAATCCTCGTTGATGATCAATTGCTGTCAGCTGCAGGGAAGGTCCCCGTTGCGTCCTGAATCATTCCTCTGCAGACACCTCTTCTGTGCTTGTCTTGATGGATGCGTGGTGGTAGTGCAGTATTGCCGGCATGCTCGGATGACTCCTGGATCCCCCCCGTGGTGACAAGTCTGCCTCCTTAGTTTCTCTTGTTTCCAATTCCTGACCACCTACTCTTCCTTTTGTGGTGCCTGGACGTAGCTGTCCAAATGTACTTGCGTTCTGGAGATGCTATGTTGTGCTGAAACAAATGCCTCCAGGCTCTGCTGTGTGTCACCAACCCAGCCATCTCTTCTGTGTTCTGGTGGAGAGGAAACCAGGGCCCTTCCTTCTTCCCCCGTGTTGGCTACTTACTGTGGAGCCGTATTTAAATAGAAAGACTTGTACGTTCTTCAAAATTCCCTCTCCATCCCCTTGCTTAGGGGTTTCCTCACAACAGCTCACAAGGTGGCCCTTGCTTAGGGGTTTCCTCACAACCACAGGGTGGCCGCGGCGGGTTTGGGCAGCACGGGACAGCCCTCCACCGGATTCCCATGCCCCTGCCCTGGTGGGGACATCCGCCCCAGAGAAGCTGGCCCTCAGTTATCACATCTGCACCGACATCTCCTCTGTCGGCAACCTGTCCTTCATCTGACCTTCAGCACTCGCCTCTGTGGTGACAACACATCTTCCCATTATTTTCATAGAGACACGATGCACCTGCGCGGTGTCGGCAGTGTGGCAGTAATTTAGCACATTGCGGATTACTGATTGGTGAAAGTGGGAAACAGCTCATGCAAACAGCAGAAATTCTGAAAAATGTAGTAAATTTTTTGATTTAGGGTTGTTGAACATCTCTTAAACATCAATCGTATACGCGTTGACAACAAATACACCACACGCCAAAAATGCTGCTGGATCAAAAGCCACAAAATAACGCTTCCAACGCACTCGACAATCCCAATCCTGCCCCTTTGGCAACAGCATGGGAAAATGAGTAAGACTGTAATCCTATCTGCGCCCGATCCAGGAATTTTTCAGGGAGTCTTGCATTGTATTAAGGAAAAAAATAGGGTTAATCTCAGAGGATAATACTATTATAGCAAGAGTTTTTATTGAATTTGTCACAAGAAAGCACTATTATATTTTTCTAAAAATTGTAGAGAAGTATTAACACATTATACTTTCCCATGTTTTTTAAATTGTACACATAACATACCTTCTGGGTTTTTTGATTAATATTCTACCACTATTTAAGTTAAAAATGATCTTTCAGCCAACAGCCAAGCATTAAGTGCTGGGGAAAGACAACGTAAAGACAATCTACTAATTTGGCAAAGGTATTTGAATGGACTTGAAGATGAGGCCCTCCTCTGCTGCCAAGTGCTTTGGAGGTGCTTTACACACAGCCACGGGAGGGCAGTGGATGACTTGGATATGCGGTTTCTTTCTAGTTTTTATCTGTTTTTTAATCGTTTCGTTTCCCTTCCACCAAGCTCCTATCTTGTCAAGAAATAAAAATTTGACGCTGATGCGAGAAAGGGGATTTGATTTTCATTTCCCTCTGCGGGTTTGGCACATTTTCTTCATATTCTTGTTAGTTCAGCTTATCATCAGTGTGTGGAGAGAGTGTGATACCATCCCTGGTACTGCACGCAGGGCAAGAGGGGAGGGGCGGAAACGTGTTTGTACAACTCCTGTGTTTTCACAACTTTCAAGGTCAGGACTTCCTTCTGAGAAAAAAATAACAGGGAGCCCACAAACAGTTTAATGGCTATCTGTGGTGCTCACCAGTTGTCCTAGATGCACTCCGAATTCTTCCTCTTCGTTGAAAGACCTGACTCACATATTCAGCACAGGTTTCAGCCAACAAGCAGTTTAATAACAAAATTATAGCTCTAGACCCTCCTGTGGTTTGCTAATGGGCTGGTGTGTCTTTCGCCTCAGCTTTTTGCTAAGCTAGCAAAGGGTAAAAGTTGTAATTATAATCAGAATTAAAAATTTTTGGTAAAAACAAATGAAACAGGTCTCCTTGTGATCAGTATTAGTGGCCAGAGGGTCTCTGTGATGGACAAAAGACAACTAAAAATGTCAGGACAAGCTCTCGAGACTGACCCTGCACCCCGATCAAAGGTATAGAGGTTGGCAAATACTCAGGATCAGAGGAAGTCCAGCCTAGCAGCGAGCAGAAACAGCCACATACCGGCTGGACAAGCGCTCCATAAAGACCGAATACAAGTTTTACAGTTCACAGCAGAAGTGATGTTTGAAACATTTGGAAGCAAGTTAGGGAGAACAAAGGCTGTTTCTGTGGCACACTGAGTGCAGGGAGGAGAGGAGAGAATCCGCAGCCTGCCAAGGCGGTATGAAATATATGCCTGTGTCTCAATATGCCAGAAGCTTCTGGGCTTTATTCCCAGAACTCCTACTGACGGGTATGACCTTGTGCTAGACACCCACGCTTGCCGTGCCTCAGTTTCCCTATCGCAAAGTGGGGACAAAAGTCCCTCCGAATGGCTGTCAAGGAGCTGATTCCATAACTTTTTGATGCTGGGGAGAGGGTCTCTATTTGTATTTGAGTAGTATCATCTCTCAAGCATTTTGGAACTTTTTGATTTTTGCAGTAGGGTAGCCAGTCTTTGTGTTGAGGCATTGCAGAAAAAGAAGGTCACGGCAGAGGCAAAACTCACATTTCCCCAAGTACAAGCTCCATCAGCTAATTATAGAAGAACATTCCCTAGTAGATGACCAAGTAGGAGCTCTGTGACTTGTACTGAAGTAGTTTTGACTTCATGTAACAGACAGTGTATAAATATACTGGCCAGATGCATACCAGAAGGTTATTGACCAATCATTTCATCTGCCAGGTCGGCTGGTCACCAGTTCCCAATGCAAGGTTCAGCGTGCCCACGCTGACAGGAGAGGACGCTCAGATGGCACTGGAAAAGCAAAAGGAGCCTGACCCTTAACCATGAAGGGCAGATGAGAACCCACGGGGTGACTGATGAAAAACTCTATTTGACCAGGCTGATGCTTGCTGGGTCAGACTCCACATGCCCGCTGTGAATGGATTGGACTCGCTGTGTAGGTACACACGTGATTTATCTCTCGGTGGTTTTACACGGATTTACAAATCTGGCTTATTTTGCATGGGACTGCGGCCTCCCAGATCTGTCACCAGCCTTGGGTTGCAACACATTTCTTTCAGCTGAAGGCTTGGATTACACTACATCCAAAATTGCATGTAAACTTCAAGAAGCAGGATTTCTCCGTACTTGCGTTGCTTTCATTATTCACCTACATCAAAGTGAGCCTCCAGGCTCGTACCCGGATTTTTTTTTAAATCACCAGTAACTGATTTTTGGGGCAGGCAGGGAGAGCATTTCTGTTATTAGATTCTTGTTCCCTTTTCTGTTGGTTTCCTCAATTTTGGGGGCAGTAAGTTTGTTGACAGAAACATCTCCCGATAAAGTAGGTTCTAAATGACTTTTGTAACACAACAGGAAGGAATTGAGAAACCGTATCTGCAGAGATGCTTATTCCTGTTACCTCCTCTGAACAGCGAACGCCGCATGGGGGTGGTGACCATTTCAACTGTTTCAAGTATTGAATATTGCATACTGTCAGCTGGTTCCTTGTGACCTACCTGCCTACCAATAGGTAGACATTTCCTTTCTTTTTTTTTTTTTTTTTTTATACTTTAATATCTGGAGCTTTCCCCAGCATATCAACAACCAGTTCTAAAAATTCAGCTCCTTGCTGTGAGGTCTTGGCAGCCCGCTTGGCCTCCAAGTTCCCCATTTATAAAGTAGGAACAATACACTTTCTTTATTTCCTCTTCTGAGGAAAAGTCCATGGGAAACTGTGAGTTTCCCATGTCCTGAGATAAAGAGAGACATACGAATACCTACGGTAGATATTTTTTAAGTATTCATGTTGAGCGCTGTTATGTTGGGGGTAACGTCTAAAGACAGGGAGAGAAGCCAGAAGGCTGGAAAACTGCCACGGTGCATAAAGGTCCCACCTGGAACATACCTGAGAGTTTCCATTGAAGGAGTACTGACATTTCTCCCATGAGAAACAGTTTTTGCCACACGGAATTATTACCTATGGCTGGTAGGCCTGTGTCAAGTGAAAGTGGAGGGAAGTAGTACACAGAAATGACAAATTGGTTCCAGAACAGGATGTTAATTTTGACTTGCAGTCCCAATCCATAATGACTTTTAAGCATTTTCTGTTTGAGTAGTACTTGTAAATCATTCAATTACACACCAGATCTTCTCAACTGAGTTAGGACAGTCACTTGGATTGTGGGAGATGATACTTCAAATTCCTCCTCTAGTTCAAACCTAATCTAAACTCAAATGTTTTCCACTGGACTGCTGTGTGGTCTGTAGTGACATGTTCCCAGTTTCTTCTGCTGAAGCTGTTCTGCTTTACATAAGTGCTCTGTAGGTCCACAAACACGTATGAGGCAGGGATGTACTCTCCACAGTTCCCAACACAACAGCTGTAGGTTCAGGAGGAGGACAAAGAAAATGAATTGCAGGTTCGCGTTCAGACTCATTTGCCCTCCCAAAACAGCATCCCCCCCTGCCATTCTCTGAGAGACAATGAGGGCCAAGAGGGACCACTGGGGATTTAGGGCACTGCTCTGAACAGTGGAGGGTTTCAGTTCAGCTCTCTGCTCTCACAGAAGCACAGCCATCCCCATATCAACACGCTCCAACCTCCATCAATGTCTTCAGCACCAGGGCGCAAAGTCCTCCCCATCACGACCTCCCCTCACAGGAGATATTTTTTGACAATGACTTCTCCCCAGTGATATAGTCTTTACCAAAAGTGACCCCAACTGCAGCATAAATTCACCAGAAACACTGAAAAAAAGGTTGGTCTGGGTCAACCTGAAGGAACATTTTGGTTCTGAGTGCTCTTTCTGTTGCCTGTAGAGCTCAAAGCCAAATGCTTCTTCCAGGCTACGCAGTGGAAGTGGGTAGTGGAAGGGGAGAGAGGAACATGGGGTTACCAACATCAGCTAGTCTGCACTAAAAAAGTTTTGAGACGTCTGTTTTTGTTGCTGTTGTTATTTTTAAGCCACTAAATAAACAAGAAATATTAATGACATCAGTAATCCCTCCTGGACATGTGCCTGGTCATTAACTTCTTTTATTTTCTTAAGCAAAAGCAACAGCATCACACTGTGTTGATGTTTTTTCAAGAAAATATCACTAGCAAATAATCCTCTTAAGGAAGTGCAAGTGGCTGGAGGCAATGCTTGGGGCTAAAAAACACAAAGTGGACTCAAACCAAAACAACTGCTCCCCTTCATGCTACTCTGCGGCTGGGCCACTGTCAGAATACTAATACAAAGAGGTCTGGTTAGCCAGGCACTGGCTCACAAAACAAAAGGTTTTGACCCCTTTTGATAGAAAAAAGCTATGTTTGGTCAGTGAATACTGTCATATCTTATGAAGGGTAGAGGATAAATCAGGTAGCAGATAATTATAGTGTCAAAGCAGTAGATCAAGTCCATCCCTGCTGCATGCCAGTGGAATTCTGATATGTTTGACCAAATTTATTCTGTATTTTTACCTGCTACGTCAGCCCCGGTTCAACTTCCAGCGAAGGTGGTGCTAGCTGGCTTCCAGTGGGCCTTCAAAAGTTTTTCAAGGTGTTCCCAAACCTGATTGCTCTACGTAAGCCCAATTTTAATGGAGCAAATTTATAAGGCCAATGAAAGCTATGCGCTTTGCAGTCTCTTTGTCTTCGCATCTGAAGAGGGTTCTGAGGACTATCCTTGTGCAGAAATAGGCCCTGCTGACTATTACGACTTCCTGAACAGTCACAGATGCATCTCAAGAGCCTGATGATAAGCTTTATAGGTGAAAGCTGCAGAGGAAGAGTAGAAGCGATAAGGTTTTCTATTATCGTGAATTGATATTCATCACCAAGCCCATTTCAAGTGAAGATTGCATTTAACCTTCTTGTTCTTAAACAGTTTGGTTTATGCTCCCTGGTATTTAAGTGCCTGCTGTTTGCTGGAGACGGGTCAGAGCTCCAGGCAAAGTTCTTCATTTCTGGTGCTGGGGGCTCTCTTAAATTTTCATTTGGATATTTAGACAGTCTCAGGTTCCTCTGGGCTGTTTGCTCCGATGCAGTATCTAAAAGCTACCCTCATTACCTGTTTTTTTCATCCCCTTTGTAACATTCCCTTTGATTCTAAATCATCCTGTAGACCCTCTGATCCTGCTCTGTCAGATTCATTTCTTCCTGTGTAGTCAGTCCTGGGGCTTCTTCACTGCATCCCTTAATTTTGGTTCTTTTAAACCTTGGTGAGCTCCATGTTTGTACTGCCTAGCCTGAAAAAGCTGGCTCATCTTTATCTTTTTTTTTTCTTTGCTTATCAAACTGCACCCTTCCTAAAATGTTCTCCATTCCTCAGGAAGATGGGCATGTGATGCATCTAATTCTAGGAAAGGGGACAAAGACCTCTGTAAGTGTAGTTTAAGAGTGCTTAAAATTTTTGTCTAGTGATCTTTATGAGCCTGTTTGCCATTGTTTTCACTCTAATGGAATTCAGTGAACCTTTTTTCCACTTTTTCCCGTGAAGGGGACCTAAGTTCTCTAGGAAGTCTGTAAACTTATTTGTTCAATTAGCCCTTTCTCAAACCATGGGGTTATCGGGACTGGGAGAGCTGCTGGGAGCCCGGAGCACAGCTGGGAGGGTGTGCAGGAGACGTGGCAGGACTGGGTGGTGGAAGAGACTATTGCCTGCAGGGCCTCTACAGTGCGGCTTTTGCAGAAGCTGGGAAGTGAGTAGTGAACAAAACAGAAAACTGCAGTAAGGAAAAGGACAGCACCATGGTTTAGCTGGCTAATATCATCCTGGAGAATTGGATCTCGCCCCAGACAGAGTTTTTTGGTGATACTGAACAAGTAATTTAAATGACTGTGTATTTACAAGTAGCCATACCTGTGTGGTCCCTTCTTAAGGCTGTCCAGCCTGAGTCACTCAGCCTCTGCTTTCAGAGCAGCAAAACGCACAGCAATAAATGGAGTACATGGAGATTGACCCAGACACAGTGGCTACTACAAAAATGCTGACTATCCAACAAAACAGGCATCACGGGTGCTTATTCGCTTTGCCTAACTGTGAACAGCTAATGCTTAAGTTAGGCATGTGGTTGCTCCTATACAATCAGAGAGGGAAAAGGTTCCTCCAGATGGCAATACCCCACTGAAGACTTGATGCTGTGCATGCAGGCACTCCCAGAAGTAGCAGGTTTATGGAGTGTGCTCAGAAAAAGTATTGTGTGGACTATTTGATTGTGTGCAAGTGCATTAAATCCAGCTGTCAAACCAGCTGATAAGGTACCTTGCATATCTACAGTTCACCTCATGCTCTGGGAAGCGTCAGATCTAGTATGTGAGTGTGGGACAGTCATTGGAGAGTGTGTAGCTACATTGTTGTAAGAGATTGACAGAAAAGATTGAGTGCTACAATAGTAAATTATAAGGAGAAAACAGCAATTCCAGTACCCAATATTTTGGGCACTGAAAGAAAGAGAAAAAACAGTGGTAATGTAATTAAGGACCGTATTGTAAAATTTACACACAAGACAGCTTCAGGGTCACATTCATTTTGTCATTTCCTAACTTCTGAACACTTATATTACTTCCTCATTTATTAATATAATAATTATATAAAAGGCATGGTCTTAGATGCTCAGATGGTGGATATCTCCTGCTTTCTTTTTATGCTGCTGAGGCAATGGCTTTTGGCCTCTGCTGGTGGTCATGATAACATTTTAGAAAGCGTTTTCTGGGCTAGGCAGTGTGGTGATACTGGAGCAGACGTTCTGTAGGACCTTCTTGCCCAGCCTGCTGTGACTATGGGCCTGCTGGCCCTGTGCAGGAGGAAGGCAGCTGCTGGTGTACAGCCTTGGTCTAGATGGCTGATGAAGTCTGACTGCAAAAGAAGCCCCGTGGCAACAAACTGACAGGGCTGTGGTGGTGTATTTTTAAGGTAGGAGTGGATTTCTTTATTTATTTTGTTTTCTGTTTTTTCTCATTTCTTGTTGTTATCGCAAGAGTTCACATCCCACCCAACTCTTTTTGCCTGTGCTAAGTCTATACGGAGTCTCTACCAGAGCAGAATTTGAGCTGTATTTTTCAGCCCATGTATGGCCAATAGTAAACCTGGTGGCACTGGCTATGAGAATTATGAGCTTATTTCCCTGGTCCGATAACAGAGAGATAAACCAGTCCTTATATATTATGAGGCAATTATACGAGCTAATGATCAAGTTTTCCTACTCAAATTGTAATAGCTATGCTTTTTATTTCCAGCCAGAACAAATCTGACACAGACTCTGGCCAAGCCAATAATGATTGCCAGTTCCCGTTATACCTTTTAAAGTTGAATAATATATGTAGCACTTGCAGTGTTTTAGTGGCACTTAACATAGTCAAAGAGCTGAACAAGCAGTATTGCATTTCACACTCATTTCTGTCAAGCAGGTGTTCACAACTGCCATCCCCACCAGCGTTGCTGCAATGAAACTAAGGTCTGAGGAGAGATGGGGTGAGTTTTTAGTGCAAGCACATCCATGCGGTAATGCAGCTCTCACTTTTTCATACTGGAGTGAGATTACATCCGTCTGCACCCAGTCGTGTAAGTGTGCCTCTCATGGCTGGTCATGTTTCTTTCTCATCTTCAGTGTGGGTTTAATGGGGTAATGGGGAAAATCTTGTTGGTGTTTTTTTTTCTGTCTACATGCAATTTTGATTCTTTGCTGTGAATACAGGTGCGTGAGCTGTTGGCTGGAGTCTTCCTGTGGTTTACAGCAGAAGGCAGAACTATATATAAGCTGGAAAGGCATATAAAGCTAAAAAGGCAGGTGGCCAAGCTCATGTCTGGAGAAGCTACTGCTGAGGTTTGGGCCACTGAAATGCCAGATGCTGTGGGCTCCTGCTGTGCTCAGCATCTCTTTGGGTTCATTGCACAGTGTCTACCTGGGGTCACTATGTGCTGGGGTCACAATCTTTTCCTTCTCTGTCTTCTGGAAAGGGAAGATGGCATTAAACAAAAGGAAGACTGGGTGAAGTACATCCAACCTAATTCAGCTGTCTTAGAGTTAGATGTCTAAGTCAAAGCTAGTTCTCTTATGGCTCTTAGATGTCTACACTGGAATTAGATCATGAGGGCTCCCTTTGGAGTCTGATGTATAGGACAGGTATCTCCAGAAAGCGTTTCATAACATCCTCAGACAGACATCTACAACAGGTGGCAATGAATCCCCTCTGGAGACTTCTGCTTCCTCCCATTGATAACTAAAAAACCATAAATCAACAAGGTTAGGCTTTGCCATCTTTTCAGCCCTGAAAGTTAGGGCAGACAGATCCTGTTGGCAGCGTGCTAGGTTCCCCTCTTTCAAAATCTTGGTCTTTCCTTGTTACATAATTATATCCTGTCTTCTGATGCTGTCCAGGCTGCACTTTTTCTGTCATGGAGATGAGTCAGTGATATTATTTTATTGTTAAGATCTTTTGGGACAAGCATAATTGCAGGTTTTTCTCTTGTATGTGTGTAGTTATAACCAATTTACAATCTGGAAGAGCCAGGCTTAAGACATGCCATTATAAATAGATTAATACCTTGACTGTGGTGTCTACAGTTATAAAATAAAATAAAAAAATTCTTCCACCTACTGCAGAGGATTTGCCATATTCAGTCCTACTTATGTCAGCAGGTCATGCTTCTCTCTCTCTTTCCCATTGTCCCTTGGTGGGAATGTTAGAATTTGTTCTGTATTGCTTTACTTTAGCCATAAAGCAAAAGAAACCAGACTTAAAATGTATTTTTGGACCTAGTGTTTACAGAAAACAAAATGAGTGACATAATGAACTACTAGTTTTAAGTATGTCGTACTGGGAGGAGGATGGCAAAAATAGCTCCTCAGTAGCTCAAGGCCAAAGGACCAGGAAGTATATACACGGCCAAGTGTTACTGAGCCAGGGTGTAAACTTTTCCCTGTTTGAATGTAAATTTTCATGATATACAGGGAGAGAAATGAGCTGCTCTATTTTATGCCAAGAAACAATGGAGCAGGTTGGACATGTCAGCGCGGGCACAGAGCAGAGCTCAGGTAGGAAGTACGGGGGGCCTGCTGAAAACTAAGACCAGTGGGAAAAAAGTTCAATGACCCGAGAGAAGAGCTTATGCCAAGAACTAGGGTGCTGACAGTCAGGTTTTGAAAAGAGGATTTAAAAAATAAAATAAACTACTTCTTAACAGATGGTGATGTGGAAAGGGAAGTTTTCTGTTCTTAGTGAATACAAGGTAGCTTAAATTATTCCTTCTAATACAGTTCATTGGAAGGAATAATTTAAGCTACTCATAAATATTGTTGGGATCTCAGTTGAGCATAACTAAGAAAATAATTGGGGTAGCCCAAGAGCTCAGTGAAAGTGGCTGATCAATATGCAGCTATAGGTGAAAGGATCGAAAGGTTGGCCATGCAAAGAATGGGGCTTGTCGTGGTTTAACCCCTGAACACTGCTCAGCAGTAACAAAAACATCCCTGTATGATCAACACTGTTTTCAGCACAAATACAAAACATAGCCCCATACTAGCTACTGTGAAGAAAATTGACTCTACCCCAGCCAAAACCAGCAGAGGGCTGAATACCGAACACGTTACAGTCATATCTGACATGTCATGAAGACACAAATCATAAAGTACGACATCATCCAGAATTCTGGTCTAAGTTCTGCTTCCTTTGTCTCAAAAGAAGTGTGAAGCAGAAGCTGCCATCTCGGTAGCAGAGGTGGTTGTAAAAATAGAAGGTGCTTCCATCTGAGTTGCAGTTGAAATGACTAAGACTGCTTAGTTCGGAAAGAAGATAAGGAAGTGGGAACATATTGGCAGAATATAAAATACTGAAAATGGAGAAAGTAAATAGATCACATATTCTTTCTGGTAATGCCCGATGAATTGAATATCTAAACTAAAAACCACTATTACTACTTAAAATCCAAAGAAATGCTTTTTTAACACAATGCAAAATAAACTTGTGAAACTCATGTTGGCTAGATACCATAGAGCTCCAAGTGGTTAGCAGGACTAAGAACAGATTAGACATTTACTATTAGGGCAATTACAGTTAACTCAGAAGTCTACAGTCACATTAGATGGGACGAAAAATGCAAAAGGGATGTAAACCTTTTTTGCCTCGGTGAATACAGAAGCCATTCAAGAGACAGGGGTTAAGCAGACACTTCCTCCAAGAGCAGGTTTCTCCTTAATTATCTGTATGAAGACTTCCTGCATCTTTCTTCAAGGCATCTGTCACTGGACATTACCAAACTTTGGTTATTTAGCTATTCTATTTTTATGATGGAGATTACGGGAAACCTGATCAAAACTGGTGAATGTGGCAACTGTACGTCATTCAGTACCAAAATAGATACAACAGTTGCATAAAATGTAGATTGCTTGTAAGCTTGGTCAGAAATTAACTTATTTAGGGGAGGGAGAGGAAGAGTTTGACCAACTACACAGCCAAGAAAATCCAAGGGACAGAAAGAAAAGGGCAGGAAACATGGTGCTGCAAAAAAGAGGAAGAGAATTTGCTTTCTGGGAAGAGTGTGGACTGGAAGAGGTGTAGAGCTGGGACTGAGGAAACTTTCCTCTTGGTTCCTGCCCTGCTCAGGAAACAGGGCATTGTATACATACCTGTAAATAAAAAGGATTCAAAGAGGTAGCTGTTTGCATCATCAATTTTAACTACTCCTAATTGCCAGAATATCGGCTAATTGATCTGGACAAAGAAGTAACTTCTGCTCTGTTCTGCTCTATCCTATTCTGCTCTATTCTATCACAATAACACTAACTTCAGTGTGTCGATACCAAGCTTCTCCTGTGCTACATTAGCAGTGCATATTTTACCTTTTTTTTTTTTTCCTTAATTGTGTATTCTTTCCAGGGCAGAGAACTGTGGAGGCATCTGTTGTAGGGTCTTTCAGATTTTTTAAAAGGTACCTTGCTGATAGTGTTAAAGATGACAAGGATGGTGAAATGTGCTCTGCATATGGAGCAGCGGAGAATTAGCAATGGTTCATCACTCCTGTGAGAGTTCATTCGGCTGCCACAGACTGGCCCATGAGAATATTTCTGGAGAGATGAACTTTATCTAATAATAAAAAGTCCACTGACCTGCTTTCATGTCGCAATTCCTATAGCATGAATAATTGCATCCTCTTGTATAATTGGCAACATTAAGAGTGCTAAGTGAAATAATTAGGAAAGAATCAGATTTCACGAGCACACCATGCTCTTACTTTGAGGATTTTATTTGTACCTCTTCCCCTCTCCTGGATAGTCACCACTCGGCTGCGCTTCTGCGGGGAGACGTGGGCAAGCATCTGCCTCGGCAGTTCCTGCCAGCCTGACTCTGGCAGGGTGTCAGCAGAGCTCCCAGGATAACGCATGGCATCTTCAGCGTATCTGGCCTTCGGCGTTCCAGCAAATGTGCGGTGAGATGCGAGCCCGTGGCACGGAGTTTTGTACCAGGTGCCTCTCGTGCCTGGAACCGGGGTTTTCCAGGGCTGGAGGTAGCAGCATGCTCCCAGGCACCAAGGAAATGAATCATTTGGTAACGGCAAGGTCCCTGTTCCACAAATTAATGAAGATTGATCCTCCCCCCCAGATCTCTCAAAAAAGCGACAGTAACACATTTACGGGAGAGCAGCCATTTGAAGCTGCCTGAGCTTAAGGACATAGTTTTGCGGTGGGTCACGTAGAGTTGGTGGGAGCGTGCCATCTTTGCTGGGTCAGTTTGAAACCAAAAAAGAAAAATCCCTGACCATCTGGCAGGATGCAGCTGGCACCTGGGGTAGGCTAAGATCTTTTTGCTGGTTGCAGGGCAAGGGAGAGCAGTGCGCACAGTTCCCAGACAACCCCAGGGAAAAACACCAGCAATGTGTTCCAACTTCGACTGGGACTGATCTGCACAAAAAACATGTTCGACAACCATCCGCTGCCTTAAACAAAAGAAGAAAATAAGAAAAAGAGGAGAAGAAAACCCACAGAAGGACAGGAAATATGAACTGCCGAGATGTAACTTGGAATTAGGCGAGTGTGAAATGTAGTATGACTCTTCTTAGGTCACATGTTGGGGTGGAAATCTGGCATATTGAATCATATGATGGATGCAGTCACATGCATTGTATCATACAAGAGCTGTATCCCCAAATGTGCCGGGTTGCAGGCTGGGGGAGCAGGACCCTGCAGGAGACACATTCCTCACACCCCATGCTGGTGCTACTTCTCCCTGCACCTGTGTGTGACTGGTGGTGAGGAGCATCATGCAGACCAGAGACCGGGAGAGGTGGTAGTGCGGCACCTGCGCTGCTGCCTGGAAGGTGGCACCAGCTGAATAGGTCTCACGGGAAATATCTAGCACCCCCTCTGCTAGGAAAAGTACTGTGAGAAAATCTTGAAATTAGTACAATCCAATCATAATCTGGGGAGACACATGGGGGGGCAAAAGGAAGAGCTGTGGAATTTCTGGAGAAGTACCAGAACCGGTAGTCAAATCAACCCCTTGTGAACACAGAAGATAAGGAGATGGGAAAGTGGCCGAAGAACAAGTGACCTTCTCAAGATCCTGCATCGCCATGAGTTTGTGATCTTTGCTGCTTTACAGCTGACCTCTGACTACCTGATGCCCTTTGGGAGAGGCCAGGAGAATGAATGACAGCAGACAGTCGTCCTTGGATCCAGTTCTGGTGTATCTTCTCTAGCATATTGTCCCTGTGACTTTTCTTTTGTGTGGGTCTCCAAAACACATGTACACCTTTCACACATACTATCCAGTTCTTCTACACCCCTTCCCTGATTCACTAGATAACCCCGCAGCCCCATTTCTCAGCACAGCCCCCATATTATACCGGAGCGTACCTCCCCAGCTCATTCAACCTTAAATGTTGATGTGCACCGTTTTTTCTGCTGGTGCCTCATCGTGTGCCAGCATTAGCCTGGGATTTGCTTTCACAGACTTTGGGGAAGAGGTGTGAAGACAGGGTGGACAGTGAGAACAGGCAAACAAATGTGGCAGAACAGGTCTGAAACAAGGACTAATATCGTGGGTCTTTGCAGACTGTTAAGCCGCAGCTATCACTAGTCCATACCCCTCTTCAGAGCATCTACTGGGAAAATACTGCAAACCAGGTCCCAGCCGCTCTTTGTTATGCCAACTATTCCTGCAACCCAGTCTAAATACAGATGTCTTTTTCCCTTATGATCATTAATTTCCATACATCGACATAAACAATAATAAAGATTAAGGGGGGAAAAAAGTTTCTAGTCAGCTAAAACACAAGAGGAGGGGGAACAAATATAAAAAGGAAGTTCCAAGCCATGAAGGCATCAGGCTGCCTGCTGGGAATGGAGGAAATAAACACCGCTACAGGTGAAGATTTGTAGGGGGATTTCTAAATGTGCTCAGCTGAAGCTGTTTCAGAAAGAGAACGGATCCAGTCTCTTAAGCTAGGCTTTAAGCTGGATTCTCCCTGCCTTAACACTTTTTTATTTTGGCAATTATAACATTTGTGTTTACCCGCACTTCTCAAACTTCATGTAATCTGAAGAGTTTGCAGTATCACGTAGTATGGCTGACTCAGACGTTAGAAACAGCTTATGTAGTGAGATTATGCAGAGAAATATTTAGCATTTTTGTCACATTCTTTTCAAAATGTCACATAAACAAATAATTTCTGTATTATTATTGTTTCTACCAGCAGTAGTTAATGCAGTATCATTGTGCTCTACATCTTTTTTGATTTTTCCGTTCTTATATGGAATAGAGAGACCAGAATGGCAGGAGCCGCGTAATACCAAATGATGACTTACCACATATTTAAACCAGTCCTCTGCTTTTCACACAGTAATAATACAGACTAATTGCTATCTCTAGTAGTAGCAGACAACACTGATTAATAAGCAGTGAGCTCATAATCAATTGATTTTGATCCTATTTAACTGATGATAAACTCATGTGTAACTCATCATTGAAAGTTAGAGGCATGGTGGACATTCAAAACATCATAACTTTGCCAATATTTGGAGCGTGTGGCTGGGGCTACCTTGCCTTATGATCTAATGGAGGTGCATACCATTTCTGCATAGCCCGCTCTGAGTGTACAGAGAAACTCACTGTGCCTGGTGCCATTAAGTAGGCTGGAAGAGCTGAGCTCAATGGCGCACAAAGGACTCATAAAGTAGGATTGCAGAATGAAGAAACTGGTGCTTGGTGGAAGGGACTAGTCAAAAACTTTCCTTCCAACCTGTTTTCTTCAAATGGGAAACTGGTAATTTGATGGGAAAAAAGGCATTTTCCTTGAAATTGTTGCTTGTAAATTAAAAACTATAAACTGCTTTTCTTTTGGCAGACAATTGAAAAAAAATGGTTTCTAGATTCTCAGCAAAATTTCAAAATTCTGGAACAAAAGCTCCCACTGTCTAATCAGCTCCCCATGTGCCTATCCCTCCTGACTCCTGGAACAGCTCCACAGTAGGTCAAGCAGGACAGCTTAGGAAAGGTCATGTTTTGCAGATGCCCTCTTTCATCTGGATGTAAGATGCAAAGTCTGACAAGTTGTGCTGTCTAAACTTCCATATCACTTTTTTGCCATGTCACACTTATGCCTCGGTCAAATGCTGCCTGCTTAAGTTATTAGCATTGTAAACTCTTATTATGTTCGGCATGCACTTGATATGTCATTGGCCTCCAGCTGTTGGTGCTAGCGTAGGAGAAGACGACTTGACCCTAGGTGGAGAGGAGGAGTGTTACGGGAGACCCTTGGAGCGAGACAGCCTGGGAAGCTGTCCAAGGGCATGCATGTGTAAAGAGCAGCTGTGAAAGGTAGGAGTTGCACACAGAGACATGCCCTATCACTCAGATTAGCAATTTCCTTATCGTTTCACACTTTTCTACAATATCAGCTGAGGCCACAGTTGACGTGGTAGTATAAGCTAGCCATTAATGCATTAGCTGCTGTGTGATACCGGCACTTTCTGAGCAAAACCAGACAGCGTGGTGGGTGAAGAGCTAGCAATCAGCCCAACCATGCGCCTCATGTTGATAATTCAAGGGAGGGACACATTTCGCTTTAGAAAAATAGTACTGAGGACAGGCCATTTCTCCAAAGGGAAGGGAGTTTGGCCACCTCAATGGTAGCAGAATGGCCAAGACTTTTTAATGTGGAAGAGATGTCCCTTTGATTTAGCTGGAAGTCATTACAGACTATGGAAAAGGAAATTTTGATGGAGGGAATTTACATTGAAAGACCAGGAAAACACAGCTCCAAAGGGTACCTTGACAGACAGAAAACAATGCATTCCAGGAGACAGGAGGTAATGAGAGAAGAAGTTGGGAGCAGCAGAAGAGCCAGGAGATGCTAAATGGCTTTGGTCAAGGCATGGTGACAAATTTGTGTTTGTAACAGAGGAAAAGAAGGGCAGAGGTGGGAAAGCAAATCAGGAAAAAGTAGGTAGGACAACAGTAAGGCAATACAAGGCCCCTTCCCTCCAAGTTTCCCCTGAGCACTGAGCTGAAGAAGTTGTTCTTTTCTGTTGCCATTAGCACTGTTGCACAGCTTCTCAGGAGCAAAATGACTGGTGGAGATCTCGCTGGAGCTGGCCTCTTTTCAGTAGAGGATGGCCACTTGCATACAGTTCAGCTGCTTGGTAAGGTAGTTGGGGATTTTCAGGAGCATGGCCCAGAGTCTATAGGGAATGGAAGGGGGGAGCTTTTCTGCCGCTAGTAAGACACCGTGACTTTGCAGCTATGGGACCCATGGCAGTCGAGGAAAGAGACAGGTCTCGTGTTCTTCCTAACACTAAATCAGACCCATAGGTGACATGCTGAGGATGCTTTAGCACTAGCTTCTTTTCCATCTCTTTCAGTTTGGCAGACTGTATGTTTCAGAGTATTTTTATAGCTTTGGTAGTAACAGCATAGTCATGACTTAGTAACCAGGAGGCAGAAAGTGGCTATTACAGGGAAACTTTAAGATAATTTCTTTACAAAGAGAACAGAAAGTCAGTGAACGCATGCTGTGTGTCACATGAATTTGGGTAAAAGGCTTGCACCTGAAAAACTCAGATAGTATTTCTTGTACTGCACGTGTACACATACATATGCCCAAGTATTTATATGAATATACATTTATGTAACGCACATGCGTACATGCTTAAGCACATGGAATTTCTTTTTAGGATTATTATTTCTAGGAAAAAAACCTAACCAAGCTGGCAGCATCCTCTAAACAAAGTCTGTTCAAACCAGAGATGGACAAAGATCTGAAATGCCCAAATGCCAGAATGACTTGGGAACACCGCTGCTGCCTGCAGTCCGCACTGGACTTTGCTTTCTGGGGGAGAGGCTGTTCCCAGTCTCCAGAAGAGGCTGAAGGAGGACTGCACTGCTCCCAGGCCCTGGGGAGGGGGGACAGGGCAGTATCTGGGTTTGGGCCCCCCTTTCGTTGCTAATTGTGTGAACTGCAGAGTTTTGAACCCAACTGAGCGCTGCTGTGTTTCAGGTTACACAATGCAGAAGAATGGGATTCAATTGAAAAGGCTACAGATAAAATCAAAAGCGAGGGAAGGATGAGAACACGTCCTTTCTTCTAGCCATGACTATTTTGTTGTGTCTCTTATCTAACCCTGTAATTAGGACGGCATTCAGAAAATGCGAACAAAGTTGGTATTCTTTTCATAACCCCCAAATCTTTGCATTGCTGCATGAAACTTTGGCTTCAGCTTTTCCCTGTTCATTAACCATGCCAAAATTTTTAATCTAACACCACTGTTAAAGAGTGGCAGGCTTCCAGGGAAATATATCAGCCAGGCTTATTAATTTCATGCCAAGTGCTGGAGGCGTGAATGTAGAGAACGCTGTTTGACTTTGGATAATAGGAATCAGGCAGCTTAAAGGCAGGGGATAAAGATCAGGAGCCCTGTGTCTCAAGAGGAGGAGCAGGTGCAGGCTGCAAGCAAGGCCTTCAGGCCCAAAGGGGCAGCCAATGCTTAAAACAATCTGCGGCGCCTTTTTTTTTTTCCTTTTTTTTTTTTTTTAATTTGGCATGTGCCTCTCACAGCTTAACAGACCGCTGCTCCACAAAGAGTGGTAAACAGAGAAAGGGAAATTAAAAAGGGAAGTCCCATGATAGACAAAAACAAATTAGGGCAAACAAATTACACAGAGTCAACAAATAAACAAGGGAACATCTGTGAATATATTTCTTGGATTTTCTGATTCTGAAAGCAACCTGAGAAACAGTGGAGGGATGTATAAAATTTCACCGGGGAACCAAGCCTCTCCTCCTCTCCCCCAGCCCCTCCTTCCCTGGGAAGGTTGAGTTGCAGCAGGGGATACCTGCGGCATCGCTGGGGACCCCGCCGGCAGGGCACGTCATAGCCTCCCCCGTCCCCATCCCAGTCCCGGTCCTGCTCCCGTCCCGCTGCTCCCACCAGCGCCAGCCCTGCTGGCTCCCCCGGGAGCACCAGCGGCGGCCAAGGCATCCTCCACCGGCGGTGGGATGGGACAAGGCTGTGGCCACATCGGCGCACAAGGGGTTTCCCTTTCCCTGCTGCTTCTCCTGGACGCTAGGGCTGTGGGGGAGTCAATATTTTGTTCTCCGGTTCTTTGATATATCTCTTGTTATACCCATATATATATATATGTACACATGTATATATGTATATATGAATACGTCTAAACAGGAATATAAAGGTAAGTATACATATAGTACATACATATATGTTTTTATATAGCGATAAATAGAGAGATTCATGGATACGGAGATATAGACACAGATCCTAAACATTTTGGGCTTTCTCTTCTGGGAGGTTTTGCTGGGATGCCTCAGGATCTGAGATCATATAATTATAAACCTGAACTCGGGTAGAAATTCTGAGACAAGCTCTTCAGAAATGAATCTGGTGAATCAAAAAAAAAGCCCCCAAATAGCTGTATTTACCTTTCACACATACACTATCAGAAAAAGACATTTACTTACCACTGGTTGTGGGGATGTATGAAAAAGAAAATGGAAGAAACTTGAACTTAGCAAACCAATTGTTTGTTTTGGCTTCCAGAAATTTATGGATTTTTTTTCTTTAGGAAAGTTCACAGAAAGGGTCTGAAATCAGAGAAATCCATGCAAGGGGCACTCATCTGAGAGTCCACCCAAAAGCACAAAACAAGTATTTCATTTCTCTCCAGACCTTCACGTGGCTCTGAATAATTTTGTTTCCCTCTCTTATATCTATTACACTAAAAGGTGCTTTAAAAGGAAATTATTATGTGGGCAAGCACTCAGAAGAGATATTTCAATAGTGTTCCAGTTTTCTATGCAGCCCTTAATTTACCCCCTGCATAACAAGCTTTAGTCATAGCGTTGCATAATATTTTTCCCACAGGGCTGTGGCCTTATTCTGTACATGGAAGGGGCAATACTTACTTAACAGGCAACTATTCAGCACTTTGTTTTTGACTTATTCTGTGTGTGGTCTCTGCGTACTATTCAAGCTCGGCTCTGCAGGCAGAAGTTGTTAATTTTCTTGGGGTTTTGCTGTATTGTCCACCACTGTGGTTCCGCAATGCTTCAGGAACCTTGTTTTGTTTTCATGGCTCTCCATGAGGGTGGTGACCGTGATAGTGCTGTTGCTGTCTTGTAGATGAGGACTGGAGGCAAGGAGGAGCTGCAAAGAGATTTCTTTCAGGTGGTCAGTTTGAAGTGCATGGGACCTGGGCTTTATTTTCCCAAACTGCTTGTATTTATATATAAGCATATACCTATAATGTAATGCACAGTTACTGTTGACACATCTTTTCTTGTGAATCTCTCCCCACCACTCTGCTAGTTTCTGATCCCCAGCTCCTTGCTCTGTTTGTCCCAGCTTTTGTTTCAGCTCGTTTTCCCATCTTGGTCTTGGCACACTGCAGTGTGGCTATTGCTCTAGCCTTATTTTCCTCCCTAACCCTCTTTGATTCCCTGACACCGTTCACTCTCTCCATGGTTTTTGATAGACGCAGATTTTTCTGCTTTGCCCTTGAAGTTTTACACAGGGACATCACAGAAAGGACAGGAAAAACAAGTCTCATCTTGCTATAGACTCCAGTTACAATATTGAAGGAAGCCCCCACGTAGTCCCATGCAGCATCATGTCCTACATAGAGGAAATTCATCCAAAAGCAGCAGTCATGTCAGGTTAGTAAACCATAACAGCAGCTGTGGGCAGTGACAGCTGGACGGGCATCTCCCAATCATCAGTTTCACTTTTGATGTAACTAACATCAATTAAAGAGGTCCAGCTTAGTAACCACAAGTAGCTTCAGTGAAAATGAAGAACTTTTCTATTTCTGGTAATTTTAGGAATGGATCTACAATTATATTAATTGGTCAGCAGTCCTCTGGGCATTTGGAGGCATCCAAAACTGTCCTGACTATAACAATAAAAAAAAAATAAATTCAAGACTAGCCAAAAGCTGAAGCAGAAAGCACAGGGCATGGATAGAGGATAGTTCCTGCCTTACAGACTGATGCTGGAACTTTCCCCACAGATTTGGACGCTTAGCTGCTCAACTTTCAAGAGCAATTTTTAAATGCAAAATCTGGGAGAGAAGTTAGAATTCAGCTTGCTCTGAGTAAAACGCATTTATCTGAAAGGAAAATCACATTTTTGAAATGCACTTTCTGCCTCACAGCTTTCATGTGGCTCGGTATGCAGATCAAACTGAGTAGGTGCTGGATAAACATGATCAGTAAAGGTTCGTATCAAACCGATGCACACCAGACTGGTGGCTTCCAGTGTTACCCAGGCTGGTTATACCATGCAGAGAGAGGAAAGGAGATGAGGCAGTGAACACTGCCACTTTCTTTCTCTGTGATCAGGGTGGCTTGGCCAGGTGCTGTAACAGAAATGCTGAAAAAGTTGAAGAAACTTTTCTTGTCTAAGACTTGCTAAGGAAGGGAGCTGTAGGAGGAGGAGAAGTTACACGGGAGTCTGTGCATACCAACATACTCCAGGCACTTACGTTTCTGCACAGTCCTGAACACAAGAATGAGAAGTTTCATTAGGAAAAATAAAAGAGTCATCCAGAAGCTTAGTGTAGGCTTTCAACTGAAAGTTTTAAATGGCAGGGTTTTGTACTAACAGTGTTAGTTATTAAAAAGCTTGGCTAGGCTCCCTTTATTTTTCTTGTGATCCTTCCATCTGATTGCAGATAAATATAGCCCAGAAGCTTAATGAATTTTGCTGGTTGGCCTACCCAAGTCTAAGTGGAGGACAGGAATCCAGGGTGAATTTGTCTTTGTGGAGTTTTGTACCTTGCCCAAATTGTGTCTTTCTCCTTGGGATCATCGCAAAATCCTGCGCCGTCTCAGGGGGCATGGTGAGGTATTTAATGCCACCATGCAGTTGCAAGGCCCTTTCTGTCCCACCCAGAAATGGCATGTTCCCGGTGCCGGGTGCATACTGGGACATCGATTAATGCTAGCTGACTGAGGGTTCATCCTCATGGATGGGCTTTGGGAAACACGTGGGCTGGGCAATCCTTTGGTGTGGAAAGCACATGTCCGATCTCTGCCAAGAAGGCTCTTCACCAAACAATGAAGATACATTTTGCAATTTCCATTTGCTCCCAGTTACTGGAAGCAACTCTAATGCCCATCTGTATCTCCTTATGTAGTTATGACAATTTCCTCTTCAAAATAGGTCTTGTCTCATTCATCCATATATTTGTGGTCTACTGGTTATGGTTTTCTTTACCTAGGCTTCATCAATGCAGAACGTAAATTCTCTCTCCCATGTGCTATAGGAAACATAGTTCCTTTGCAAGGGCTGCTACAACTCTAATTTAGAACCGCCACTGTATCACTTGGTAAGAGAGAATTCTGTGTTTAATACCGGTTTTTTGTTAACTTAGTCTGCAGCACCAGATCGTGTACGTACCTTTAAAATGGGTCCTGCTTATTTTCTTCTGAGGAGCACAAGGTTCACCTGAGGCATTTTTGCAAACTGATTTAAGACATGAGTGATTAAGCAGGAGGTACTGTGTCTCTCTTACAACTACAGGAGCCTACTAGAATCTGTAAGTACCCAGCACACACATTCACCTGATTTCAGGAGATGTCTAACAACTATATGTCTTTGGCTTCCAAAGAAAAGGGTTGATTGCACTAAGTTCACATTTAAAGCATATTACCTAGCTTCTAAAGCTGAAAAACGTGACCATAACCAGCTAACCTGAAGCTTCAAATGTTGAAATTTAAATGCTTTAGCATTATGTGCGTGACACTGGTTTCAATACCTTTCCCTTCCCTCCACTCCCAAAAGTATTTGAACACATTTTGTTCAAATTTCTTCCTTTTCCCTTAATTTCTGGGCAATTTCAGGATCTTCAAAAGCTAAGTAACACCTGTTACAAGCAAGCCCCATATTCCCTAGGGATGATATTAACTTAGGTCACCTATGGTTTTACAAGTCTATCAAGCACTGCGGTGCCAGTTGTAGCGGAGGGAAGTGGAGGTATTACCTGCTCGAAGGGACCATAAAGCCTCCAGTGGTATTAAGGGAGATGGCAAAAAGTCACGAGTCTTTCTCTCCAGGTACCTATGAAAACTCTCCTGCTAGCGTATAGCAGTGTGCTGGGAGACAGAAAAGTAACTTTGCACATCAGACAGGTCCAAAATCTGCCTTTCCAATGCACAGCTGTGAAATGAATGCCACCTGCACCGGCCCGTGTCTCCTCATGGTCATACCTCAGCTGTCTACATGGCACAACTTGGCTCTCCAGCTTCTCTCTTCTTCTCTGGGCATCAGCGGCAGGAGGCTGTGGGAGGAAATGGAGGGATAGCAACAGAGATCCTGGGCATGAGGCCTTTGGGAAGGAGGTAAATCCCATTGCAGGAGGGGGACTCAGCCTCGGGATGGAGCTGGATGGCTGTCAGGATCCAGTGGAGAGTTTTGTGTTGTAGCTAGTGGCTTGTGGAGGATGTGAGGTTGGCTCACTGGATGTAGAGACAGCTGTAGCTCTGCATGGAATTGTCATGATGCATTTTAAGAGGACTTCAGACTGAGGAAGAGAGACATTTTGATCATGACTTGTTCTGCCTCTTTCTTTTCTTAATCTCCCTGCTGGTGCAGGATATATTTTGATGGCCATTTGCAAAAATTCTTGCTTGATATTTACCATCCGATCCAATCAGCGGGATTTGATAAGAGTGTAAGTAAGTGCTGCATATATGTATCTATACTATATATGTAGGTAGATAGGCATGTATATCAGCTCATGTATGTATACAATGATTGCAATGGACTTGCCACCTTGCTTAGTTATTTGAACCGTGGAGCCTCACAAGCTCCTTAGGTTGCTATACAGGCAAAGGTTTCCCACACTTCCCTACCTCTCCATCAGCACGGCTACTCGGGGAGTAAGGAGTTACTCTCAGTGAGGAAAGGGCTTGGATCTGGCTCTTAGCCACTCATGCTGACAGCAAACACCACTTCAAAGGTTGATTCCCAGAGTGGGTCATGAAGGGAGGCAGGGATTCAGTGTTCTCCGTACAACTTGGTGTAATTGTACTCCCCGATTCCTCTGCCTTCACCTTTATTTTCAGCAACACATGCTTACAAGGAGTAGTACTTATAACTTCAGCGGACTCTCTGTAAATGCGTGTTACTCTGATGTATGCAATGGAGGTAAACTTTGAGGATTTGCATGTGCTGTAAATAACTTTTCTAAAAAGAGATCTTTCTTTGCTTAAGTAGTGCTTGTTTACAGGACTGCAGCACTGACCTGAAATGCAGGAGGGCTGGTGATGGCGTCTATCTCTCTGCATTGTTACAGATAACCTAACTTCTCGCCTGTTCACAATATAATGCAATTGAAACAGAACACTTGGTATTTTAGATACCTTGAATGCATTGGAGAGCAGATGAGCCTTTGCTGGCATTCAAAAATCCTGCTACTGGCAAATGTTGGTCAACCCAACCCCATGTTTGGAAACCTTAAAGGCAGAAGGCCAATGAGAGGAGACTGCTACTTCCCGGATCAATAATCAACCCACAGGTTGGAATTTGTCCATCTAACACGTCTGCTGTTCAATTAGACAGGAGGCCAAACCCTCTGCAAGATCCACAAAGAGCAGGAACCTACTCCTCTAAAAAAAAAAAAGTGCCTTTTATGAGCTGCTTTCAGAAAGACTAGAAAGCATCTTGACAATTCATTAAAGAAGAAAAAATTGTATCAGAAAGTGGCCTCGATGGCAGTACACCCGATTCCTAAGTGTTAAAAAAATAACCGTGACAAAAGATTATTCTTAAGTTAAATGGGGGGGGAAATGATTGTATAAGATCAAATGACACATAACTGGGGCTAATAAGGGCCTGAATCATTCTGGTTTGATTCATTAAGCCCCTGAACTGAATGTCGGTATGCTTTTTTCTATACTCAGTGTTAAATTCCAGTATGAAGTATGGTCTTTTTAAGAAAGGTGTCTTACCTGGAAATTAATGTACAAATCTAGACTGGCGGGTGGATGTTTTTGTGAATCAGACCCTGAGCTAAATATCAGACTTCAGTAAAACTTAAGCCATATGGACACAGACATTTTCTTTGATTCATAGTTTGATTAGTTTAAGAAGAAAGATTAAAGCAGGGATGAATGGCTGTGTTAATGAAAGCTGATAGGTCTTGGAATGGGCTCAGTTACAATGTTGATCTCAGTGTCTCAAAAATGTAATGTCATTATCCAGGCTTAGAGATTATAACTGAGAAAAAGTTTCTTTGTGTACATAAATTTGTTCCCAAACTCTCTTGATTATTAGATTACACTAAAGACTTCAACACCACTATGTATAACGCAGTATGAGACAGACAGATGAAGAAAACAAACAAGCAAACCTTCTCTGAATTAATTGCAATATTTTTTTCCTCCTTCAGCCCATTCTCACCCCATAAAGTGTGGGCTAATTTCAAAGATTTTATCAGAAGTGATTCTTGGCTGCAAGTAAGGGTTCGTAGGCTCCAGGTAATTTGTCTCTGCCTGCAAGCTTCATAACTTGAAACTATTTTCTTCGTGTCTCTGACTGTTTCCATGGGACCGGAGGGCCAGAGGAACCTCAGTGACCATGTCGTGTGACCTCCCTCAGGACACAAGCCAGGCTCCTATGATCAGGCAGCTCCTACATCTTTAGAAACGTAACCAGTCCTGAAATGTAAGCTTTGAAGGATCCACAAAATTTCACCCCATCATTCTTTTAGGTGTTAATAACACTCCTTTTAAAAAATCTGTTTCTACTTTTTTCTCTAGCTTTGGCTGCTGTCTCCTGGATGTCTTTTTCTGCTAAATCAAAAAGCCATGCAACATCAGAGACCACTTCCTCATGAAGGTGCCTGCTTACAATACTCAATCACTTCTTAAGTCTTTTTTTGGTTTAAATAATATAGCTAAGATTCTGGAGTCTTTTACTATGAGACAAATTTTCTGAATGTTTACTACGACTTGAGGTTTTTCCCAGTTTCCAACTTCCATTTGCCTGGAGCCCCGGCATTCACGACCCCCATCTTCCTGGCTTTGCAGCTTCACGAGGCAGTGCTTCCGGGGACTTCGTAGCTCAAGGCAGGTGAACGGCTGAAAACCACTGATCTAACTATAACTGATTTTCTTCCAAGAGCAGCTAGGCAACACACTAATGAGAGAGACAAAAATCAGGATGCACTACGTACCTCATTCACTGCATATGTATTCCAGCTGTTGAGGTGGAAATAGACAATCTGCCAAACTGGCCATACCTGGTTCGCAACAGGCATCGTTTTGAAAGCTCAAGCTGGGTTAAATAAAAAGCGGGGAGAAACATCTAGAGGTATTTCGGGTCTCTCATTAAGTTAGTCCTATGACAGTTTCTTTAGATGCATCACTACTCAAGAGTTTAATACCCAAAGTGGAATCCTGCCACATTTGAGGAAGTTTTATTTTGTATTATATTACCTGTTCCTGCAAGGATTATGCAACATGAGTGCCATTAAAACATCAAAGACAGAATTGTCTTCCTTTTGAGACTTTTCCCCTTCTGTTTCTTCTGTTCTTCTTGTTGCTTCAAGGATCGCTACAGTTAAAAAATTAGTCTGGATCTCTTTTCATTACAGGAGAGTTTGTAAATTCCAGCTAGGCATTTCTCAATTTGCATTTGTCATCCTTTAAGCTAACTTTCAGTGCTGCCAAACAGCTTTAAATATTGTTTGAAGCCCTCCATTGAACTCTTCTTAACATGACTAACATAACCTTCCTGTAGTCTTTTACTTCAGTCTGACCAGTGTTTGTTATCATCACAGAAGGCTGTGATGGAAAAAAAGGGGGAAAACTGTAACTTTGTTTCTACACACAAAAATGTCATGAAACTCCTTAAATGATATGACTTGGAAATGTTTTCAAGCCTCCAAAATTTTAGGTTATTAAAAAAAAAAAGGTGAGCTAAACAAACAGAAGTTGGAAGGAGTGAGATGAAAGAGGGTAAATTCACAAATTTCCCTGTCTTCCATACCTCTGCAGCGATTAAACAGAAAACCCTTTAGCAACCAAGTTACATTTTCACTTTAAAAAATCTTCAGCAAAATATAACCTTGCAGCTGTAAACATATGTCTGAATAATTATTCTGGCTTTATATCAAAAAACCCACCTCTGCCAGAGCAGACAGATTTTAATTTAGCATTCCCCCCAGAGCTCTGGAGGGCAAGGTGGATGATTGAGAGGGCAAGGTGACTTGGCTTCAAGGGCTATCTTTATTTGCATGAATGAGTAACCGTAAAGCACAGAAAATATCTTTAAGTAAATTCCGCCTGTCACTGACAGTGATCTAAATGGAATTATAGTTGCATGAAACTCTCTTTTGCTAATATATATATATATATTTTTTTTTTTTCTGAGAAATATCTCCCCCCGTTCATTTTAAAATCATGCAAAAAAAGATGTGAGAACAAAACAAATATTATCAAAGAGCACCCAAGGAACATGATTAAACATAGTGACAAACCTTTCAAACAAATGGAATTTTACCACTTCTAAACTGTGCTGGATGGAAGACGTTGCACCGACAAGCCTCCCATTTAAACCCCCAACAGCTACTGCAGAGCCCATGGCAGCCATGTCTTCTCTGTAGTGGTCTGCTGATGTAGCTCAAAGGCATCCTGGACAGGGCCTGTCCCAGGTGAGCGCCTAGTTAAGCCTATTTTTAAGACTGGGATTTTAAGTTGATGAGCTTTCCATACACAGGAATTAGAGCTGGGACTGTTCAGCCTGAATAAGAGGGAGGGTGTAAAGAAGGGAGGGTGTAAAGAAGCCAGGCTCTTTTCAGTGGTTCCCAGTGGCAGGACAAGAAACAATGGGCACAAACTGAAACACAGGAGGTTCCCTCTGAGCATCAGGAAACTCTTTTTTACCACGAGCACTGGCACAGGCTGCCCAGAGAGATTGTGGAGTCTCCATCCTTGGAGATATTCAAAACCCAACTGGAACTGGTCCTGGGCAATTGGCTCTAGGTGGTCCTGCTTCACTGGGGGGTTGGACCAGATGATCTCCAGAGGTCCCTTCCAACCTCAACCAGTCTGTGATTCTGTGAATATTCACTCATTCAGGCCATTTCTTTATTTCAATGAAGGTTATAAGCATTTCTGATAATTATACCCTACAAGTCATGCAAGTTAGGCAATGGAAATTAATATTTCTGCAGAAAAAAAGATCTGTAAATCTGACCTACTCAAAGACAGAGTGCAGGAGAGTGCTCATTACAGGAAGCAAATCCAAATCCTGTTGACTCAAGTCCTGTGCTTGGACTACTGAACTATCCCCATGTCATACCTCCTAGGCAATAAGGCTGGCTGGGATATTTAAAAAAATAAGTTGAGCTGCATTGTTCTGAAATGGATTGTTATACACTTCTGCAACTTCTATGAGCGGTTATTCCACTACAGCTCCGTAACTATTCTTGTAAGATCTCTCTCAGCCAGAAAAATTCACGTGTAACAAATCACATTTGTAGCATCATCACACTCATTTATTACTATTTGTTTATCACCTACCCTGATAAGTTTCCATTTTTTGGGGAGAAACACTTGCACTGGGAAGTTTTGCCAGTGAGTAGATCCCCAAGATGTGACGTCCTTTGATGCACGATTAATTTATGATTGAGATCTTCCTCTCTCTCTATACCCATCATTTGCTGAGAATTTATTGAATAGAGTGTGACAGTTTGGCCATTTTGTGTCTGAAAGTTGCAAGAGGGAGGTTTTGTTATAATCCTGGATATGACCGACACGTGGGAGCTAATGCAATCTACCTCACCACAGCTGGAGGAGGAACTACTATAGGACACCCAACGCAAAGACACCCTCGCCTTGACTAGCTGCCTCCTCAGAGATGTTTACTGACTTTCTGCAATTGCTTTTGGAGGAGGAGGAAAAGTCTGATGATTGGAGATGTTCTCAGAGCCCTTCCCAGCTTCTCTGGTGAAGCTGCCAAGCACAGTTTGACATCCACTGTTTTTCGCAGGAAACACAGAAGTCAGCTAGAAGGGTGACAGGCTGGCAAGAGTGGAGAAACTACCTGGTATTTAGAGCCAGATATGATTATGATAATTATTGAAGGCCAATTCCCAGAAAAAATATGCATAGTTAGCATTTATCACCTCATGGAATAGTAAGACTAGGGTCTACATGTACAAACAGCTGTAACCTTGTAGGTATTTTGCAGTGAGATTTGTTAGCCTGGTGGTCTCAATTTGACTGGAATAATTTTTTTGCACGACGCTTCCTGGCTTCTTTTTGTTTGGTCTGCTGTATTTAATAGCTCCCTAATTCTGCTAGATTAATAAAAGAAAGATGTATTTAAAATCTAAAATAATTCATATTCAAAGCCTCTGCATTTTCACAATTTTGCCACGCTCCATCACGGTTTAGGGTCATTTCAATGTTATTCTTCTCAGCTCTATGAAATGTCACTCACAATGGGAGAACACTGGGGAATACTGCTAAGGACTTGTCTACACGGGGAAATTTACTGGCAGAATGATGCTGGTATAATATGAAAGTGGTATTTCATTGGCATTCACCATGTCACTACTGATCCGGGATATTTAAATGACATGGTAACTTTGAAAAACCTCTATTTGATTATGTTACGGAAAGCAATTGCATTTTTCTTTTGTGTGCGCCTCTTAAAATAAAAATGATTTTTACAAGGTGTTTACTGAGTTAAGTGGAAGTGCAGCAAGCAAAGTTAATTATAAAAGACACAAGATTCTGAAAATATACTACTGGTAAGAGGAAGACCAGAAAAAGCGTCAGTCCAGTCTTCAACAGTGAGGAAAATCTAGCAAGGAGGAAACTAAGAAGGGCAAAGTTTTTGGTATTTCCTTGTATTTCGTGAAGGATTAAATGAGACGGCTAAAACAATTAATACTAGTAACTAAGGCCTAAGGACTCTGGCTAGAATAAGAAAGAAATATAAATGAAAACTGAGATATTTTGAATCAGCTGGACATGTCAGGGCTTAATTTGGATAGCTTGGGAGCTGCCTGAAGGAGTTGGAGAATTAGCAGAGCTTTGGGAAGGGGATGTGCAGCTTCAGAAGAGTGGGTGATGGCAGCTCTTCTTAAAAAGAGAAGAAGGGGGGATCCCAGGAATTAGACTAATTTTAACTTAATTCTTGGACATACATGCCCATGGATCACCAATTTGTGACCATCTGGATAAAAACAAAAGAAATGCTCAACAGCCAGTAATGGCCTCATCAAGAATAAAATACATCAAGCCAAGGTAACTGACTTACGGGCAACAGACCTTATGGATGAAGGAAGAAAAATGACGAGTCTCATGAGCAGATTTGGAAAACATGACCTATGGTCGGATGGGTGGATGGCTAGCTGGAAAACTGGCCAAAGAATAGCAGGCGATGCTTCACTGCCAGACTGCAAGGCTGCACTGAGTGCCCCCCCTCTGTGGTTTGGACACTCTCAGACAGATTTAAATACCAAACTGGGAAACACTTCAAGTGCATTGGTGGGCAGGGCTAGAATTCAGAATTATATTGAAAATTTAAGGAATTTGTCTGAAAAAATGGGGTAGATTTTGATAAATGCAAGCTCCTACACTTTGGTAGCATAATTGACTGCAGAAATGCAGGAAGGGGAATAACTGTCTAGGGAGCAGTTTGGCAGCAAAAGAGTTGGAGGTTGTAATGATGAATGTACATCCACAGTGTTACATGAGAATAATTAAAGCTATGTATTAGATGTTAGTATGCAGATATTCAAACAGCATGGTGCTCGGCACTGGAGACCAGTGTTAGGTACCGTATATTCAAGAGAGAGAAGGGCCACATGGAGGGGCCAGGGAAGGGCAGCAGGAACACTCACCAGCAAACATGACCTCTGAAGGAAAAAATTCAGGGTTAGCTTTGTTTCATCTGAAGAAGGAAAAAAAGTAAGGACATAGGCCAGTTTTAATGTACAGTAAGCACAAATGGAACATATTTGACTGATCTGGGCATCCTTCTGAGATCAGATGAGAAGTCATGGAGATGTAGGTTGGATACCGAGAAGAGTTTTCGGCCCACAAGAGCGGCTGAGCACTAGGGCAGGGTCCATGGTAAGGAATCAGGGGTGGGCTCTGAGACCTCCAGAGTGATTTTCTTCCATTCACAATATGATACATCAATATGCTGAGGGTAATAAACCATCACTGCCTTGCCTTCCTTGTAATCATGTCAAACATCTTTAATTTCTCCATGAAACAGGAATTACCTAAGTGTCTTTTGCCAATTTTGTGCCCTTCCACTCTGAAAATTAAATTCCTGAATTTTATTTGTATTTTTTTAAATTTTTATACTCTTTACTTTACTTAAATGAGTGCATACCAAAACATGAATTGAGTGAAGTTGTAAAGTTTTAATAGAAATCATTAGTTTTTGCTACTTAACTGGGATTGAAACTCCTTTTGCTGGGTCAAACTCTCTTCTGTGTGTGTATTTTAATAAACTGGTTTGAAACCGTTTTATTAATCCCCAAAATAGCTTAATTAAGTATTTCTAGGCTAACAGAAGAAAATTGAAAGTACCTGTTCTGAGTCACACATCATGTTTATTGTATTAAGCTAGCCTCTTTAATTTGTGCTTTTATGTGACATTTTAAAATGTCAATTTGCCATTAAGATAATATAATTAAAATATGCATTCATGCTCTGACCATGTAAATATGTAACACAGTAAGTAAATATTTGCATTTAAATGAAAATCAAATAAACACAAAGCAAAATTTTAATATTCCAAATTACATTCTTGCATCAAAATGCTGATTTTTTTTTTAAAAGAAATTTCACCGAACTGGCTATGATTTCACCTGCAGTTATTTGCAGTCAAAACAACCTTTTCCTAAGCCATAAATTTTCTGACCATTTCTGCTTCTAGTGGAGGTGAGTCATATGTATCAAGAGTTAGCCCTTTGTACCTTTTAATAACAAAACCTGCATTTTAATCATATACTTTGTATTCTTGCATTGATTAACTGGGTATATACTGTACTTAGCAAGCATTAAAAAACTGTTTCTGTTTATTTTGCAGCTTCCTGGAATTGCTGAAGAACCCATTTTTAGATACTGACTTTTTTATTTTAATGTTCATACTGATTAACAAGCTTATTTTAAAAATACAGACTGGGCACAGTTTCATAAAGGAAGAGCACATATGCTATATTAAATTAGGCTGTTTGTGTATTTTTTCCATCTCTGTGTGTATGTATGTGTTGTGTTGTATGTGTTGTATGTGTGTACGTATGTATGTGTTTGCAATACTTCGGAAAAGATAGCCCTTTTTAGTAGTTCTGTCTGAAATAGCAAAAACTGAAGAAAAAAGGTTCTGCTGGGAGCAGAAGATGGACCCTGAATCCGGCAGTTAAATCTCGCTCACTGAATAGTATCCCAGTACCTTGTCTGTGGTGGAAAGGGCTTCCTGAAAAAAATACAGATGTTCAGCATTCAGTAAGAATGTATTTTCTCGCAGTATCAGCTCTTGCTGCGTGGGTTCGCCGAGGAAATTAAGAGCTGAGATGATGATGGGATCTGAGAGAGGGAGAGAAGAAGGCGTCCCTGGGTGCCTGGGAAAGCGTTAGGAAAATATCTTTCTCTTCTGCTAGCGTGATCTGTGTGTCCCCACATCACCCATCCCGAATGAGAAGGAGGAAAGCGGAGCCAGGAGCACCATTTCATTGCAACTCTTTCTGAACTGATTTACAAGGAAACGTGTCAATTGCTTGCAAGACATGTTAGCGCATTTAATACTGATTAATTCCACTAAGGACCTTTTCCAGAAGTCCTTACGCAAGCCACCTCCCTACTGACTTGATCTGCAGGATCAAGTCCAAGGTATGGTCTGAATAACACTGGTTTTTCTCTGGTCTCCCAGTGAAATGTCAGTGAAGTTTAATAAAATTATTGCAAGTAAGAAGTTAAATCTGCAGTTATGGTATCCAGAATAAATTGTTTCAAAATCAGAGCTGAGTAACTTCAAGAGGATTGGGCTTCTTAAACAGAAAAAAATATCTAATATTCTCCTGCTTTTGCAGTCTAGGGCTCTGCTCAAAGGCATGGCAAACAATCCTTACCATGAGACCTCTCAGGACCTCTGACTTTCTATTCCATTTAAGTCCTTCAGTGGAAACCCTCAGGACACGCATTTTGCGCTCTCTCAATCACTGGCTCCCAGGATCAACGTTATGTAGACGATGCCCCGAACTATGTTAGCAGCAGTATGCAAAAATGATGTGATTCAGCTTGTTTGGGTGAGGAAAGATACTGCAAAGTTACTGAGCAGTGGTGTTACAGGGTGATAACTCGGTGAAATTGAAGCATTTAATCCATGAAGGATAATTAATAGCACCACTGGATACTGATTCTTGTTTTTCTTGTAGTTCCAGATGGATTATACTTTGAAGGGCAGCAGGCATTTAAACAATGTGGATTAGCATTACTCATCACTAAAATCTAAGCCTGGGAAAAGCCTCCTAAGTAAACTTAATCATTGTTGTTGCTATTATTAATGCTGTGAGCTAGATCTGTATTTAACTATCCCAAACTTTAACATGAATTTTGACTTAAGCACTTATATTCTCACCTTATAGTCTCTCTTATGGTTGACCAATTCAAGGAAGTGATATAATGCATATCATATATGTATCTTATGGTTTAACTTTTTTTATAAAGAACATTGTACATAACTATTTGCAAAGCTTTTTCTGAAGGTTTAAATAATGAATGAAGAATGACAATTATTTCCCAGAGGTACTTTTTTTTCTTCTAAAAGGGTTTATAAAATAACGCCAGCTGGCCAAAATCACATGTTTTCTTTATATGCTATTCCATGTATCACAGAGGCAATCGCAGTGTTTCAGTGGTAAGAGTTGTTGTCCAGCTGGGAACTTCAAGATCTTCCAAGGGTGATGGAGAACAAAGCCCTGCAAGGTCTGGAGGTGAGATGTGTGACTTGATCTTCACTTTTTATAAGGTATCATGATGGAATCATGGAATAATTCAGATTGAAAGGGACCTCAGGAGGTCATTTAGTCCAGCCCCCTGATTGAAGCATGGAAAGATATGAGACAGCACCCTACCTTCAAGCAAATTTAAGAGTGAGGCCCTCTGCCCAGTACTTCACTGCCTACAACATTGGATTATTATCAGCAACCTGACTGAGGGTTTTGGCAAGTGGGTGGTTCGCCACTAAGATCTCCAGGTTCACTGTGAACACTAACAGGGTGCTGAGCAGCCACTGTAACTTTTTAATTGCTAGTGCCACGAGTCAGATTGAGGGCCGCCTTTCAGGTGGTAAAAGACTCCTTTAAACTGCACAACCCCCCTGTGCACAGGGTACCCTTACGCTTCCTTATCTTCGAAAAGGCTCCTGGCATCTAACATGCGGACTTGGGGTCCCGGTGCTTTGCCTTGCTTCTTGCTCAGCATCTGTGTTGTGCCCGTGTTGGAGAAGCTGAAAAGCCTTTCCCAGCCCTGCTTTGTATTTCATTTGTATGTGTATGGACCCCTTCGTGGTCTTCTCCAGAGATGGACATTAGTATCTAGGACTGTGGAGACAAGATAGTTTGTGATTTCTACCAGATATCCCCCCTTATGCATTCAAAGACCACACTGCTCTCTTCTGCAATACCACTGCTGTGTGAGCTTCTGTAGAGGCACTTGTCTTCAGCGGCTCTAAATCCTTTTCTGAGGCCCCATGGTCCCAGGCAGAGCCTGCTCTCCGATACCCAATGTATTACCTGAATTACTCAGCATTCAGCTATCTTAAAATGCATGTTGCTGCCTTGCGACCATCCAGCCAGGCAATTCCTGTCAGCCTGTAACAGTAAGCGGCTCTCCTGGTTTACCACTCCACCAATCTTCGTGTCATCACTGAGTTTTACAAGATTTCATTTTATCATCCGGGTTGCTGATAAAAATTGAAATGGGCTCCTGCCTGCGAGCCCTCTCTTGTAGCAGTGACCCTCCTTCGTATTTCCCTGCAAACACCAGCGTTTAAACCCTGTTGTTAAGACCTGATACCTGCTCTACTCGTCACAGGTTCTTTCTAAAGGAGTTCAAGGCACAGCTTTAAAACAAAGGCAAAGCTGTTTAGATTCTGAACTGCAAATAGGGAGTAGCCCAAAGTTACAGAAACAAATATTTTTTAAGCTGCAGAACTGGAAATATCTCTCTGTTGTATTCACCTGTGCTCAGTGTTCTGCTTGGCTCCTTTTATGTCTGGTAGTATCCCTAAAGCTGTACAGTAAATTCCTTTTAATGATAGCTTGAAGTGTTTGATATATCATCTAATGTTTTATGAGAAACACCCAGACCAGAATACAAGTCTTGGCAGGTTAAAAAAAAAAAGAAAAAAAAAAAGAAAAAGACAGAGCTTTTAAGTTCAGTTTTTCAGATTGCTTTGGAAACATTTCTCTTAGAGATGCGCATTGTGGCTTTAAGGTTTTGAAACCACAGCATCTAGCTTCAAGGGACTCTTGATGTTTGCCAGAGCATCCTCATCACTGTCTAAGCTATTTATTCTGGTCTTCCTGTAATGCTGAGGAGACAGGAATACAGAGTATTTTTGTCTCAGATATATGCTTACTCGGTTTGGCGTCTGTGGCACAAGACTGCCCTGTACGGACTGGTTAGATTTCATCCGCTGGCATGTATCCTCGGGGAGGCAGAGTACTCTTCCCAGGCTCTCCTCACTGGTGGGACGGGAGTAATCTGAATTTCAATTGGGCATTAACTGCGGGACGAGTGAGACACCGCTCTGTGGAGAGACAGTCCGAGATTTGATGAAAATAAAACTGCAGATATTACAGAGCGCGTCCCCCGTGACGAGATGCAGGATCCCCCTATCTACAGCTTGCATCATGTCCCCAGCCCCCTCCCCAGCCCCATGGGTGGTGCAGCATCTCGGTGTAGGAGTTAGACTCAGGGAAAGCACCCATCCCTATGGCCTCTGGGCACCTCCCAGTCTCTGTCTATTCCTCTTCACAGCCAGCTCGGGGGAGGAGGCAGGGCCATCCTGTTACCCCAGCTGTGCAGGCAGGGACGGGGCAGCGCGGGGCTGAGCGGCTCTCCCAGGGGTCTGGTGTGCACCGACGTGCTGCAGGGTCCCATCCCAGCTCCTGTCACACTATGCGGGCCAGGAGGCCTCATAGACTGAAGGCGTCCTGGCTTGTGGGCACAGTGCTTTTTGCTGTCCTGGGTTAGCACAGCAGTATTACTTAAATTCAGCATTGCCCAGAAATGTACCTTTCTTTAATGATTATTTCACTGGGGGAAATGTTTCCTTTTGTCCTTTACCGTGTTATTTTGCTGCATTTTTCTGAGCATCCCTACCCCTTTTGGAGCACACCAGCTCTTGAGGGTGGACTGAGCCTCCTTTTAAGCAACATTTTTTGCCCGACACTTCTAGCTGCCCCCTGCACTCCCCATGCTTGCTGCCTGCGCCCAAGAGCAAAGCTCAGCCGAAGCCACGTGTTCCTCTGCCCCCGTGGCTACCCAAAAAATCATGGAGCTGTGGCTTTGGCTGAGCAGGATCTGCCGTACTGAGAGAAAGACCAAAACCCAGCAAAACCCAACGGCTTTTCCCCAATCCCTGCTTGTCAGAAGAGGGATGGAGGCGCGTGTGATGCTGGCGTGCCGAAGGGGAGGTGCGTGCGCTGCAAAGGAGCTGAACCCTGCGCCTCTGCCCCATGCAGAGGGATGTGTGTGCAGTCGTCCTCTAAACCAAACAACATGTGCTCCAATAATGCAGAGCTAACGCGATTTATGGGTTTTCAGTGACAAGCTGCATTTGGTCGAAAATGTAAATTCAGAAAATGGGGAGGGGGGAAATACATACATACATATATATATGTGCATATATATGTATTTATTTTGGCTTGCACTCTTGCTTATCTCAAGCTAGTTAAAAAAAAAAAAAAATCCCCAAGTTTCTATTAGACTTTGGATGAAGCAGAGACAGCATATTTTCCCTGTCTCTCCCGAAGCATCACACCCCACTTTGGGAACTTCATTTATATGCACATCATATGCAATCTGACTGACTCCTACTGTACCTTTGAACAGATCCAATCAGATACCCATATGCATGTAAATGAGGCTCCCAGAGCTGCGCTCTCCGTGCCGAGGAAGAGGAGTTAAAGAGCAGCCTCTTCTTGAAACTTGTTACGGTGACAATCTCATCCTGCAAAACACAATAAAGCCTTCCCCATCCCCCCACCCCTGCTCCCCAGCCCTTCGCTTTTCCCTCTGCCACGCACGTCAGGAGAATGCCCTGTAACTCACTTTTCCAAGCTGAGGTAATTTATTTAAACATGGATTATCTGAAAAAAAAAAATGGGAAGGGATACAGGGTTTGATTTTAATCCCTGCTAACACAGAGGAAAGAATGCTCGTGTCACAACTCAGTGAGTGTAAAAATTAAAAAAGGCTGAGACTATTGTTTGAAAACAGGCAAAATAATTAAAATTATTATGGAATAATCACATATCACACAACAACCTCCCACTCTTCTGAGCAACAATCCAAAACAGCTCCTCCAAAGCAGGCCCAGGGGCAGAGGTTCTGTATATCATTCAAAGACCATCTGTCATTCAATTCCTGTAGCCCCTTTCCACTATTCTAAGGGCAGGCTGAAATTTAGTCCTGGCATTTCTTTTTCCATTTGCTAACAAACAGCAGTGATGGCAGATAAATATGGCAAACAATAGGCGTTTGTAATGAACTGGAAAGGGATATGGATTTTTGGAACCAGCACCAAGAAGTTCCCAGTCCCGCGTGATGCTCTGGGGACCCCCAAAGCCTGGTTCTGCCATGTGGCTGCACAGACAGACATCTGCAGGCTGCGTTAGGCTTTCAAGAATTCAGCCAACCTGCTAAGGGGCTGATTTAAATAAGATCAAATTTTTTCTTTTTTTTTTTTTTTTAAAAAAAAAAAGGAAAGACTGAAAGCTAAGTCCATTCCAGGGTAGGATAAAGAGGGACACAAAAGGATCACAGATATAGAGCACAAGCGGTGCAGAGAGTCCCCTGTTCTAACAGTAATCTTTTTTTTTATTCTCTGCTTTTCTTAACTCATTCAGCATTTCCTATTGATTCTCATAAGGAAAAGCAGCAACGAAACCCGCTTTCATGCCGTTCTTTGGGAACTCATGCCTGTTAAATGCTGTTTAAGCCAACGTTCATTTTATCCTTATTTATTGTTTGGAGACTAAAAATGTGTGACTGAGCGGAGCTGAAGCTGAACGACAGAATTACTACTGCACACACCTTGAATTGATACCGTTTCTTTTCATAAATTAACTCTCTGGGAAGTAGTCAGTTGCGGGGATCGGAGCGATGCTAAAACGCTGCCGGAGAGGAAGGGTGAGACAGGGACGTGGTGCCCAGCCCATGCCTGCTGGCGCTAGCCTCCCCTTACCTCCATCCTGCCTCTGAGGAGCCACCTGGGCAACAGGAATGCCCCGGGGTGACCCAATCCCTCCTCACGTGCAAAAAAAGGAGATGGAGAGAGAAATAAGGAAAGGAGGGAAACTGGGCTGTTTGAGGTTCATGAGATGTGAGGACACCCTTCAGCACCCAGCCTAGCAGCAAGGAGTCTTGGTTTTCCTGGGTTGGTTGGTTGGTTGGTTTGTGAGGAAGCCATGCAAAGGGCTGTATGGCCCTTGTTTGAGGACACAGACTCTGAGATTAAGGTGGGCCGTAGCCCAAAGGGGTTCTGGACTCATCTGGACATCGCTGGCTACCCAACGCACTGTGTCTGGAAAAAGTCCACTTCTCCCTGAAGGGAGTTACTGGGAAATCTGTAATACATCCCATCAGGCAGAGACTGGGACATGGTGGCCTGTGTCCCCATCATTTCAACGCTTGGCTTTGGCATCATGCCCTATCTAGGAATGAAAGGGCACTCCCCTAGAAACATGACTGGCACAAAGTGCCGTAGCCCACAGCAGGGCTTCCCCGAGCACGGGCAAAGCTGAGCTGTGCTGGATGGATGGGTGGAGGAAGAGAGGGCAGCGCTCTGGACAGTTCAGCTGGTCTCCTGTACCATTGCCCACCCCCAGCTCGGGAGCCGAGGAAAGGGGAGCCCAACCCAACTCCCTGCACCCCCCAGCACTGCTGCCGCCTTCTGCACTGCAGAAAGGAAAGGCCGAGTGAGGATTTGGCTGTTAGCCGTCTCCACTGGTTGCCCTTTCCACCTGTACCTAGGGCTGGTCCAGCTGTACCCATCACCCAGTGAATCCTCCAGCGGGGGCTCAGCTGCCTGCACTGGCTCTGCCTTAACCCCAGACAGCAGTCAAGGGCCAGCCACATCGGTTTGCCCTAGCTGGGGTGAACAGAAAAGGTGTGCAAATGAAGGAGTTTTTGCAATTATTGCCTTTTTGCAATAATTTTCTTGCACACGTACAGCCCCATAAATGAACCAAGCTTTCTCCTGCATACTGGGAAAGGAGAGAGTGACTCCTTTGATACTGCCTCTGTTTTTAGAAGTCGGGAAGTCTTGGATACAACTGGAAAGGGTAGAGGGAGGGCATATATTTACCCAGCTATAATCTGGGTCCAGTATAAAACTGGAATAGAGTTTCCAGTTTTAATATAGACCCTAAGCAAGCCTCTTAATAGCCCTCTTATGGTATCTCTAACTATAAAGTATGGATAATTCTTAACAACAAGTGTGCTATCAGGATTAATTAATTAATGTGATGTAATTAATGAGATCTTGAAAGCAAGGTGACATGAAATGCAAACCAGCAGTATAGCAATCAGTCACTTTTTCCAGGTTGATTGTCTTTGCTAGAAATAAAATGCCCCGTTAGAAGAGCTTGTAGCTGCTTGTTTCAAAGTGGAAAATGGTAAGCAGCATGTGTGAAACAATATGCTCTTAATATTGCACTTTGTTAAGAACTGATGACTTTGTTAGATGGTTTGCAGACGACTGAGAGAGGACCCTGACCTCCAGAGCTTTCTATATTGCTTTTTTTAAGCTTTTGCCTAGGCCAAGTAAAAGCAGACTCAATGTTTCTCAAAGCCGAGACATAAGGGGGATACAGCTGACTGGGAAAGAATTTTTTAAAGCTGAATTTTCCTGAATACTTCACTTTCTATAGATGCCTTAGCCAGGAACCCTCTCTTATACAAGTTAGACAGTCAGATCCTGAGGGAAGTCCTTTCTCCAAAGGATAAGGCTTTGTATTTCTGTCAAGAAGAAGAGCTGTATGCTGGGGAAAAAGCTGTTGGCACCATAAGAAAAGGTCATGTTAGATGTTTGGATTAGAAATCATGACTGGAGCCATGGAGGTTGTTGAAGGCGAGACTTAGATGGTGGGGCTCCAGATGAACCTAGGCTCAATGTGGAGCAACATGGAGCAAAGTGCCGGTGGCACTGTCAAGACATACTTTCAGTCACTCCCCATACAGCAGGGTTCCCTAATCGTCATTTCACAAAAATATCTAGGTGTGACTGTGGCTTCTCAGCAAAAGGAGGAGAGGCCATCCACGAAGAAAGGAGAGGACTGGTCTGTCTCTGTGGCTACCCACCAGTCAGTCCTGAGACCTGCTGGTTTTCATGTGCAAAATGTTCGTAGATACCTGGTTGTAGACAGCAATGTATTTTGGTACTGGGCATGGTATAAGCAGACTGATAAACCAACTTGTTTTTCCTAAGCTTTTACATTGCTTTGAGAGAATAACAATGAGTTATTGCTACTTACCTATGCTAAATGAGCCAGAGATGAAACTTCAGGCTTTCTCCCCAGTCCCCTGGGCCATCTAGATACCTCATGATCATTTTCAAAGGGTATAATTTACATGAGATTTTTTTCCAGCCTTGTGAGCCATAAATTTATAGGGAGCCCCTCTGAAAGACTTACTGCTTTTGTGAGGCCTCAGATGAAGTCAATCAAGCCAACTAGTATAAAAGCCAAACTCCCAATTAATTCCATCCCTGAGGACCATGTTGTTTGCTGTTAGATTGCAAGGTCTATGGGGCACGGGCTATCTCTTTTCCAGGTGGAGAGGGCCTGTGTTGGATGGGGGGCGTTTTTCAGTCCACGGCTTGAGCAGTGTATGTGCCCTCTAAGGAGGTGAACATCGCTCTCGGCGGTGTGAGCGTGCCATGCAAGCCCTTAGCAAATGATAAATAAATAGCTGAGGGGTTAGTTTCCTTTTCTCCTCACTTGCTATCCTCTCTACTTGCTACATTCAATTATTTTTGGAAGCTGCATAATAAACAAAAGTTGTACATTTCAGTGTTCCCAGACCAGATTAGAGAGGATTAAGCATCAAGGGATGGCAGCTGGTCAGTTTACTGCACATTTTTAATGTGGAAATGTTTCTAAATGAAAACAATGAAAGGTGGGAGATGATAGTAAACTCAGACTGTTGCATCTGCTCCCTGGAAAGCTGGTGCCTCTGTGGGGAGGGGGTGAAGGGCAGGGAGGAGGGAGGATGGGGCAAATTCCCAGAGCCGGTGTAGGAAAGAGGCCAGGCTGAGGCATTCACAGCAGAGCTAAAACCGGGATAGTTTAAGTCAGCGGCCACAGGAGGCCCTGGTGAACGCCAGGGCTGTCAAAATACTGGCGCTGTGTCTCGTGCTTGCACGCGGCAATGTGGTGGTGGTGGCAGGACGCCCTTCCCCGGGCCCTCGCTGCCAGGACGGGATGCTCAGCCTGCGAGCTCACTCGCTCCCTGACCTCTCGTTGGAGACCGGCCACAAGAGTGTCAATTAGTGCTAATTGTGAGGGGTCTCATTTGTCATGTGGCCACCTGTCCGCCAGGAGCCGGGCTGAGACCCCCGGCAGACCCTAATGAGCAGCTGTCAGCCCCCAGCCACGCTCATGCTCTCATGCCCAGGGCTGTGTCTGAACATGCCTCAAAGTGAAAGCGTACGGACCTGGATCCTGGGAAAAATCTGTGTCATCCCTGTCATGTCTTAAGTGTAACCTATATTTTAAGGGAATATAAAAGTGTCTTTTTTTTTTTTTTTTGGCTAATTAAATTACACCCACCTCTGTAATTCCAAGATGTGTATTAAAGAGTGTAATTAAATGAAAGCTCAAGTCACTAATTAGAACAATTCTTGAAGGGATACATTCTCCCAGTGACACCTGTGTAACCTCTATATGTGAATGATATGCATCTTGGCATTGCAAAATATGTGGTAACTCTTATGCAAGATTTTTGTATAACAAAAAAAAAAAGGAAGAAAATTTCTGAGGTCAATCTGATTTCACCACCATGTTCTTTGCTGAAAGGCTTTGTTTGCAGTGTATCTTCTGAACCATCCCAGCAGGGAGACAGCCATTGATGTGTGGACTGAGGGTTAACGTCAGTGTGGGAAACCTTGACATAAAATCCTGTGATGTGCCGAGGAGGACTGAGGGGATGGATTTAGCGCTGCAGCCCCAGGTATGGTAATTCCCAGCACTCCTTCTCCCCTCCTCTTTCCTGTGAGGCTCTACTGCCTTTATATCTCCTCCTGGTTCCGCAAACATCCTTTAAATTGTTTTAAAAACCAGTTCTATAACTGAAATGTCTCTGCTTGCATGTGTGTGTACATATAAGCAAGGTTCCCTGATGCCCAGTGTAAAGCTCCTGTTTCAGAGAAAAGCCACAGCAAAAGTCTGTGGCTGTGGCCCAGCTCAGGGGCTGGCAGCAACATACTGAGGTTTTCTATAATTGCCAATGTTAAGGGCATCCGAAACTCCTACCTAGCAACTCCCAACTCCTGCTTCACAGCCGTATGTGTGAGGGCGAGCGCTGGTGGACATGACTCCTTTTGCCCTGCTTTCATATTTCTTCTGGTGCACTGAGGAGCTGAACGTACATGAAAGGGGAAGCAGGAGCTGGTCTGTAGTTCCCTCATGAAATGTTAGGGCATGTCTGGTAACAGTATTCCAGAAATGAGAAGGAAACTTTTGACAGTCGCATGAGGTAGAAATATCTGTGGATGAGCGTGGACCAGACATCGACCCGACAGTCCCAGACACCAGGAATCGGTCACCTTGGCAGAGGTGGCGATGACACACTGTGAAACTCGGCTTACAGACGGGGGATATTGGCTGCATTTGTTATGCAGGGCAGCCATCTCACCGGGATCACGTTCGGAAGGGGAAAAAAAAAAAAGCATCTCTCTGCCTTTGCTTTCTTCCAACAGCATGCCAAGAATAGCTGTGCCGGGACTGAGCAGGGGAAAGCTGATTACACCTTTTGATTGATGGTGCCTTACACATTTAGAGAGATTTCATACAGGAGACTGATTTACTTGTGCATCAGTTCTAGAGACGGGCCCAGAGCAAAGCACTGGACTCAAACACCTCAAGCTTTTAGGAAATTTGGAAGAGGATCTGAATTTTCACCTGTAAGTTGCCTAGTACCAATTCTTCCTTTAACCGTGAATCTACTCCCTGCTTCTATTTTCGGCTCCCTAAGGCCCCTTCTTAACAAACCGTCTCCAGACTAATTCAGGATGCTAAAGCCATTGATCACTGTGTAAATCTTACAGGGCTGAGCACACTCCCACCCCGTGCGGTGCACGCTGCTGGGGCTGCGGCTGTGCCCCCTGCTTGGCACGGAGGTGCTGTGAGCAGAGAAGCAAGCTTTGTCCACGGATGGTCTCTCTTACCTGCAAGGGCGCACAGTGAACCTTAATAAGTCCTGGGGCTGCAATTGTTTTCTGGATTTGTTATTTATAAAAGTTTCTATGTCCTTGCCCTTTTTTTACTGTAAAATGCCAGGTGATGCCAAATGCCACAAGGTAGAGACACTCTGTAACAGCATAGAGCCCAGGACAGTCCTTAAAGCAGATGGACAATTACATGCAAACACACAAAATTACATGTAGAATATGTAGATTAAAAATATTGATGACAACTCTATCATTTACAGATATATTTTATATCTAATTATTGAAATTAACCCTCTTAATGATTACTGTAACGGGCTGACCGAAACACTTTTTTTGTCCAGCGTGGACATGGAACCAAGTATTGAAATGAGTATAGAAAACAATGTCTGAAAAATAATGGTAAAAAATGATTAAAAAAAGGGGTAAAATGGGCAGTGTTTGCAGTCTCAACTATCACAGTTGCTACCTTCGTCCAGCGTAATAAACACAAGCCTTAACAGTATTAATAGTAACACTTGTGCAGTAATGTGTATAGCTGGATGCCAGCGCTTTTACAAAATACTCCTCACATGAAAACAATGAGGCTAGATTGCAAACCCTTTATCTACGAATGCTGTAAGGCTGGTGAGATATCTTATCTACTCACCATATATTTTCTGTCCTTTTACAGTGGTGGCTTTTTCACTTTCCTTGCCAAACTTGTAAAAGCATCAATCCCCCACTGTCTTGCTTGTCCCAGCTATCTGCACTTTTTGGTGTTTGTTGGCACCTGCAACTCTAAAATATGGGGGAACAGACCATCCTTTTAAGTATACCTAGTCTTTTAGAAGCAAAAACTACTGGAAATTTTTAAAAAGAACAGTTTTGTATCAGTTTTTCAAATGAAATTTATTGAATTTAGTGACCTGCTTTTCTCCAAAGTTGCTGAGCATCCACATTTGAAGCTGATGGAAACAATGGTTGCTCAGACACATCAGATAAGCAGCCAAAATGTAATGTGGGCTGAAATTCTTCTATTTTTTTTATGGGTGTTGTGGTTTAACCTCAGTCGGCAACTGAGCACCACACAGCCGCTCGCTCACTCCCCCTGCCCCCCGGTGAGATGGGGGAGAGAATCGGAAGAGTAAAAGTGAGAAAACTCATGGGTTGAGATAAAAACAGTTTAATAATTGAAATATAATAATAATAATAATAATAATAATAATAATAATAATAATAATAATAATAATACACAAAGCAAGTGATGCACAGGTACAATTGCTCACCACCCGCCAACCGATGCCCAGCCAGTCCCCGAGCAGCGGCCCCCCCGGCCAGCTTTCCCCAGTTTATGCACTGAGCATGACGTCACATGGTATGGAATGTCCCTTTGGCCAGTTTGGGTCAGCTGTCCTGGCTGTGCCCCCTCCCAGCTTCTTGTGCACCTCCAGCCTTCTCAGTCGGTAGAGCATGGGAAGCTGAAAAGTCCTTGGCTGGTGTAAGCACTACTTAGCAACAACTAAACCATCAGTGTGTTATCAACATTATTCTCATCCCAAATCCAAAACACAGCACTGTACCAGCTACTAGGAAGGAAATTAACTCTATCCCAGTCGAAACCAGGACAATGGGGATGCGAACTTATTCCCAAATTCAAATCTCCGTGAGCTAAAGCAAAGTCTGAGAAAGGAACTGTGTTTGATTCAGTTTAGGTGAGAACTTGGAAGGCTGGTAGAAAAGCTACTTCCAGTAAGATGGGAGATAATCAGAACCTGGGTAAAGATTTCACTCTTCAAAGTTTACTGACAGCCCACTGCTGAAAGAAAAAATATGGAAAGGAAAATATGTCTAGAAATCCAAACCCTTCATCTACAGTATGGCCCTGAACTGAGTGGCTGGGGAGGTCCAGGCATGGGCTGGGACATGGCTGCTCCAGGGGCTACAAAAGCACGGAAGAAGAGAGTTCTTGCCCTGGACTGTGACATACAGAAAAAGGGGCAGGAGACATATAGGTAGAGATAGACATAGGACTGCAGGACCAGCAACGCTGGTCATCAAGAAGAACAGTGGTGCCAGGAAAGGTGAAGGAAATCAGGTTTTGTTGTGCTATGTTTGAAGTGGAGATGAAAGAATGAAAACAAACCCCTCTGTGCCAGACCATACAGAGCTCCCCTTTCACCTCCTGCACCAGCATCCTCGGAAACCAAGCAGATCTGGGTAGGATTGAGAGGATTACAGGTCATTTGTCTATCGATGTCACTTGTGAGGACACCTAAGGATAATGCTCCCAAGGAACAAGGAGACAGCCATGGGCAAAGACTGGGAAATTTGGCCAGTGGGTGGAGCAGTAGGAGGATGGAGGAGGAAGACGAGCCACCAAACTCAGGGGATGCTGACTGTAGTCATGAGAGCAGGGCACAGACTCTCTGCAAGTCTTGGGAGGAAAGACACAGGGAATGATCACTCACATCAAAGGAACTGGATAGATCAAAGAGGATTGAGAATAAACAAGGGATCTTGTAAATGTAGCTGTTGCAAAAAATACTTCAGATAAGGAAGGGAGCAAGGCTTTATTGCACTCCTCTATGCTATAAAGTGCTCCTTTTCCAAATCCATGTACTTTCACATGACTTAAACATCCTGTAAGTTCTGTTTTGTGGGCAAAATCTTGCACAGCTAAATAGTTTTTTAAGCAAGATGGGCTAAATTTCTCCCATGCCCACACTATGCAGACATCGCTGAAATGAGTGGGAAGTGAAGGTGTTTGTCCAAAGGCAGACTAGGGCTTCCAGATCCAGAGTATGGAGGTCCTGGTCAGGCTTATTCCTTTGAAAGCCGAGCTCAGGTAGCTCCATTTTGTCTTCTCTTTTTCCATTTTCCCTTCCTTGGGTTCAGTACTGCTTTTAAAACTGAACTGTGGAAAGTTTTTAAACATTTGATATGGCATCAAGGCAAGAATAGCTCTGTTGATGGAAAGGAAACAGTGAGAAAAAAGAATCTTCAGGTTTTTTTCTTTCTGGACTGAAAATATAATAAAAGCCTAGCTCTGGTGCAATGCACTGTTATTCAGCATGTTTTCTGCTGTGAGATGACAAGTGTGGGGTGGGGGGTGAGGATGGAGTTTCAGCTAATTCCATGAAACTATGCTGATTATCTGAGGTGTCAGATGTATATGTGTCAAGGAGCATTTGAGTCTTTGCTTCTTGTCAGATCATTTTTTAAATCAGGGTGCCTGGGGCCCTTCTCATCAGCAAAACCAGGATATAAGCCTTCCCCCCTTGAAGATGATTATCAGTTTTAGAAGAAGTACATTTGTATACTTTCAGAAGTCTGCTTGAAATGTAACCAGGCAACTCATTTGCGCAAGGAGACAAATGTCAGCCCAAACTCAAGGCTGAACTGCAATGCAGGCTTTATAAATTCTGCCTTTGAAAGTAAAGACAGTGGGTCAGCTTTTGGGGCCAGGGAAGCTGGTACAAACTAGATTCACTGCTTACATTTACGGTACACAAAATTAGTAGATTTAACTCTGCTGCCTGGGAAAGGCAGAAGTTAAATTAGTAGGTAGTCTACTTTAGCCAATATTTCCTTGCAGATTTCTGCTAGCTGCATTTTTTGGTAGGTTATACTTTCCTGTCTCTTGGATGTATGACTTAGAGGCTCTCGTAGTTTCAGATGGCAAAATTGTGCAGGGCGTAAACTCATGTGAGTTTAAAGGTCCGATTCTTCACTGCGCCGAGGCCCCGGTATATACTTTTGATGCCCACATTAGGCATGGTTACAAGGACACTGTTTCTTGTTATGCCCACTTTAAGATGCCTTTTGCAGATAGGCTTCTCCATAACTGCCAGCTCAGGCAGGTCTGAGACCCCTCTCCAAACACTCAGCCCTGTGCAGAGCTGGTGGAAGTGTCCCTGCTGACATTTGGAAATGCTCTGCACTCATTTCCCACAGGTAAATGACCACACACAGGTCCAGGCTCTCACAGAAGAAGATGTTGCATGCTACCTGTTGCGGGCAGGGACTGGTGGCTCGTGCTATCTGCAAAGAGCATTTATCCTTGCTTTGATTCACCTGTGAATTTGCTCAAAGGTGACTCCTGAAACGTCTTCTTTTCCTTCTTAATAAGCTTCTGCATGATGAAGAATTATTTTTGACTCTTCTCCAGCTGCTTGGAGCCAATTTCTTCAAGTTAATAAAATCTACCCAGAAATAGGTATCTTTGAAACACCAAGGCTGCAGCATCTTGCTACTAATGCATTTACAGCAGGTGGCATAAACAAGCCCGTCCGTTCCCTGTGCATGTGTTCCTTCCCAGCTCAGCCCATACAGGCCTGGGGGAGAGTGGGGCATTGCTGTGCTACTGATAAACCCAGGCACTGCCTTCAAACCATGTCCCAGCGAGCACACAGGGCACTGCCACCGTTCTTAAAAACAGACAGTTGTCATTTTGGTTGTGTCCCTGCCTATCACCCTCAGCCTGGGGCTGTTTGGATGCAGCACGGCTTCCGTCACAGCCACCACTGGTCCTCCTATCTTCAAGGAGGGCTGACCTTGGAGGAGGTTGTGTTGGAAGGAGGAGGCAAACCCGTGTGGGAAGCCCCAAAGGCAGAATTGTTGCCCTGCTCTCTTAGGGGTCATGCTGCCCATGCACTGCCCATGCGCTGTTAGGAAGGAGCACGAGGGTGAAGGGTCCTCTCCTACGGTCTGGGTCCTCCCATGCTGCAGAGGTTTGTCATGGCTTGTTTTGTACTGCAGCTACCTTTCCTGACTTGTCTTGCTTCATCAGTACGTCTTTGTACGGAAAACTGTCAACTTTTCTTTTAAATGTTTTTGAGTACTGAAGATCATCCCCTATTTTAAGGGTTTTTGCTTGTTAGAGCAACTGCACTTTCTTACTTACATTTTCTGCTCCCTCAAGGTCTCCTATTTACAGACAATCTGTCCCTGGAATGATTCAGGATGCTGAAGCAGTTGATCACTGTATAAATCTTCATAGGCTTCACAGTATATGCAGTAAACATGTATGAGTCTAAAACTGCATTGTCACGACACCGCAGATTATTCCTTATTAAAAAATCAGTGTTTAGAAAACATTAGACCTTTTCATTTGGAAACTGGTGGAAAACACCAAAACTGATTGTTCAAAATACGACATTTTCTGAATTTATTGTTCATGCTGCTTGCCACACTGATAGGCTTGGAGATGGATATCTTTTGTATCTCCCCAGAACAGGCACTAAACCAACAATGAAATTTTGAATTTGTCCACAGCAATACAGCCTCCAGACTGCTCCACGAGGGTGGAACCAGACCAGGATGAAAGGCCACACCGCGAGGGCCGGCAGCGATTGCAGCCCGTCCCGGAGCGAGGGAGACAGGAAGAACAATAGGAGCGGGCTGTGTCTGCAGCCGCAGTACGCATCCTCTCTCTCTGTCACTGAAATACGCGGCTTGCTTTTCTTTGTCACAAGGCTCGATCACACCTGCCTGGTCTTCTCCCAGGCAGGAGGACCCAGTGCACAGGACAGTCTTGTTCACTTCTTCATCACTCCTTATCTGGTGAGAATTTCGACCATTAGGTTAAATATATTGTGAAAATGAAGAGGGTACTAAAATTGCTGACTAATTTCACAATGGTTATTGAAAGGGCACCTAGGCTACCTTTGAATCTGTGGTCCAGAGGTAACAATCACTTCAGGTGGCCACACAAAAATAATCTCATTAAACAATTGGTCAAATAGAGAAAACTCAGATCCTGTGGTATAAAAAAACCCCTATGGAAATGTTTCACATGGCCACATATCCTTTAGCACTGATTTCTTGCATTTAACTCTGCCAGGGTCATTCATAAAAGTGCCCCTGTGTGACACCTCCATTGGGTAATAAGCCCTGAGATGACTCCACAATCTTTCTCTTAGAGGAATGAGAGTAAAATCTCTGTCCACTAAAGGGAAAATACAGTGATCAGCGGTGGGCAAAAGTGACATGGATGACATGCTTTGTGTGCATGCCCTAAGCACCATTTAAATGGTGTAAAATAATCTGTGCTAGTTCGTTTGACAGCACGAAAGCGGAGGAAAACACAATCTAAACCATTTACAAGAACTAGCTGAAAATAGTTTACACTGATGCTTAAAAATAATATGACTGCTTTGAAAGCAGCATTTACCTGTTTAGTAAACGGAAAGTAGCTTTCAGTTGGGACTTTCTCAAGTGAATTTCTTGAAATGCAAACTGTGGATTTATTATTACTAACAATTTTAAATTGGTGTTGATCACTTAATATTGTCCATCAAATATTAAAAAATGTAGATTTATTTTTCGGAGCCCAAATGTTTGTGCTATACTAATGTAGATATCTCAGCTTTTATTAATTAAAAAAGAAAGATAAAAGAAAAAATGCCAACAGAAAGGATTTTCTGATATGATACCTTTCAGGAAAAATGAAAAATAAGAATCTTAAAGGCTCAAGAGAGGTTAAACAAAGGGGATCCAAAAATCCCTGTTTACAAAAATACTTCTCATTTTTTAATATCCATCGTATTGGCATAATTGGCATTTTTTAATATCCATAATATTGGTAAAATTGGCATTCTTTAACATCCATTATATTGGCAAAACAGTTTTCATTGGTGACAATTTTTGGCTCCAGTTCGAAGGAGGAAAACCCACCGAATACCTTGGTACCTTGAGGATGGCACTGTAGAAGTGAGTACCATCATTTGAGTCCCCTACGCTGTGCCTTGAGGTAGCTGCTGGGCTGCCCTGTGGCAAACCCACGTGCCTTGGGGTGTAGTGTGTCCCCCTGCCAGCCACCGCACCGGGGTTCCTGCCTGCGGGGACCAGGAGGCTGAGGAGGGTGATGGAGAGCAAGTGCACATCCCAGCTCCTCGGGTGGCAGACCCGGAAAGCGAAGTCTTCCTGCGACCGATGATGTTGATGCGGTCAACACTGACATAATCTTTCAGCCCAATACTGTATGGTCGTTTATTCCAATACAGCAGCATTTTTATTTTGGATAAAACCTTATCTGTGCTGTCTACTGTTACAAAAAAATGAGGAAAATGCCCTTCTAAGTGGAGGATGAAGCAGATGTGCAGACCATGAGTGAACCAGGTAGGAGCATCGCAACAGCTCCCAGGTGAAATCCCACCTTGGCTGAAGTCGGTGCAAAACTCTCAGTGAGGGCACTGGGACTCGGATTTCCCTCCGTGCTTTCCCTTCACCTGTGGGAAAAGCCAGCGTGGCAGCAGCATTGCAGGGTGACGTACTGCCGCAGTGAATCATAGCATGAGTTGATTTTGATACCCCTTCCGATACTGTAATGTATTTATAATTTAAATTATAAACTCTGGGGAACAAGTACTGTGTCTTTTCGTACAGCATTCAATATGCTAATGTGTTCAATAAAGTACAGGTACATTCACAGAAATAAATACCTCCTTGTTTCAGATATGCTTTGTCCTCAGGTTAGAGATACATTATCAATATGATTTTTATTTTTTCACGATGAATTGTTTGTTATAGAGCAATAAAAATACTACTGTGGACCCACTTCACCCCAGCACCTAGGACCTACATGTGTGCTGGACACTGGTTCTTCTGATTCAGCTTCTTCGGTCCCTGCCCATCAGCCATTTTCTGTCTTCTATCTCAATGGCAGTAAAGCAATGATGGAGAGACTTAAATTTCAAACCTCAGTCAGCCAGATCTACTCAGCCACAGATAATGTCTCAGGAAATTCTTCGTGATCCAATACACAGACAAACTTAGAAAGCCTCCCAGAGAACCCAGCCTTTCCTTCTGGGAAATTACAACATCTTTATCTGTCCAGGGAATCAAGGGAGGTATGGAATGGAAAAATGTTAGTACGACAATGTGATGGTTTGAGACAGTCGACACTGTTAACCATAATAAAAAGTCAGTGCTACTTTTATACCTATAAAAATTTTGTGTGTGTGCATCTGTGGGGGATGAGGGGGAAAGAGAGAACGAAATGTAAAAATACAATTAATTTCAGTAACCGCCACAGGTATGTCACACGGTGACATATATATTCCCAGATAACAAGGAATGTGCTACAGATTAGAATGATGCATAATTTCCTTTGCTTTTGCTCTGCCTTTGCATATGCCCCAACCCCGGCACCAGCATGTAGCTCCTCACCTTCCTGAGAGCTCAGAGTTAGGCTCTGCTGGTCTCTCCTCAGCCATAGAATCATAGAATCATTTAGGTTGGAAAAGACCTCTAAGATCATCGAGTCCAACCATAAGCCTAACACTGTCAAGTCCACCACTAAACCATGTCCCTAAAGACCACATCTACATGTCTTTTAAATACCTCCAGGGATGGTGACTCAATCACTTCCCTGGGCAGCCTATTCTAATGCTTCACCCTTTAGGTGAAGAAATTTTTCCTAATAGCCTATCTAAACCTCCCCTGGCGCAACTTGAGGCTGTTTCCTCTTGTCCTATCACTCGTTACCTGGGAAAAGAGACCGACACCCACCTTGCTACAACTTCCACGCAGTCCACACAGGCTCACAGCAAAGATGTTCATTTTCCACTTCGCTCCATCCCTGGTTCTTGCTTTCTTTTTCCCCTGAAAGATCACCTGCTACGCTCCCTTTTTTTGCCAGCTTCCTTCTTTTCTGTCCTTCTCGCAGCCGGTGTTCCATTTCTAATTTCTCTTGCACCTCTCTATGGCTCTGTTTCCATTAGCCAAAGCTGCCATCCCTCCTCAGTGGTGCAGAAGAAGTGATGCCCCTGTGCATCAGGTAACCTCAAGCAGCTTTTCCTCCCACATCTCCAAAGCATCCTTCATTGGTATAGTTCGCTGCTGCTGCTAACTTCATCTACTCCTTTTGCACTAACCTACATGGACATTGGATGAACCAGCTGTCCATGTGCGAAGCGACCTTCAGCAGGGAAGTTCTCCTTCCTCCTCACCTTCCCACACCAGTGTCCCTGGCTTTGTTACTCTCCAGTTTAAATTGTAAGACCATCAGCGCAGGCAGCCTTGCCCCTGGGGTGTCTCTGGAGTACTACGGCAGACCTCTCTGACTACTCAGAAATTATGAAGGACAATCTTTTTCTCCACGCTTCTAGACATTGTCCTAGCCCTGTAAAAATAGATGCTTACCAAATATATGAAATTAAAGCAGCCTCATGGGAAAGAAAGCCCGGAGCACCTCAGGTGGGGAGTCCCCCTGCTGACGTCCAATTTGTGCATTAGAAGGCGATAAGCGGGGAGATGCGGCGTGGAGCCACGCTGGTCTCCTGGTGGTTTTGTTGTTGTTGTCGTCGCAACATGGTGGTGAATATCCAGACTTGCCAGTAAGTCAAGGAACAATCTCTTCCTATTATGCCAGCTCGAATACTAAACCGGCTTACAGTCACACATCTGCATGATCCTAACCTTCCCTCATTACAAACACAGTAGGGATTTACTTGCACCACGCTAGCTTTGTATGGGGCCTATATTTTTATCCAGCAAAATCACATATTGTTACCTCCATACGTACAGTGTAAACAGCATGAGTAATGGAACCTTTAATCCTCATTTTTAAAAATTAGATTATAGTTATACCTTCACTTTCTCTTAGTTTTTAAATCCCTCCCAATGCCGATCATCGAAGACGCTGCTCTCCCTCTAATCACGTTCTGTGGCGGCTCCAGTCATGGCTGGCTAGATCTGGCCTATGCAGATCCAAACCCCAGGAGACTGCCTGGATCACCTTCAGTCACCTTCCTTGTGTCCCTTGAAGAATTATTTTAGTCGGAACAGATAAAATAAATGCCATATGACATAAAATTAAATTAAAACCTATATGTAACAACAAAGATAGTATTAAGATGTATCCATCACGCCTTTTTTATCTCTGCACTTGCAGATAAACAGAGAGATTTATAAGGCAGGAACTATTTCAGTGCTAAACCAGAGGCTGGCAATACTGAATTAAGCTGCACATATTTGTCAAAGGCTTTTCCGAAAGTTGTAAGATCTGCAGAGCGTGGTCTCTTCTACCTCCTGCTATGCTCTGGAGCAAAACACGTTACGCAGCGTAACACAGTGGATCCTGCCTTAAGGTACAAGGCAAAATCATTGTGCGCGCTACTCAGCTGCCTCACACCCCAATGACATAGTTTTAGCCGGCATATATGGCAGCTGTACTGCAACGTAGTCTTCCTGAGGCCCACTTAGTAAATTCCATTTAATTGTTGTAAAGTAATTACTCTGCAAACTGTAGTCTGCTAGGAAGAGCTAAATATTCTTGTATAATCATGGCAGTGTAGTTAAAGTTGCAATTAGTTACCATTATTAGGTAGTCTGTAACGATGGCTAGGAAACTTCCTTTGGCCTAAAAATTACCACATTTATGCTGATAGGAACAGAGAATATTGCTGAAAATTTTGAATACTCTATGCCAAACTGGGCCTGAATTAAATGGAAACAAAAGTCACTTGATTGAAGCACCGTCACTAATAGGAATGTTAAGTTTTCATGCACTAATTATTGTTATTTAAACTGCAGTATCGATCTAAGCTGCAGTATGGATCTGCAGCAAAGACCTGCAGACCCCCTAATCACTTTACAAACACTGAATAAAATGATGGTCCTTGCCCTAAGTATCTTATTTCACAAATAAACGTAAGTATTTATAAGCTACAATGAATTTTTAGAGGAAGATATATGCAGTATACGTCAATCTCTCACATATATATATATTTTGTACATATGTATACAGTAGCACAGTGTGGTTTCTCTGAACTATTTTACCTTTGTCCCATTAATCTCCTGGCATAGAATCATAGAATAGTTTGGATTGGAAGGGACCTTTAAAGGTCATCTAGTCCAACCTTCCTGCAATGAGCAGGGACTTCAACTAGATCATCTACAGCAGAATGCTCTGGTGCTACCTGAAAGGAGTTGGGAACCGTGTGGGTCAGCAGGCCCTGGGATAGAAGTCAGGTCGCCGAGCGGTGTGCCTTGTGCTTGCCCTAGGTGTGAATTCCTGGCCTCGCTGACCCATTTCCAACATAAACCAATGTGTCCAGAGACCAACCTTTGCTTGTCAGTGTTGTGCTGGGAAATGAAGACTACTTCCAGGTCGGAATTGCTTCTCCATCCGTAAAGGGCAACTTGTGCCCGTCGGATGCTCTTAGTACCGTACACCTCCCCATCCGTTACCTCCAAGGACAGTTGTGTTGCTCACTGCCACTTCTATACATCAGACCTTCCCTAGCAAAATGTGCCAAAATCTGACATGTTTGAATTTTGCAAACTGCATTTTGTATTCAAAATCCAGGTGTGCAGTGGGGAAGCCAGATATACACGCTTCCCACAGCACTACGACCTGCCAGCACGGGACATGGCCACCTGGGGGACTCTGCGCTGCCACCCACCGTGGGCACTGGCGTTTCTGCTCTAGGGTCCTCCCGCCTTTGCTCCTCCTGAGCATTTTTGGGTGGGTGAGTGCTTCTTGGTGGCTATCAGAGCCTCAGCAGTGGCGGCTGGTGAGGGTCCCATCCTGCCAGAGACTTTACTCCTTTTTCCCCCCCTTTTCACTTTTAGCCCCTTGTGCAATTTTCACCCCCCTTCCGATATTCCTGCCCTGCTTCAACCACCTCCACAGAGCTCATTCCCTCCCAAAACAGGTAGGGCAGCGAAGGCAGCCCCATGGGCAGCAAGCACATTTTTTCCCTCACCTGCGAGCACAACTGAACGGTCGGGTCACAGCAAAGTCCCAGAGCCTGCCTGCAACCATGGTCTGCTCTGCGCCCTCAGCCTCTCGAGCAGAGAGGGCTATAAAAAGCCTTTTTCTCCATCAGTTGATAGGTTTTCACCCAGGATCACCCACGGATCCCTTCTGTGGGATTTGTAAGCTGAGCTCTAATTAACTTAAAAAGCGAATGCAAAAAAAAAGGAAAGTTGCAGGGTTGGAACGAGGAGGCCTCATGAAAGCAGATTGCATGTTTATTTTTCTCTATCAGACAATAAGAAGATAAAATGATTTAAACAGCTGATGTGTTGTGAAAACACATCCTGTCACAGCTGGGAGGTGGATGGAGTCCTAATCACTCATTTCCTCTCAGTGTCTGTTCCCCCCTCTCTGTTTGCTGTGATGCTGCAGAGTTTGGAGTTTAATGTGCTGGTAATTGGAAGATGCTTCTTTCAATGTATTTCAAGACAGATTTTTCAGAGAAAGAGTCCTACTGTGTTTTCAGTAATAAATATATGAGATAAGGCCATGAATTCCTTGTATCCTAGTTTTGACTTTTGCATTGTCCCCTTGGTATATCATCAGTAAGTTTTATTTACAGCTTCAATTTTTTACTCATATCCTGCTTTTCTCTCCCTCCCTTTCTTTTTCCTCCTATTCCTTCCACTTCTCGTCCTCTTTTCTTTCCCCTTTGAATCCGGCATCCTGGGAAGTTCAGTGAGCATGTCCTACTCGGTATTATTCATGCAGGTGTCTTACAGGACTCTTTTAAACATGCTGCGAGGAATCGAGTTCACTCTTGGGCAAAGGTTTCTGAGGAAGGTGACTTTATTACTCAGATGCACTCTGCAGAATACAGATAAACTTCAGTGCTCCCCTCTAACCCTCTATTCCTCTTCTAGCGTTCCCAGCACAGAGAGTTATCTTCATTAACAAGTTCAAATCACTACATACTTGCAGCATCAGTGGTCAACGAGTGCACATCTTACTCGGTTCATGAGATTGAGCTAAATGCATAAGTTACTTTCGCTGGTCAAAAACATCCTCTTCCCTTAATGGAACAGCTTAATTATTCCTTCCTTCTCCTGGTCCTGGGGGACAGATTATTGAAGACAGATGGGCGCAGAAGTGTGCATATATTAGCGTGAGGCTGGATGCAGCCGTTCCGTGGCTGGAAGGGCCGACAGCTGCCTGATCGCATCCAGACACCCGGGAAATTGCCTGGGCCTACCGAACGTGTGTGGAGCACTGGTGACCCTGTGTCATTCTGACACCTTCAGCTGGGGGCCTACGATGTCACACGCGCGTGCACGCACACGAAATCCTGCCCTGCCTTGTATATTTGGCTGCATGCATCAGACCTGTGCAAATGTGCAATCACACAGGCATGACTTTTTAAAAAGTCATCTATTTGCATCAACGCCGTGTTCTCCCTTCCCTACCACTTTACAATAGCCTTTTAAAATTGATGTTATTGTTGTCTCTTTTGCTGCCTCTATTTTCCCTCCTTCCTGCAAACTCTCTGAAGCCGCTTGTCTAGAAGGCGGCGTTGCCTGCTGGTGACAGGGAAACCAGCAGGGCTGCCGTCAGCCTCTGCAGAGCCCAGCCTAGGAGGAGAAACTTGATGCTACGTTCAGCTTTTGCAGGTGGGTTTTGGGCTGTGCTGAGTGAAGAAACATGATATTAATGTTTCATGTTTAATGGGAAATCCAGAGCGATGATAACTATAGACTGATCCCTGCCACGACAGGCAAGACCTCTGTGATTCTGGTCCCAACACTAATATGACATCTGTCCTTCAAGTTTGGCAGGTCATTAAGGTGGAGATTTTAAAGCACCCAGATGATTTAGGAACAGCAATGACATTGGCTTCTATGACGGAGTGACTACATCAGTGGACACGGGAAGGGCTACAGATGTCGTCTATCTGGACCTCTGTAAGGCCTTTGACACGGTCCCCCACAACATCCTGCTCTCTAAACTGGAGAGGTATGGATTTGATGGGTGGACTGTCCAGTGGGTGAGGAATTGGTTAGATGGTCGCATCCAGAGGGTAGTGGTCAACGGCTCAATGTCCAGATGGAGATTGGTGACGAGTGGTGTCCCGCAGGGGTCCGTGTTGGGACCGGTCCTGTTTAATATCTTCATCAATGACATAGACAGTGGGATCGAGTGCACCCTCAGCAAGTTTGCAGATGACACCAAGCTGAGTGGTGCGGTCGACATGCCAGAGGGACGGCATGCCATCCAGAGAGACCTGGACAAGCTCAAGAAGTGGGCCTGTGTGAACCTCATGAGGTTTAACAAGGCCAAGTGCAAGGTCCTGCACCTGGGTCGGGGCAACCCCCGGTATCAATCCAGGCTGGGGGATGAAGGGATTGAGAGCAGCCCTGCCGAGAAGGATTGGGGGTCCTGGTGGATGAAAAGCTGGACGTGAGCCAGCAATGTGCGCTCGCAGCCCAGAAGGCCAATCGTATCCTGGGCTGCATCACAAGAAGCGTGGCCAGCTTCTTTTGACGAGGGAGGTGATTCTGCCCCTCGACTCTGCTCTGGTGAGACCCCACCTGCAGTACTGTGCCCAGCTCTGGAGCCCTCAGCGTAAGAAAGACATGGACCTATTGGAGTGGATCCAGAGGAGGGTCACGAAAATGAATAGGGGGATGGAACACCTCTCCTATGAGGAAAGGCTGAGAGAGTTGGGGTTGTTCAGCCTGGAGAAGAGAAGGCTTCGGGGAGACCTTATTGCAGCCTTTCAGTACCTAAGGGGGCTTAGAAAAAAGATGGCAGCAAACTTTTTAGCAGGGCCTGTGGTGACAGGACAAGGGGGAATGGCTTTAAACTAAAGGGGGGTAGATTGAGACTAGATATAAGGAAGAACTTTTTTATGCTGAGGGTGGTGAAACACTGGCGCAGGTTGCCCAGAGAGGTGGTAGATGCCCCATCCCTGGAAACATTCAAGGTCAGGTTGGACGGGGCTCTGAGCAACGTGATCTAGTTGAAGACGTCCCTGCCCATGGCAGGGTGGTTGGACTAGATGACCTTTAGAGGTCCCTTCCAACCCAAACTGTTCTATGATTCTATGATTCTATTAACTGTGTGGTTTATGTTTCTTGGTCTGTTTGCCACTATTTAAAATTTGTGAAATTTTGCAAATCACCTCCTTGAACAACAGTGATAACCATCACTTGTGTGCAATTGGTAAAAGGCTTGAGTAACGTGAATCACACGAATCATCCCTACACTGTGTTTGTGACTAGAGACACCCACTTTAAAGTCTCAAATATTCATCTGTCTTGATGGGGACTCAGCTGTCCAGGTCTAACAGCTTGGTTATTTATGCTGTGAGATTGCTTCAGTTCATCTCTATAAAAGTGCAATTGTGCTTTGAAAGTGCAACTGCTGTACATATAATTGGGATATTAAGCGCATCAATTACATTGGTGAGGGGGTCCCAAAATGGTTTTCCAGGTTGCGTCTCAGGAGCCCGCTGGCTCATGGCTGAGCGGTGTCACCTAAGAAATGTGCTTCGTGTCATCTTGTGTGGCATGACACGATGAATTCTTTAGCGGGAAACTCCTTGGGACGGAGAGGCCGTGCTCCTTTTGCATCTCAGTGCAGCATCTAAAGCCAGTTTCCCAGGCTGTGAGTAGGACTGTGACAAACAGCCACCAAAATAGCAAATGCTCTAAGAGTTTCCTTAGCTCAGACGGTAGCTGCGCTCTTCAGCTAGTGAGCAAAGCTAAATACAGATTGCTAGCCCTCCTTTTTTTTTTTTTTTTTTTTTTTGAGAGGACCCCGTGATGAGTGGTTTCATTAATCCTCCCACAGAGCTAGTTAGAAAACTTTGAAATAAAGTCAGCTGCTGGAAACCCTGTCTGGAGTCTGCATACCCTCATTTGCATTTTGATTTCTGTGATTTAACTGAAGGCATAGGTTGTCCCTGCCAAATATCCCTTGCCTATCAAGGGATATACAAGGTAGAACTGCCCAAAGCAGCCTGACTTATGAGGACTGCCACGGCAACACAACCAATGCATCCCTAAACATTTAGTAATAAAAAATCTGTTGTTCTTTAGTCGCCAGGATTTAACAAGCCTAATCCCTAGGAGAGGTGATAAAAATTCATTAATCTAATTAAATACTTCTTATTGCCAAAGTGACTTTGTAGAGTAGCTTTGCTGAAGGATAAGTGCAAAGTAAAATGGAGTCCCAGCAGAGAAACAAACGTTAGACTTCAGCAAGCTGGTACACGCTTCATTAAACTCATAATTATCCTTTGGTTCTAAGTAGCTGATAATATTTAATGAGTATCCAAGATAATTTAAAGAAAATGTTTACTAATGAGGAACAAACAGTGCTATGGAAAACTGATATCTGGGGTACCATAGCCATGTATCTTACCTGTATCTTGTGTACTCGCTTTGGTACAAGCGATTTAAATGTTCTTTTTAAACTGTTTTACTACAGGCTGGTGTTGCTGGTTTCACCAAGATCCCCTGTGAAGTACGAGGCATCCTAGGGAGAAAAGGACGTGCGGCAGAGCAGGTAGTGCTGCAGGGGACCACAGGCAAAATAAATCCAAGGGGCTTGAGCACAGAGAAAGGAGCAAAGCACCCCAGGATCGGGGTCCCTCAGTGATGCCAGGGGGCTCATTTCAGCCAGGACTTTCCTAAGCATTAACTTCTGGCTTCCAGATTGTGAGGGAACCTAATTTTTGGCTCCCTGTGGGCAGGTCTGTGTGGTCAGGGTGAGCGCACTGCAGTCTGTGCAGTTTTTATCATTAACTTTAATAGGAAAATAATTTGACTCCTGACAGCCTACATATAATCTGTTGGCAGGTGAAGCAGGATAGCCGGCCGAGCACTGGCCAATTTCTTTCCTCCAATATTCCTTTACAGGGATTGGTTTCTTCTTCTGTAGGGATATGTGACTTCTAGCTCAGAATACTCTATATTGGAGATACAGCGTGTGTTTTCTTTGCCTTTGCATCACACAGAGTTACAGCTCTACATCTTTCTAGTGCAAACATATAAAGGGTTGCGATCCTTACTTAAAAGATGACGGGGAAGAAAATGCATTGTCTTGCGCCGAAGCAAAGGCAATGAGATGTAGGAAATGAATGGGTGATGAGAAGGGGATCAGAGTTAGAGAGCGAGCTGTGCCCTGACCCTCCATCCACCTCTTGTGAGCGCTTTGCTCCCGCTCTCTGCGGCTGCCTGCATCCTCCCTCGCAGAGCCGGGAGCCCCACCAAGGCTCCCTCTCACCGGCTGGCTCCCAACCCTGTTTGCAAATGTGCTGCTTCGTGAGGTCTATTGTGTTTGCACCCCCACAGCAGAGTGCCCAGAATGAACTATAGTGACTCAAATCAGCATTGTCACACCACAGCATTATTTATTTTATACGTAGCAGCCATATGTAGCAGTCAGTGTAAAAAGAAACAACCTGTATTGCCCATTTCTTGCAGCGTGCCATTTCCCTTGCGATGTGATCTAGCCTGATTTATCATTGGTAGGTCTATTTCTGGGAGCTGGGATTACTTTTCCTAACACCGTCTCTCTCCCTGCCTGATCATTTTTCTGAGGTTGCCTAACTGAAGGGACACAACCCTGCCTTAAGAGAGGGGTGGTTGTGCCCAGTTTGATCAGGACCAAACTTCTAAGCCTTGATACTGGGGTTTTCAGGTGAATAGCGGCCACTGAGCTCTCTAAAGTCATCACATGCTTTCCTGCAGTGTGTGGTGAACTCTGATAGCAGCCAACACTTTGAAACCAGATAGGAAACAGCAGAGCAGAAGCACACATAAATATAAAATTAATGTAGATATTTCTCACTTTCATCATAGCAGGAAAGCAGCCTCTGCTACAAAATGCCTGCATATAGCCTTGTGTCCTGATGGCATATATGTATTATTGCAGGTATTCTGGTGCTGGAATGAAAGGAAATGGGGGCTGTGTGGATTAGCAGACTACATGCACGTGCCTATTTTATGGCTGTGATTATCTTTCTAAGGTGCTTAAATGCTGCAAGTGTAGCATCCTATAAATGGGTAGACAGATTAGATTTAGATCTGCAGTTCTCAGCAAGGGTGTTTATACCTGCTTGGCTCACTTGGAGGCTGGGTTTCTCTTTATATGCAGTATTGCTAGCTGTTTCTTATGCCCTTTATCAACAGGGTTTCCAACCAGCAGCCTCATATGGTTGATGCTGTATCTTTGATCTCAGATAGATTTTTGTATATAAAATCATATTTCACACCAGCTTTACAAGCTATTATGTTATTTCATTGACTGTCTACTATCCTGACTACTATAAATGCAATAAATACAGTATAAGGAATATATAGAGTGACATCCCATCCATGCACCCAGTCCTGCTCCTGAAGTAAAATCCAGGGCAAACCTCTCATGCAGGGGAAGGGCAGGATTTTGTTCCAGATCTGTACGTATCAGATTTTCAATTTTTGCCTAATGGAAACCTGATTTCAGAGGGGTTGAAAAATAGCTGATGCTTGGACCATAATGGCTGTGCTACTGCTATACCACAGTGCTTCGCTGAAGCTAGGCCTCTTGTTCAGATGCATTGGCAGAGTGCCTGGAGATGGCTTTTTGTTGAGTTTGTTGGGTTTAGGAGCAGGAATTGGGTAAGATTAATCTTTTGCAATATTTGTAAGCCTTGCAACCTGTCACTGGCTTTAAAGCAGGAAAAGTGTCATTCTAACAGCTGCCTTTCCTCTATTTGGCAGCAGCATTGCAGATGTGGTTCCTATTCTGCTGCACAAAAGGTGCCTGGTGAGCAGTCATCGGTCTATCGAAAAGAAACTGTCGGTTCACATTTGGAGAATACAGGCATAGGAATGAGAATGGTTTATGTACCTCCTTTTGGAGGCAGGGAAAGAGTCATAAAACTGTCCTAGCCATTTACAAGTTGGTTCCTTTCAAAATCCAAAGCACTCTTCCTGTTTAGCATCTTACAGCTGAACAGGTATGTCGATGTGTTTACAGCTACTGGGAAGGGTAGCGTCAAGTATAACAACGCTGTGAGCTTCAGAGCTCAGCGTAATATAACGTCACCCTTGTGAAACGCAATTATTCCAGCTCTTGTTTTTAAATAGTTGTTTTTCTCATTGTGAAAGCTAAATCACATAACATAACAATATGTTATTCATAAAGATGCAAGTTTTCTGTTCCCAGCAACTTTCCTTTGATTTTAAAGGGGGAATTGTATGTAACCAAAAAATCTACAAGGGCTGCACAGAGCAAGAGCCAAAAACGTCCTCCAACAAACCAGCCCAGACTAAAAGGAACATCTTTTCCTCTTGTTTCCTGTAGGCATGTGAGGTGAGGTGGAACAAGATTTTAGAGCTTTCTGGTGCATCCCTCATGGTACATCTATTTTTCTCTTCACACCAAAGGTGTCATTGGTTTTAGTGAGGGAATACTGTGTATATAGCACTAAAATTAGGCTGTGATTATAGGCTTAGGGCCTCATCCTGACAGTTATTCTTAATTCAAGGTGTTTCAGTGAGGTTACTTTTGATGACCATCACTCTTGGTTTTAAGTATTTAAAAAAGATGGACTATTGTCCTGTCCTGTGTGAAGCTGCAGCCTGGCAAGGGGCTGTTTGTGGGTAGCTGCTGCCAGCGGGGCATGGGTCGTGCTTTGCCCCCAGCCTGTCTGGCTGGCACCGGCTGGGCTAGTGGGACGGGAGGGCTTTGTGCGGGCTCTGACACCCACTTCCCATCACGTAGGGAAGCAACAGTAAAGATAACTGAAGCAGGGAGTTTGTAGAAATACAGATAAACACAGAAACAAAAGGATTTCTGGATTTTTTTCTATGCTGACATAAAAAAATACAGCAGGGTTTCAATTCTTCCAGCCCAAAATATTGTACCCAAAATACCAGCAAAGTGGAATTTGATTACAGTAATGGAAACATAAGGAAAAAGAGCAGAATATTAAGAAAAAGTAGAAACTTCAGCTGAAGTCTGAAGTCTCTTATTACCTTGTAAATTAATTCTCATGTGTTCTTCATAGTTCACTATATAACATTTGACTCCCACAACTGAGATTTAATTATAAAACTACAAAGTTTCAAAGGTAACCTCTAAAAGCAGCCGTCGTTTCAGCAGGACAGGCTGAAGGGAAAGACTTTCTCCTCAATAATTTATGAACAGCACATATTAAGTATCCAATGTATGCCAGGTAATTGTACTGAGATACTAGGTTTTCACACTAGGTAAACAAATAACTATAATGGAAACCCAACTGATTAATAGTTAGCTAAGAGCACCCATGAGTGGTGGGCTTCAGTTCCAAAACCCAAGGTATTTTCGGGCAGAAAAGAGCTGCTGTGTCTTACGAATAGCCAGAAGGTCACAAGGTTTGCTGAGATGTGAACCATGTAAAAAGGGACACTACGGAAGGGCAGAGGAAAAGACAGAGGATGCTGATGCGCGAGATGTTCTCATGCTATTAAAAGATTAAAAAATAGGATGGGTGGTGGTTTGTGTATTAAACAGGGTGGGCAACTTGATTTTAGCAGGGCCTGCTGCAACAGGACAAGGGGGAATGGCTTTAAACTAAAGGGGGGTAGATAGAGACTAGATAGAAGGAAGAAATTTTTTATGCTGAGGGTCGTGAAACACTGGCGCAGGTTGCCCAGAGAGGTGGTGGATGCCCCATCCCTGGCAACATTCCAGGTCAGGTTGGACGGGACTCTGAGCAACGTGATCTAGTTGAAGATGTCCCTGCCCGCAGCAGGGGGGTTGGACTGGATGACCTTTAGAGGTCCCTTCCAACCCAAACCATTCTATGATTCTATGATTCTATTTCAGAGCTCCATCTCCGAAAAGTTCGAGCACTGGTTATTCCCGTACCGTATACAAGGTGCAACACGCCGTGTCCATCCACTAGTATAAAGTCTGCCTGTTTAAAGTCTTTGTATAGCATAAGAACTGCATTTACAGATATGAAATATATTTGTGTGTCTGGTTTTCCCTCCTCTGTTTCCCCCCAGCCCTTTAAATAACTTTCTTTCCATTCAAACTTCTATTCCATCGGCCAGAGGGATGAGGAGCGGGCAATGCACTGAATACTGGACCACGTTCAGGAGTCCAAACACTCTTCTCAGCCCTGCCACCAGCTCCCTGAGCAACCTTGGGCACATCAGGCATCAAACCAGCCTCCCTGCCTGCGGCCTGGGGCCAGCGCTTCTGCACACCGTCCTGGGATCTGCTGGTGAGCAGCACCGCATCAGCCCTGGATTTATTCCATCCGTTATTAATGATGACCCTGAAGAACTGAAAGGAAGCTGCCTCTGCTTCTCTTGTGGGTCACTGACACACTGGTGAACTCAGTTTGTTTTCCAGCATCAGATGTCTCCGGCCAAAGCCCTGCTCAGTGTCCTCTCCCCAGCCGCGTTGCAGGGCAAGGCGGGGCTGGAGGGACCGGGGTGGAAGCAGGAAGGCTCCGTCCCTCGGGCGTGGGTCCCTCCCTCAATGGGTGCTCGGTGCACATGGGATAACGTACTTGTCTGTAGGTGCAGGGGTTACTGCAAGAGCAGACCTGAAGGCTCTGTAACGCCGGTTGTGCATTTCATACGGAAAGCACGTTTGTATCGTTTAAAGAATTGGGTCAAACTAACCTACAGCAGGGATGCATTCATTTTTGCATGTAAAACTTCACACCCATTATGTCATGGGTACAGCATAGCATTCTCTCAAATTGTTTGTAATTCAGCATTTAAAATGATGTGGTGTTGTAAGTTAAGCAATTATCAAGACCTCAATTCCAAGACACAGAAGTTCCAGGTTATAGGTCTCATGAGTTTTATTTACTTTAATTCATGTCAGCTCATTACCAACCTCATCAGAGAGCGCAGACTTAAAAGTAAGCCTGGATCAGTCATTATTCTAGGTACACACATGTGGATTAAGGCTCTTTTCACCTATACAGTTTGGGAAAGGGGGGTGGAAATCTATATTGTTTCACTTTCCATTATTCAAATTTGCAAAATAATTTTTAAATGAGTCAGGGAGGCCATGGAGATCACTAATAACATCTTTCATATCAGAAGTAATTTGGTTTGTAACTCTCTATGATCAAATCAAATAATCCTTTTATTCCTGACCAAAATTACTTTGTAGAGTTCATGTGCTGTTGCTAATAATTATCATCACAGTGTGTCTTTGAACCATTAGGCATTATGTTATACACATTTTTATGATGAGGGTGTTAGAACTAGAGATCTGATGTCTCTTTCTGATGGATTCCCTGAAATGCGAGTACTTTTCAGCTGGCTCACAAGTAAGATGGACAGAAGCAGCCATCCACTATTGAAATCTCTTGCAAACTACAAATCAGTCTTCATGTCCAGAAAGATGTCATGGTACCTCCATGACCCCAACCTCCTCCTTTTGCTGCAGACGTCCACTTGGTCTGACTTAGCCCTACTGACTTCTTTTGATAAGGATAGTAACCAACTTTAAAAATCGATTAGCTGGTATTTAACTGACCATTATAATTTTCATTTTGCTGTATGTTGTCTCAAAGTAAGAATGCAGAGTTTCTAAACTACTGTGGGAAAGTATGAACTTAATATTTAGCCCTTTTTTGGTATACCTGTGGGCAAACTTCTTAATCTTTACAAAGTTATTTCTCTGTCCCTAAGGATTTCTTGCTGCACTAAATCTCACAGCTATGTTTCTCATTTAGGGGATCATTCTGCACAGGTGGAGAAATATGGTTCTAGTTTCTTCTAGAAAGCTTTACTTTATTCAGATTTCAACATAAAACATAGTAAGTGTTGGTGTACTAGTCAAAATTTCATAATTTATTGACCCTGTGCTAATGAATAGCGAGGTTAAGACTCTTTACTTCCCCTTCCATTCAGAGGTTGATCCAAATCCTATAAAATGCAAACTATTCTGTAATTTCAACCACTATATTCATTTCAATGCAAGACTGACATCCCTATATGCATGTATGAGATGCTTCTGTCACCGTGATATTGCACCTGACAAGTTTTCGATAAGGCCCCTATTCTGGGGTCCCCCCAAGATTTTGCAGCCCTCCCATAGCGGCTGAGCAAACCCTGCGGGCTGAAGCTCGCGGCCGGTTGGACACCTGCTCGCCGCTGAATTCTAGGTGCCAGGTCCCTACCGCCAGGATATTTAAGCCTTATGCGTGTTATAACAACGTAGGGCAAACAAGAGAAGCCATTATGGTGTACTTTAACAAAGGTTTCAAACTTCTTTCCAGGGGCAGGGAATTACAGAGTTTGAGGGGCTGCCCGAGTCTGGCTCTTGCCAGCTTTACCTTTGAGTTAAACAGATGAAGTGCCTTATTTAAAAGCAGATGTAAAAAATGAGGCGGGTAGGGAGAGATCATTTCTCAGATAATCTGGAGTCGGGCCATTCAGGCCTTAGCAGATTGTAACTGATATCTTGATTTTCACTGGGAAGTAAATGGGTGGCCAGCACAAAGTAATGAAAGGCTTTATTACCATACAGTACCTTAGAAAGCTCCTCCATTGTACAGTGACAAAGAACTAAAAATTGCTTAATCAGATCAGCCTAAAAAGGAGAAAAAAATAAAAAATAAATCAAACTTTTCCAAGAGCCTTAAGACACCAGGAAGAAAAGGCACAGGCTGGTGCATCAAGGGTGGTCCCCTCCCTCCTGGGTCCTTTGCCGTGCCGAGGCCATGGCTCTGAGGATCCCACCGAGGGGGTACCGCTCTGTTCTCTGGTTCCACATTCATCCCAAAGTGCAGTTTCTGTCTGTGCTAAGTTGTATATCTGCTGGGTTTTATCCCGTTTGCAGCAGAGCAATAGCAGGGAAGGCGAGCAGGGAATAACGGCTCCTGTGAAGGCTGCAGAGTCCTGTTATGTGAGAAAGCCTCAGCATCAGCGCCTGGTGCTTGTTTTCCCTCACTTTTGGTGGAAAAGTATGTCAACGGATGTCAAGGTAGATTCTTCTCTTCCTCGTTTTCCTCCCCTCCCCCCCACCTCTCCTCCTTCAAGTCTGTCTTTGTGTCATCTCTTCAAAGTACACTACCTGTAAAATATTGATTCACAGCAGGCTGAGCTGCCAGGTTTAGATTTCTTTTTCACTGGCAGCAATAATAAACTACTACAGACAGTGCAGGCTCAGTACCAGCCTCATCATCGCACCACAAGCACATCGGTCTGTCTTATGCGTGACTCAACATAATGAAACAAGGACCCAGAGGTATCTCAAAAGGAAGAGGGAACTGAGAAACAACCACGAGGGACATCAAAGGAACCTAAGGAGGCTGTAAGTTGAGGATGTAGCAAGTGCCACCCTAAACAATAGTAACAGCAGCTCTGTTTATTCAAAATAACTTGTCAGAAAAACACAATACAATAAAACAACCGGTGCCACCTGAGACTAGAAATCTAGAATAAGCAAACTCTCTCCTTCCTCTGTTCAGCTTAAAACCAGGAATACCACCCACTCTTAGCTATCTTCATAGTCTTTATGTTGTTGAAAAAAGTGCCAGGAATGATTACAGGAAGGTAAAAAGACCCTCAATAGCTTATGGCAGTGCTATGAAAATTGTGCCTGGTGGGAACGGTGGATCGACATACGTGGTGTATGAAATGTATTCCAGTTTGATCAGAGGCAAGGCTTTCTTGCCTTATGAGCTATAAAAAGAGTAAGGCAGAGGTCTTGGAGCAAGCCAGGGTCCCATGCTGGCACTTCCCCCTTTGGTGTGCACTCAGTGGAGTGCTTGAAGACTCAAGTAATAAAGCCAGACAAAGGACAAATATAAAATGTTCTTTGTAAACAGCGAGGGTTTAGGGATATGCTCAGGAAAAAAGGCCGGAGCAGGATATTCTTTTCCTTAGGCTAGTAAGCCTGCTGTATTACTATTTTGCCAAACATATATATGTATATGTGTGTATATATGAATATATATGTATATACATGTTTATATTTGTATTTTCCCTCAACTGTGACTACTTTTATTCTAAAATGTTCTCAGGTAGAAGCAAATGGGAAAATTCATGTGAGCTTTTCTGTTTTTTTGCTGCCACTTGCCTCACATTTAAGAGTTTGGGGGAAGGGAAAGCAAACAAGCAACATCAATAAGTCAATAGGGAGAGGCAATGGCTCTAGTTTTGCATCCTGGTTTTACTGAAGCTTTCAGAAAGTGATGGAGGCTGTCTTGGCATCCAGCGATGAAGCTATGAATGGCTGTGGTACCCCACAGATTTCACCACCACCATATATGCCTCCAATAGGGCCAAAATGTATCTTTGAGTCCAGAAATGAGAGTTCTGCAAGTTGCCATCTGCTTCCCTGAACTTTCAGGGTCACCATCCCTTGGGAACACCTTCCAGCACAGGACTCAAATAAACCAAGGAGCCACTGCTGCAACGTGGCTAGTAGGTTGGAAATCTGGCTGCGTCCAAACAGACATTAATACCCGAGAGGCTTTGGAAAGAGCTGAGAGGAGAGATACCGCCCAGCTTTAGATATCCTCAGATGTCTGTGTCCAAGCCAGCCACCCCAGGCTGGGCTGATGAAGAGGAAGAGGCACTTCCAGGGTACAATGTTTAGCTGCCGTCCGAGGGAGGCACCCGAAAGGCATCACATGCACTGACATTCCTGTAAAAGCCTGGCTTGGTGTAAAGTACTCAGAAATTACAATTTGTGTGGCCAAAATAATGAAGTTGGCTTAAGAATGTTGAGATTTTAAAAATAGCATATTTAAGGGGCTTATTTACTTTGAATTATTTTGCAATTTTAAGGTGCTCTGAGATCATGTTTCCAGCTTCTCTCCATGACCATAAGCCCTGGAAAGGCACTTATCATTAGCAAAGGTGGGTTTGCTATGGATGTCTCGGATCCCTCTGCCACCTCTGCTGCAGTCGCAACTCCCTCGCCTCTTTCTCGTGGCGTCACCTAGTCATGTTACTACTGCTCCTCCTTGTTTCCCGCAGCCCCCAGCTCTTCCCTGGGCCCCTTGATGCCAGGTCAGCCATGGGCTGCTGGGGTTTGGGGCCGGCAGTGGGTGTGTGTGCACCCACCAGGCAACGAAGGCCACGCAGCATCTGATTGTGGAGCCCACACTGTGCGTAGCAGCAATTTGTGTCCATCTTCTTTATCCAGCCACTAATTTTTGCAAAGCTTGGAATACTGTATCTTTGCAAAATCTCTCTTCTCTGGCCAATGGGATCAGAAGTTACTAAGAAACAATGGGTCTGTAAACATCATCTCCTTATGAACCGGGGCTCGTACCAAAGACAAACCCACTCGGGTCCTGGGGTAAACACTCTTTCTGGGATTCAGGTCTCAGCAATAAAAATAAAGTCAAGGGGTGGAGATGCTGCAGTTATAATTTCTGCCTGGCTATGACTGGCACTGCTATGGATTTGGTGCTCGATGCAAATAATTTAGTACTAGATTTTGTCCCTGTCATTGCTGCTGAGCAGTGCAATAGAGCCACTGCCTTGCCTGATGGAGCGGATTTTTCTTGCTGCATCCACAGACTATTACTCACGGGCGCAGCTTGTCTTGCGGAGGAAAGATTGCTGTTGCGGGAAACCATCCTTGGAGGGAGCCAAGGTGTTCTCCATCAGCAGCGCAGGAACCGCTCGGCGTGAATGGGTGCCAGCGCCGGTCCTCCCGTGGCCCTGCCCGGTGCTCCCGTCTGCGTGGTGGTGTAGCAGGACCTGTCTCACTGATGGACCTCCCCACCCAGGTCTGCTTGGGCTGTTGTCCCTGCCCCGTTGGGGGCAGGGGGCAGAAGCAGATCCTGCTGGGTCAGGACCCCCTTCACGCAGGCATGCAGCAGCATAAAAAGAGCATGGCTCTGTAACATGAATGAGCTCACGAAGCCACAGCAGAGAAAGTGAGGCTAGAGACCCTGTGGCTGTGGCTTATTTTGACAGCATTTTGGCTGAAACCTATCCCTGGGCTGGGGGTAGCCCAACACCTGGGCAACCGTTCCTGCTTCTAACCAGGCCCCCAGGTGAATAGTTATGTGCAGGTCTTGCGTCCATCCCGGGCACAGCAGTTTCACCCAGCATGCTCTCAAAGGCACAGACTAGGTGGGGTGAACACAATACATCCCTCCATCACTCCCCCTAATCTCTTTGTTACGTGTTGTGCAGAAGGCTAACAGCATGCAGATTTATTTGCCGGCATCACTTGAACAGAATATGAGGAAGGCAGTAGCTGTCTTCCAAGGGGTGCTCTCCCTGTTTTCAGTGTGCCCTCCTTTGTATCGTGGGCTAGAAACTTGGGTCTTCATTTTGTGTCTCGTTCGTCGGTGAGCACACTGCTGTCAGTCAGGAAAGGACGCCGGTGCGGAGCAGCACAAGATGGTGCTGCTGACAGTCTTCTGTAAATTGGAGAGCTCGATGCAAACATTTCCCTCCCCTTCACTCTCAGACACAATGTGCCACCTTGCCACCTGTAGGGTTTTGCAGAGACCTTTCTGGGGGTGACGTAAATCACGTCAGTGCTCCCGGCTGCCTTCCTGCGGGTAGGTGGGAAAGGGCAACGCAAGCGCTGCTCCCTCCCTCAGGCAGACAAGGTGAGGGTCAGGGAAACAGCGGTTAGCTCCTTCCTCGCACGGTGAGGGAGGCGATGGAGGAGGCAGGAGAGGTGTCCCTGGGTGGGCTCGTCACATACTGCTCCTGCCTCACCTCTTGAGGCTGCCCCTAAAGCAAGGATTTTTGTTCCACCTGTGCCTCAGCCACCAGGAAAATCCTTGAGATTCAAGAGAAGTTGGTAAACAACTGAAGATCTGATAGCTTATTTTTAACCCTTTGCCTATACTGTTCACTTCTCGTCAGTGTGCCCTGGCCCTGCTGAGTGGGAGTGGGGATCTGGCAGCGGAGCGAGGGAGTGGGAGGGCAGCGATGTGTCACATCCCCCCCCAGAGAGGGACAATTGCACCTCTTGAGCACGGGTGGCATTGAAGATTCATTACATTTTCCTTTTGCCTTTATTACAAGATTTCAAGTCACTCTAAAATGAAAGAAAATAAATACTTGAGAAGCCTCGCAAGATAAAACAATTGAGCCGGAGCGACACATTTAAAATGGAGATGTTCCCTGACTAATTGCAGGCAACGTCAAAGGCATGGCAGCCTCTGCCTGTGGAGGAAGGCTGCCGCTTCCCTGCCTCCCCAGCAGGGAACAACCTGTTCCCACCTCACAGCCAACACACCCTCACTTCTCCCCTTCATCCCCACTCTCCCATCTCCAGTTCCACAAAGACAAAGCTTAGTGGGCTGTGGTTCTCCCTCATTAAAAAAAAAAAAAGACACAACACAAAAGAAAAAGAAGAAAAAGGCAGGTTCCAGCCTTTTTCTTAGAGGATGCCTGACCATTTTCTTACTGCCCACTCTTCGTTCCCTGCGCCTTTACGTAAGGCAGCATAGCATCTTTGAGGGATGCTCCCCGGTCTGCACTTCACTGCCTGATATTCAGGGATCTCCTCTTACTTCTTTTCTGGCTGGGGTCCCTGGGGGAGAAAGCATCTGCACAGGCTTCTGGTGAGGATGCTGAGCCTGGATTTAGAGATCCCATTGCTTTGATGTAGTGAGTGTGAATACAAGAAGGAAAGGTAAACGCACATACATAAAGGAGGGGTGTTTGTCAAATATAAAAGCTGATAGGAAAAAAGGAACAAGAAAACCACTACATACATAGGTTGCCCCTCAAAACTGCACCCTGACAACAACGTAAGATGCTGGAAGATGCTGTAGAGAAACAAACAGAAAATATTTTCCAACAGGTCTGAAATGTTATTGTGCTGTTGCCATGGGAGTCTGGGAGCAGGATCCGGCCCGAAGTGCATTTCTGGCAGGAGGTTATCCTGCGTGAAAGGCTGGTCCTTCAGAAGGAGGTGATGGGGGCACCAAGGATTTACTTGGTGCCTCTCCTCCCCTGAGTACCTGTTACCTGGGGACCTCTCTGCTGTGTCCCAGAGGGAGGCCGTCGGGAGGCAGGCGTTGCCCTTCCTTATGGCAGTAAATCTGACTCCGTCTGCACCATTCAACTCATACTATTTCATATGAAGCGTGGTTTTGTGGTTTTTTTTCAGGCTAAAAATCACCTACATCCATTTTAACTTGTGCCTTGTAATCCCTAGTAACTAAAAATATTAGTAGACAAGCACCACTTGCTTTTTCTGTTTGAGCCTCAAAAATGTTGTGATAAGAGAGTGTAATTCGATAAAATTACAACCAAGAACCCAAACCTGTCAGTTGTGGCACTAACGCAAGATGTGAGGGAGCCTTAAATCATATTTTAATTTTGAGGGGGAAAATGGGAAAAAGCCCTTATAAAAAGAAACCCTGAATAATTCATAACACTCTTCTGTTTCTCTTCATGGGATGTCCACAGACCAATCAGGACTGTAATAATGCCACGAAGCACAGGGACGGCTGGTAAGGGACCGCTCTTCGTGTCTTGACAATATGACACGGAGCACATTTACAAAATGTTCACACCCCTGACGTGTCAGGGGGACCAGTTGGCTCTGTAGCTCGTTGCTACGATTTCTTCCAGATTCATTGATCAAGACTAGATGATGTGTTTTGCCAAATTTTCATTTGCACTCTATTTCTTTTCGTTTATTCTACAGCTTGATTGGTGCTCGCTTGCGTGCAGTTGGGCACAATACTCACGTGGCGCTGCTTCCGTCTGCTGACAGGACTTTTCATGCAATAAGGCTATTGCTGCAAACAATTGCCGAAAGCAAATGTTAGAAACAAAGTGTTTCTGCCTAGAATTACAGTGTTTTGGTGGGTGAGACTGGAATTTATTTTCTGTGAGCATTTAGCTCAGCACAGCTCAATGAATGAAGTGGAGTGGCAGACCTGTCACCTGCCAATTCACTTTGTAATCTGAGGTTTAATCCAAATTTTTGAGCAATATTTTCCTCACTGTACTTGCAATGAAGAACAAAGAAAAACGTTGGCTTGAGCTGTGTGAACCCAGCTCCCGGGAGGACTTGCATGTTGTCCAGGTGCTGGTGAGCACCCAAAGGCTGCGGAGATCCCAGTGCTCCGTGCTAACAACGGGGCCATCTGATGGCAAGGCTCATGCAAGGGAACAGGAGACCAGCTCCTGCAGTCGCTGAATCCCCTCTGAAGAAGTGAAATCACTCCGAAGGAATGGAAATAGAGACCTTTGCTTTTCCAGTTGCAGCTCAAAGTCCTTGGTCTAACAACAAAAAAACCCAGGATCCAGGGCAAGAAGAGTGAGAGGGACTTTTTGTTTCAGGACCGTGGGGAAAGTCCCAACCCGGCCACGGCAGTAGGAACGCAATGCAAGTCTGCTTGAGCTGCAATTACTTTTTGCAGGTCAAAAAATTTTCTTTTTTGCAGAGTATTTTTTGTACCTTGCTTTCTTTCCTTAAGAATCCATGGTTTTGTCCTAGAAAGAATAATGTGCATAATCTTTCCCCCTTTATTGCCAGTTTATAGCAGATACTGAGCCTGTCTGATAAATTTAGACCTGATTCAACTCGATTCAACCTCATATTTTAAAATCTTTTGTGTTTTTCTGTGCAGGCCTCATGACTGCTGTCTTTTAAATCCATTCTTGGTTTCATGCTATAGACATCAAAATTTTGCTTGTGATTTAATTCAGAGTCTCTGTTCCTTGTTCTCCTCAGTTATTAAAAGCTCAGCCATTCACCAGAGGTTTGTCTTTTGTGGAGCTTTTTGGTCGCAGCTTCCTTTCTCTCTGAGGGAAGGGTCTCAATGAAGAGCTGTGATTTAAGAATTAATGCGATGGCTCTTTGCAGAAAGCATTCCAGACAGCTCTTTTGATTTCCTGTTTTCATATGAGGGCTTTTAAGGGATTTTTTTGGGGAAATCCTCTATTTTTGTTGAAATAGGATTGACAACACATTTGGCAGTGCTGTCCTGATTATAGGGAAAAGTTAATCCTGACCATTAGAAGCAGGACATTTTGTCACATGTATTTTTACTGTTTTCTGTTTCTCGGGTGGTAATTGTTCCTCATACTCCTTTCTTGCACGGTAACAAGAAAGAAATAGCATCCAGGCAATTTCTTCTTAAATCCTTTACATCACTTCTTCTTTTTCCCCATTTGTTGACTCAGTCACAGCTTGTCCAAAACTGTTCTACAAACACAAAGGAGTTTGCAGAGATGCAATGGATTTTTCCATAACTAACATCCTTCCCCAGCCTTTTCCAAAGTGCTTTTCTTACTGTCGATGTTACAAATGGATGAAAAAAACTGTGCATTGCACTGAGAGCTTTAGCATTCACTAATAGTACTAACAAAGCTAATAGGCAGAGAGAAGTAACTAAAACCATGAACAAGTGCTAGGGAGAAGCATATGAGAGGAAGAAAATTAGGAAATCAAAAGTATGAAATGCCATGTTAGGATAATAACTCTGTGAAATAGTAAGTGGAAAGATGACCCTTACAGTTGCATGATATTAACTTCCAAAAGCCAGCAACTCATAATATTTGTCTTAACTTTGGCAATGAAAATACATGGTCAGCTTTATTTTTTGGTTAAAGGTAGTTTCTATTTTGATTTTCTTGATGGGCTTATCTACATGGGAGTTTTCTCCAGTACTGCCAGTATAATTAGATTGTTACTGTTGCACTTTTCTGTCAGAATTAGTCTCCCCGCAATAAGGATTTTTTATTGTTTACATTAAGCAGGCATGAACTAAACTCGACAAAAAAAGGCACTCATAGCAGGCTCTGAGCAAGCGTCGGGGAAGCGATACTCATAGCAGTGTAGGTCACACCTCACTCTGCCTTCCCCATGTGCTCCTACCCTCGGATTCAGACACCAAGTTATGGAGCTGAAATGCATGTTTTGCAGATATTGGAAGGGAAAGGAGTTCAGCTCCAGTAGTCACACCGCTGCAGTGAGATGCTTCACGCATGGGACTGCGCACTTTAGGGTGATTTGCTGAAGACCAGAACTATCCATGGGGCCTCCTGTAGCCAACACTCGTGCCTGACTTGAACTTCCTAATAGTGGATGTCCCAGTGGCTTGTATACCTTAAGGATATATTTTTCTCTTAGAGAAAAGCTGAGCAAATAATTTCCATCATTTCATGGAAAACGTACTGAGTATTGCCGTTTTAATGATCAGTTATAGAGAAGCCTAGGTCTTCCAAAATAATCCAAGGTAAAAAAAATCTTATTGGCAGGTATTAAGAATGCTTGGCTGCTGGGCACTTCAACCTCTTTTTGATGAAAATTAAAAAAAAAGACTGCTCACAAACAGCAGTTGGGGCAGAATCGAAACTTGATGTTACTAAACTCTGTGTTTCCTCGGGCAATTTTACAAGTTGATGTATCAGGGAAAACTGTAATCCACTGCAGTGCTTCCATTAACCTGACATCCTCACAGCCGACGAACACATGCAATGAATGCCAATAACCAGAATTAAGGTTATCTTGGCTGCCAAATGGAAATTGTCTTTAAACATATGGAAAATGGCATAGAAGCATAAAAAACCCAGCCCGGCCGGTTTGTAAGAGTGTGTAAAGCATATGCACAGGAGTCTTTGGGCCAGACCAGCTCCCACATGGCGTCAGTGAAGGTTTTGCCAGAAAGTGAAGGAGAGAGAAACTAACCCCTGGGGCTGCCCGGCTCGAATTAGCACGGCTGGCGGGGGAATACAATTCAACTTATAACTGGAACTGGTCTCTGTACAGTTGCGACCTGATGCTAGTTTCAAGGGCTTCCAACCTTAGTTAGGTTTCTACCTTCATTAGTACAGTGTGTACAATGGAGCTGGATCCCCTCCTTTTTTCCCCAAGATATGGATGTTTTCACAGGCACAACCTGCCAGGAGAGCCTGCTGCGTTCAAATGAGGATCCCCCTCTCTGGTCTCCACTCTCTCTGGAAATGAGCAGCGCTTCCAGCTGTTTCCTGGTGCAGAAGATGGGATGGCTGGTGGCTCTGGTAGGGGACAGCAGGAACTGGGGACATTTCAGCTCAAGGGCTGGAGGAATTGTTGCACTGCAGGAGCAGAGTCAGAGCTGGCACAGGCACCGTCCCCAGGCTGGCACAACGCTCAGAGGGCAGTCTGCGCACTCGTGCCGTCGCTCCTGGCTTTCAAAGGGAAGGACACAAACGCACAGGCTGTTCTGAGTGTTTCCAGCATTTGAGAGTTGATTGACTGTCCTTCTCTGGGAACTGGTGAATGCGCAAGGGCAGCCAGTCAATGGGTTATGCTAAAATATACTTGGACTCCTCCTTGCATCCCGTGGGTGCTCACAAACCATGGCCAACCTTCTATTGTCTCAGATTTTTTTTCCCGTTAAATGAAATTTGAGTGGTTATTGGTAGCGGTCACAATTTTCTCATTATTAGTGTTACTGCATGTGTGAGACACACTTGGAAGGAGATGCAGAACCTGAATAGTTTTCAAATAGAAGCACCAAGACCTTTTGGGTTTAGTGTTTCCTTTGCCATTTAATTAATAGTTAGCCATATTCCTAAGAAGGCGGCAAGCCCATGGCTAGGTGTTGACGTGTTTTCCTGTAACTTGTTAACCCTAGCATTGAGCTGTTAAGATTACTCCACAGAACTCACTATATAAAATAGCACAGCAAAACTGCTACTTGCTGAAAATACTGTAGACATGGCTCTGCTCCCAGGTAGTGAGAATACTCTAGGCTTACACCAGTGAGACAAATTTGGCCACAACATTGATAGGGAAAAGCACATCATTTGAAACTGTACCAAACATTAAACAAAGCAGAAACATGGGTACTGTGCATCTGCAATGCTAAATATTCAGCTTTTAAGGTTTTTTACTCATTATGTAGTTGCAAGACAATGGGAAGTAAGCCACTGAAGTAATTCCAAGCTGAGGGAGGGTACATGTCCCTGGGACCTCTCCCCCACAAGATATCTTCATGGTAAGCAAAAGCCACACAGAATAGCTAAAAAAATCAAAATCAATCTTTTTAACATTTGGTGATTATTCAAATTGTTCTAGGGTATGTCAAGAAAGGAAGGAAGGAAGGGAGGAAGGAAGGAAGGAAGGAAGGAAGGAAGGCAGGCAGGCAGGCAGGCAGGCAGGCAGGCAGGCTAGATGGATAGACGGATGGATAAACCAGGTTTTTACTAGGCCAACGTTTTTTTTAACATGTTTCTGAATTCAGTGTAATACAGTGATGAGCACTCGCCAGAGACAATGTTGGCCACCAGCATGACCAAGGCAGAGAAAAAGATTACATAGCTATGTAATAGGAACTATGTTTAGCTATTGTTCTCCTGAAACAGCTGTTGGTATAATCCCTCTGCTACATGTCGACATTTCAACAGCTGGAATAATTGACATTGTCTGAAAGTGTGATGCTGTGGCTATCTCCTGAATGGAGACAAGTGGAAAATGGGGTGGGAGGAATGGAAAATCATTGGGGCAGGGCATTGTACTGGTTCTTTTCTTAATCTTCTTGCTAGACATCCATCCTGGTCACTGCCAAGGGACTGTACAGAGAGCCCAAGGGTCCTTTCGTCTGCAGCAGAAGAGCAGCTCCCATGCTCTGCCTCAGCTACTGTGACATTTAAAGGCTACAATTTGCGCAGTCGATGAATGCACAGGCTTCCACGCTCAGGTGGCGCATGCCAGCCTGGTGAAGTTCTTGCTACTTTTCTTTGGCAGGTGGAGTTCCCACTCTGTCCTAGAGCAACCTGCCCTCCTTCCTGAGGGCAGCATGCACCTTGCCACACGTTGCGCCTTGCTAGGATTGCTCACACTCTCCAGTCTGTCTTCTTATATTCCTGCGGTGTTAGGCCAACGATTTCCACTAAAACAGAAATCCAGAAAAGTTAGAACCAGGCAGATGAAATACTTTGAAAGCAAGGATATGTCTTATTCCTTTGAGTAAAGGTTAGATGGCACAGAAAACCTTTCAGTATTGTCAGTACAGTTTCTTCTAGTGCTGAATATTGATTGCAAAAATGTATCCATCCATGTAACTGCTTCAATAAAGCAGCTCACCTTCAGAAGTGAAAATGTCCATTAAACTCATTGGCTGTACTTCAGCTGGCTCCCAAAGTAAAGTGGAGATTTACATTACTTTCGCCAACCCTATTTTCCTGTTTTTACATACCTGTTAAGTCAGCGCCACGCAGGAACCGGCATTTCGTGTGTCGTCAGGTTTGGTGGTGACAGGGGGGCACCGGAGGTGGCTTGGTCCGGCTTGGCCACAGGTTGACTGTAAAAACCATGGCTGATTTGGGGGCTGGCTGAGAAATGGCTGCTAACAGCGTCTGCTCCTTGTCTGCTCCTGTGGCTCCGGGTCCCACTTCAGCTCCCAGTACGGTTGTTTCAAGTTTACGGGGTTTCCCAGGAGGGCTACAAGCAATCCAAAGGGATTGCCCCTGAAGATGGCACTCGTTGCCATCACAGTTTAGGCCTCTCGTGCTTTTGTCGAGGATTACTGGAAATGTTATAGTGTCCTTGCTAAGCACTTAGCTTTGCTTATTCCTTGAAAGTATCCTGCTGTGCCCATTCAGAGATGTTTTCTCTTTACTCCTTCTTCCCATCCTAATTACTGTGTATATAATTACGAGATTTAAAAGATAATAGCTGGTCTTCAGTGGGTGCCTCTGTGTTTCTTTTCCTAAACTTTGCAGCATTTACTTTGTTTTTTAAGAATAGTGCTTTTCTATGCAAGCCTATAAGCTGTGGGCCAGAGCCAAAGCTGCCATCAGTGGCCTTGATCAGTTCCCAGAAGCGAGACCCCAGCCCCGTGCATTTACTAGGTGTCTGCAGCTAAGAGTTGGGTGCTGTGCATGTGTGCAGAGGTTCCCTGAAGAGGGCTTCTATTTTCCATGGGCTACAGAGGTCAAGATGGCTATTTCCAATAGAGCGGTCACTGATACTGAGTGACCCGACTGAGTATTTTGGCGATTGTATTAAAACTGTATCCGCAGGAAAGTGATAAATGGGGCTTGCTCCTACAAACTTCCACTGTCCAAGCACAGCAATTTTTATAAGGCGATTTAGCAACAAAGTGTTAGATTTCTAAAACCCCTAAGCAATTACCTAAAAGGCTTTACCACAAGCTGCCAAACATATAATCCTTTCGTATGGATTATAATTAGCTATTGTTTGTCTGGCGCTTTGGAAATGTAACATGCAAAACATGGTTATAAAGCATTCATTTTCTAGTGGGACCTGGGGAGCGCTGCCCTGGAGGCGGCAGAGCCGCTGCCTGCAGGGCTTTCTGCCTGCTCCCGTCCAGTACTGCTGCTGCCAGCTGCTTCAAGGCGCTGGTGGTAGGAGAGGACCAAAACCATCTATGGCTCTAGTTGATCCAGAAGAGTGCTTTAGAGTCTCCCACTTCCTTCCCGTCGTTTAAGTGTGATGTTCTCCCTTCTGCCTCAGCCACGTGCAGTGTCTCTCTGATATATTGATATAAAAGCCTTAAACTTTAGTGCTATTGACTGTAGATTTTAGAGAACTCTTAGAAAATGTCCTTAATTATTTAAAAGGAAATCTCTAATAATAATAATAGCATGCTATCTGTGGCTAAAGTGAGCAGTGGCAGCATGATGGGTATTTCTTTTTTAAATGCATTGAAGCAGAATATTGACTTGGTGAATCTATGAAGACCATGAAAGTCATCTGATGGAACAGCTCTGGGTTGTCTGGACACTTTTTATAGAACAGCCACAGAGGAAACATTTTGCAGGTTTCTGAGGTTTAAAGAGAATGTAATGCTGATGGCTGATGGCAGCGATCACAGACTTCATCCCAGTTCACCCTCCTTGGCTGTGTCTGAGTCAGCAGGCAGCATGGCTTGGTAGGAGCAGGTATGTGAAGCGACTCAGCCAGTGCCAAAACCTTCCATTCACCCTATGCACGTTTGGTTTTATTTGGTCTGGTGCCGTGGAGTGAATGCCCATGGCGCTGGAAAACATGAAGCATGTACATCGAGTGCACCTCCCATGGAGCAAACCCGCTCTGGCCAAGCGCTGCGGTGAGAGCCAGAGCTCTGTGCATGAGCGCAGCCAGGAGACTCATGCAAAAACTGCCCTCCAGATCTGAATGAAGAGGCTGATACAGGCTCATCCTTCTTGGGCTCATCCTTCTTGTGCTAAATCAATGATACAGGTGCCCTGCCACCTGCGACGTTTGTCTGTACATCCTCCTGGCTCAGTTCCCCCCAGGGTCAGGAGGAGCCTTTGCACCGACGCTGCCCCGGGACGACGATTCAATGGCACAAAGGCTATCTAGGGCTTGGTGTATCTCTGCCATCTCTTCTGGAAACATAAATGACTAAACCCTTATTAATAAAGAAAAGTGGAATTTAACATCACACCACCAGGGCCTATCAGTAAAGGATTGTTAGTGGAAATACTGCAGCAAATGTGATTGGCAAAGGAGATAGGAGGTTATTGATTTGAAAGTGTTGTGATTATTTGTCAGTCTTAAAAGAGTAATTTTCATAAGACTGACATAGAGTAGATTGAATTAATACTCCTTCTAATAATGTCTTGATCTCTTGTAACTTCAGACTCCCTAAAATTCACCGCTGCTTGGTGAATTGTAAGCATTACATCAGAAATTATTGATGTGATTATATTATTTGATTATAAAAACAGACACTTGTTTTTAAACTGTTTAGGATAACATAATAATAATAATAATAATTAGCTGTGATTACGTACTGCTGTAAATAGAGAGGAAGTGGAAGACTTTTGCTCAGAGTTTCACAGTACGATATGAGAACAATTACCTTTAGACTTTGCATTTCTCAGCTGAGTACACATTTAAAAATTTGAAGCCAGTGGCCTTGGAGAACCTTTATGCATCGCTTCTGAACATTAAGCCCCTTTTATAACGCACCATTGGCAAGGGCAGTGTGGCTGGGTCCCACCCCAGTCTCTTGGGAACTGATGGCAGTTGTCTCCTAATGAGAAAAGCACTGAAACTCAGCACCAATGTCACGGTGGAGTCCCCGCTGAGAAAATGACACCAACGGAGAAAAAAGTTCTTCTTTTGGTAAAGTGCATGAATATAAAGAGACTTATAATTGGATTTCCTTAAAGACTTGGAGAACTAACACTCTTACAACTCTTCACATTGAAAGGAAGTTCTTTTAAATTCTATTAGTTCTCCAGCCTACATTTTTTAGAAAAGTAAGATGTACGGCTTCTGAAGAAAACCAGGAACAATGAGGTGAGCGGTATTTGCATTCACAAGTTATTCTGTGGTGGCACGTTGTCATCTTTTGTTGAAATATCACAACTTTCAAAAAGACTCCTTTGAAGCTAAAGAATTATATTTCATCTTGTTTTCTAAAAAGTTACACTGAATACACACTTTGAAATGACAATGTGAGATCTGGCTGCCCTTTAGCATTGGTCTGTCACCTAAGGTGCCTGTGTTCAAATCAAGGTCATTGTGTTTTCTCTTATCTGTGGATCATAGTATACATCAGTCCATATCCACAGCACTGGCATGCCAACATTTGGTATGAAAGACTACGACATATTCCATTTGGAAGATGAACAAGAGCAAACTAATAAGGGCATTAGATTTAAATACCAATCTCTGCATTGAATGGCTCCTCAAGATCAAAGTTAAAATTGATGCAGGGATATGTGCCATACAGAATTAATACTCTACAAGATTGAAGAGAAGATGTTTTAAATGTTTGAGGAATGTAGTGCTGAAAGACTTCTGGGCTCTCTAATCAGTAGGAGGGCACGCATGGTCCCAAACTTTTAAGGCCATTAATTATGAACCAAGAGACTCCTCCAGTCTAGAAACTGTTCCTTTGGGCAAATTGAGAACAAATATCAACAACAGTGTACAACCAGGCTTAAAAATGTGCATTAAGAGTGTATCTGCATTAGGACAGCACCCCCGCCACAAATGGGCATTCAGCCCATGGGGCCAGACTAGGGATAATCTGAATTAAAGAAATGTGCATGAGATAACATCAAGTTCTCCAACCAACTTGTGCCTCTCTACTGTCTGTAGCTTTTCACCCTGGTCTGCACTGGTGACTAATGTAGGCACAACCAAAAAATATTTGAACCTTTCAGTGAAGAAGCCCAGTGAGCTGCTTTGCGTATCCTAGATTTTAATGTACACATTGACTGTCTTACTGCAGTCTTATCTTATTAACACTGTGCTTTTATTCAGATAGTTACCATTCTGCAGAGGTCTGGAGTCCAGCCCAAAGCCTGCCGCTGACTTCACCTCCATGACCCAGGCAGAAAGCTCACCTCCTGTGCTGCCGTTTCCCCATTAGCTAAAGGGAGAACAGTAAATTTTGGCAAAACTTGTGAAGCCTGTTTTATTAATCTGGGAAAAATGCTTTTTAGCATTTGAAAGTGAGGTATATAGGGAAGTTGGTTTTCTTTTTTATTACTTTTGGGCCAAATCCTGAAACCTCTTACACAGGCAAAACCCCAGCCTGGACTACTTCTGAGAAGAAATAGTGACTGAGCCAGCGTTTGTTGTAATGACTTTGATGGCTCTCTGATTATGACTCCCAGTGAGTGCACTGCTTTCCAAGAACATGCCCAAGATCTGGCAGAAACGTGTTGTTTCAGGACTGACTTGCTCTTAAAGAGGCATTAATTTTGCTCTAAGTGCTATTCCATTAAGAAGAGCTGCAACTGATGCTCTGACTTTATGCTAATCTGGAGTCTGGAAATTGAAAACATAGACCATTCAGCCATTAGGAAACTGCACATTGATTAGGAGATCTGAATTTGATGCTTTGCCAACTTTCCAGATTTCATATATGACCCTGAATAATCACAGGGCCAAATCTGTAAATGGGTGCATTAACCCCAGTTGAAGTTCCTCTCACTTTGCTGTGGCCCATCTAAGCAACGGCTTCTGGCCTACACAAGGCATCTGTCTCACAGAAAGAAAGATCCATCCCACCCGTTTTTCCAGGCAAGGAAAAATAATCCACCTTTTGCAAGTGCTGATAATTTTTGCTCAGCTACTGAAGGTGTCTGGATCATTGGGCCAAGGACACCTTCCTCAGCCCCCAGGTACCTCGAGTGAGGTCCCTGCTTTTATGCTACTAGGTTTCTCTAGTCCTCCTTTGCACATGGGTAGAGCATCTGCATTGGAGACTTTTGTGGTTGGAAGGACCGCTGGGGTGCCAAGCATTTCATTGCCCAAATCCCACGGGAATCTGGCCCTTCTCTCCCAGCTGGGAACCCTTCATCTCTCTGTGTGTCAGTTCCTTATTTGTACAGTGGAGATAATGGCGCTACCCCGTCCGATAGGGATTTTGCAAACAGAAATCTATGAATATAGTCCTTGGGATTAGCAGAAAGACTGTGATGATTGGGAGCATATAAATACCCAGATAGAACTCTTAGAAAAACAGCTGGTAAAGATATTGGGAGGGATTTAATTCCCCTCTGAGCAATTAAAATGAGAAAAGGCCATAGTTCTAACTTACAAAGTAAGAAAGAGAGTAAAACTGAACTGTATTAGATTTTATTCTGCTTAAATGAGAAAATCTGCAGATTTTGTAATTAGGTAGTAGAATTCTCTGATACATTCAGTTGCTTTTACTACCCAATGGTTTACAAAATAGGAGTCATCTCTGAGACCTATCGTAATGGGTTTAAATAAACCCAGTGCCAATTAATATGAATGGAAAAGGTTGTACCCGAACAATCACAAGCCTGGAACAGTGAGACCGTTAGCGTTGTCATTAATGGAGAAATCAGTGCTGAAATATCTGCAGCAGAACTTGCTCGAGATTTAAGGAGAAATTACATAGCCCACTAGTGTTCCTGTCTCTAAAGGTCAGCTGTGGAAACAGACGGTCGGGAGAAACTGGCTAGAAATCTTATTGCAGTGGATATTAGAAATGAAGATAATTTTAAAATCAGAAGAACAGAAGGTACAAATAGTATGACTTGTGATCACAGCTTGCATCACTCCATTTCCACTCTCCTAAGCTCTTCTATATGATATCGTGAGTCTGAGTCAGGTGACCAGACGCGCTTGCTGTGCTGAGACACTCTGAAATCTTGTGGCACATCTTCTGCCCCCATGGGATAGGGAGCGGGGCAGCTCAGGCACCCAGGACCTCAGCTCAGTCATTGCACACATTTTCTCTTGGTGGCAATGCCTCGGGTGAGCAGAGAAGTCCTGGCGATCATTACTTGTGATTTGTGCCAGGTCCCCGTGCACGCTGCCTCTGTGGCAGCTAATGCTGTGGAGCACAGATGGCACCAGCTGCTGGGGCTCTCTCTGCGTTCTGTTTATTTGGGCTTCGAAAACTATATTTCTTAATGCACCCCTGTTTTTTTTTATTATGCTTCCATACATTTTCATTCTGAAGCCTATTATCTTGCATTTATTAGAATTGAATTTTTGTTTTGCATAATCAATCTTTGCTATAATACCACCATTGTGCTGGTATTGAACGAATCTTTGTTCCATCACTGCTTATTTTCTTCACCTATGGAGAGCTACAGTGTGTGGCTAGTGCTCATTAAACCCTACCTGCAAGCAGTTTAGCTTGCTGCTTGTGTTAGTCCTAAGCTTAGTGAGAGGGTGGGAGGACAGAGTCCAGAGGGCACAAAGGAGAAGAGAGGGCCATTTTCAGGCAAAACAAGAGTGCCATATCCCACTATGGGGGCTGAGTCCAGACAGTACATAGGGTTGACTAATTACATATCTGCATGATACTAGACACTGTACAGATGTATTATGCCTTTCTCTTTACATATCTCCACTGGTTTCATCTTCTCTATCACATCAAACATAACCTACTCATCTTTGTATTTAAGGTTTTTTCTTACCTATTCCCTCCTGCGCATTAGCTGTATGTACCATTCCCACCTGTAAGGTCAGTTCCCAGGTCTGCCTAGGCTAGCAGCCTTCATTGCTTAGTTGCTGTGTTTCTAACAGCCATCTGCATGGTTTTCCTGAGCTGCCTGCACTCCTGGCAGGATCTCTGTAAAGACTGCAGAATTAAGCATTACCTGCTTTCCAAGCCAACAGGATCCCTACACCTACCTGGTGAAAGCACTGCTGAGGCTGAGACTGTGGCCAGCTGTGCTGGCCAGCACCGTGTTGGTGTCTCCTTGCCTGTGTGTGTGAATCCACCGTACCTTCCTTCTTACTTAAACAACTTGCTGTCTCTTGCTGTCTTGCTTAGACAACTTGCTGTCTGGTCCACACTGGTAGCAAGCCCACTACGCTGGGCCCGGGGTGATGGATGGTACTATGAGGCAGTATGATGCAATGTACATATTTATTATTTAGCGTATGCATATTGTCTGATGGCTTTTATTCTAAGAAGTGGTGGGTAGTTTTACAGAAGAAGTAAATGATTTTGGGGGAATAAGAGGCTGACGGAGGGCTCTGTCTTTACCTACCCTGCCTCCAGAGCATTATCAATGATCTCAGGTGTATTGACAGGTAGGATTTATCTCACCTAACACAGACATCTGAAGCTTATTTTATCATAAGATAAGTACACAGGTAATGTGCCTGCTCTCTGGGGTTTCCTACTTTCCATGGGCTGTATGGGGAGCCCAAAGGGACCAGCTTAAACCCAGAACATGAGATGTAGTGCCTGAGGGTGAGCCAGAAGCATCCTAACTGCATCCCCCATCTTCCCTACAGCGTCAGCGTGGCGATGACCAGGCAAGTTTTGGACTCTTCCATGTTTCTCCTGCACCAAAACTGCCCCTGGGGTAGTGGGGCTGCGTGGGAAGGTCTGACAGGGTTTTGAGTATAGAAAGCAGCTGAGATGGCTTTTGGAAGTGAAACAAGTGACAGGATTTTTCTCCCCTCTTTCAAGCCCTATTAATTTCTTCTTTTTTTTTTTTCAGAGTTAATATATTTCTGTCAAATTAGTATTGTCCAAATTCCTATTAAAAAGTGTCCTTGAGTCCTGCTTAATATAATCTTTTCAATTCATTCATGTTTTTAAAATGAAGCACAGTATTTACAAGAATATCTGTGCCTTGTATGTCAAACTTACAGACTGCATTTAGTGTCAGGGATCATTTGAAAAACCCAACCAGTTAGATTCAACAATGTTCTGGAGACGTTATCTGTATACTTTAATTTGCACCTCTGATCATTCATTCTGTCAAGAATACCAGAATAAAAAACCCCTCAACCTAATTGATAGTTTCTTCTCATCATTGTTTTCTTCATTTGTGACTTGGTAACAAAAATTAAGGTTCCATTGGAAGTTCACCGAAAAAATGAGTCTCGTGTAGTTTCTATGTGAGTTCCTCCCAGCAAGCCTGTTAATAAAGTTAACAGAACATGAGGTGGAAAGAGGGGAGCGTCGCTATGTGTGGCAGGCATCTGCAGATTGCCGGGGGAGGACTGCAAGCCGAGGCTCAGCGCACAGGTATGACAGTGTCCTCAATTTCCAACCACCAGTGGTTTTCTTCATATTGCAATAAACTTTTGTCAATAAGGATCAAGTGAGCCCTAAGTTCAAGAATCAAGACTACCAGCTCACAGACTGGCATATATGTTACTCCTTGAAATTGAGATTACAATTATACCTTTTAATAATCACACTATTCTTTGAAATATCTTTTTGTTAACCTTAATATCCAATGGCAATTTAGACAGTCTTAATCCTATTTACGTAATCAAAGAGTGAAGTCCCACCTCACTGACTTTGGGGCGCTGGATTTTACCCTGGATATCAGTGTTCAAAGCGGCCTCTGAGCGTCTACTCCACCTACTGCACCGCAAAGTCCCACGTCTCTCAGACCTCCCGTGAGACACAGTTCCTGACAATATCTTCATGGACAGTCTTTAAGAAGCCAGCCTGTCCTTTAAATAAAAAAAATTGGGAAAATGTATTGGTTTATGTTTTTTGAAAATGAAAAACATTGGGATGAGTATAGGTGGGAAAATCATGTCAGAGAGGATAATCAACCTTTACTGTAATTAGAGTCCTGGCACAGCTGGCTGCATGCTGCATGAGGATCTGAAACGATATGATGTTGTTAGAGCGTGTGGGAAGCAGGCTTGGTAATTTCAGCTCTTTCGTTATTGAAAATGCTGTCTGAGAGGAGAACATGAGTGCATTTTATCTGTTTACTGTTAAAATCTGTTTTCCCTTGGGTAGGGTCCACAATTCATTCCATTAACAAACAGGAACTTCCCATGAATCCATTGTATTTAAAAGCAGAACTGTTGTGAGGACTTAATCATCCCTTTCAATGGTGTCATCCCCTGCACAAGCTGGAACATATAGTTACACAAATACCAGCTGACATTTTACATAAATAGGGTGATCAAAGGCAAGAGAAGTTTTCTCGGACTCCAAAATTAGGCAAATCATGTTTCCAGAAGACACCCTGTTCTGCCAGCAACCATTTCCTGAGAGACTTTGCCGCGTACAAAGTATGATTCTCTAGGAAAATGATGTGAAAGCAGAGGTCCCAAGAGCAGGGTGTGCAATTAAGATCAACCCTGGCTTTGACACCCTGTTATTTCTGTGCGTGTGATGACCGTTTCTGTGGGAGGAGGTGTTCAAGGAGATCACTCCTCGAGGGGCAGCAGGGGCCAGGAGCTGGGCTGGGAGTCCAGGATGAGCTCCTGTTTTGTTGGGGGAGAGCTTTAACATGGGCTGGGGAGGCAGCTGCTGGGGAATCCGTGCCTTCTGTGCCGGCAGGAAGGCTGGATGCGGCCCTGACAAGGGGAGGACAGATGCTCTGGACAGTTAGCAATCCCGGTGCTTGAAACCATGGTGGTTCGTTAATGGGCGATTGCTCTGGCAGGGCTCCTACTATAGCGATCCCATCGCCACGCAATTCTGTAAGGGTGAGTGTGCCTCATGCCTGAGTGACTAGCAGAGAATAGTTGCAGCACGCCATGCTTTCCAAAGCCTTCTGGGGAATCCTGCTCACGTGTCCTATTTCCTCCAGCCCCTTGATGAAGCGGCACAAACCAAAATCTGATTTAAAGCTTCCTTTTGCTTGCCTTAATAGACAGGGGTTCGATCTGAGCTTGCATGACACGCTGCTCATCGCATTTGACAGTCCAGACTTGCATCTCCAGGACAAGAAGGGCCGCATCCTGCAGCCACTCTCATGATTTCACTCCAGTTAATAATGTCTGTCCCTGTCTGGGAGGCTTTTTTTGTGTGGAAAAGTTAGGAAACACTTTGATCAACGTGATTTTCCCAGATATTATATTCATTATTTTCTCATCAATGTAATAGGCCGATTCTCCCGTGATACAACAGAAGCATTAACAGAGATTACAGCTGAACAATCCCCTTTTACGAGAACAGACCCTTTATCACTGTCTCCTACCCCCTTCTGTGATATTCTGTGGTTTGACAGAAACTCAGTTTCTGAAATCTTAAGGAACTGTATTAAATACGACTGTTATGATTTCTTTTCACTATGCATTCGGCTTCCTCTTTCTTATTCTGAAAAGAGAAGCCTCGATTCTGATATAGGATCTGCATAACGTGAACAGCAAAGGGAGCAGCAAAGCATCCGGGAGAGCCTTTTACAGGTTTTCCTCGTATTCTTCCCTCCTCCTCCTCCTGTTTGAGATTCTCCAGGTGCTCTTCCACTTGTCATCAAATAAACAACCCTCATGAAACTTAAAATCTGCCCTAAAAGCCAGGGCCTTTGGGCTAAATTAAAGTGTTAAATATGCTACCACAGGCCTGCTTAACTTCGCTCAGAGTTGATTGTATAGCTCTAAAGATAAAATTTGTTTTTCAACCTATATATATTTGAGACAGCACCAAAATGCATTCTAAATGGGGAAAAAAAGGCTGAGGTTTTCATGTTACAAGCAATTTTTGGGAGCATTACCCGAGAAATTTGCCATTGTGGTCCACATATAGATGCTATTGTATTAAAAAAGATGTTGTCACACATGTAGCATGCCTGGAAGCATGATACAAAAGAAAAGTCAGGCAGGTGCCGCTTATAATTGTTTCAGCCATTTTAAATCTTTGGAAATGCCCAGGTATTTGTATTTTTTACCTCTGTTATTTCGTCTTGTAAATAGGCCTGTTTAAAACACAGTAAAAGACAGGACTGAAAGTGTCTGAATGAAGGAAAAAATTCCCACTCAACTTCCCTCACTCCCATTTCTCCCAATTTCCACTTACATTTCAAAATCAAAACCTTCCTCTACCTCAGATCCTGAAGTTGGACGCGAGGAATTTTCCACACTTTGATTCATTTTCTTCTCTTTTAAGAAGAAGACGAAGAAGGAAAAAAATGCCATGTTCTTGGTGGAGAGGTACAGAGTGGATATTATCTAAACTTCCAGTGAATCACAGCTGACAGTGTTGCTATTTCTAGGCCAGAGAATCACTCTTTGAACAAAATGCAATCGCTGTGTCTTTTCAACCTGCGCTTCAGCAGAGTGAAACAGCAGGATTCCTGTACTGTATAATAACTGTCAGAAACAATTTCTGCTCTGTAAGTGAGGTGAAGCAAAATGTCAAAATATTTGAATACATTTCACTGAGGATATCTTCTTTTAAATTAGTGAAGGCTAGAGGAAGAGAATCCTATTCTCTCACATAATAAATATGCATGGAACAGTGGGGCCAAGTGAATTCTAATAAAGCTGGGTCCTCGCTCGTTAATGTGTTAGAGAACCACAACAATAAAACACAATAATTATTAGTTAAAGAAATGCCAGCATTGGCCTTTTACCAACACTCCCAAACATATAAATTGCAATAAATTTAGGCTGTCTGAAGGCGCTGCGTTAATTACCATATTTTATAAAATGCCTTGGGTAGAGGGGAGCAATCACAGTGACCGAGAAGGATCCCAGCCTGAGTGTACATATCTCGTTATTAGTACAACTGCATTCCTTGGAAATCATTAGCCGACCTGCATTATCTTCGCTCTTACCCAGAGAAGAATGGTAAGGAAAGTTTGCTAACAACACCTCATAGTTTTACAGGGTTTTCCAACCCTGCAGATCCCAAAGCACCTTATGAAGAAAATGCTCGAGATTTTGCAAATGCCTAGACTTGGGATTCTTTCAATAATACTATCTTGACTTTCCAAACAATTCTCTTGTGCTCCCACTCGGTGCTTACAAACACAGGCTGGAGAAGGCTGTACGTGTTAGCAAGTCTTGTGCCCAGTGATAAGCAGCCATGTGATAGATTTACATCCAAGAGGATGGGTGAAGAGAGCACCTAATTCACTTGCCCCAAGAGCTGCCAGTCACAAAACCCTTTCAGACGATTTAATACCAGATTCAAGAAAGCTGCAAAGTGCCGCAAGAAGAGAGCAGTGAGGGTGAAAGGTATCTGAAGTCCCGCAATAGTGAGGGAATTACATGGAAGCATCTCAGCAACTCTAATGGATCACTCATATGCCATAGACAAGTCAGCTCCCTGTTTTTCTAGAGTCCCTGCCAATCCGACATGGTGCACCAAAGCACTAGGATCATGGATGCACCCAGCGCAACATTTTGTCTCTAGCTACAGCCAGTCCAAGATGATTCGGAGTAACATGGAAAAAAACCTGCCAGAAGCCAAACTCTACGCTGAGGAAAGGAAGAAATATCCCCAGCCCCTGCAGGTCACCTGTGGAAACCAAAACGTCACATCAGTGTTAAGTAAGGGAAAGGCCAGTGAAATGTATATTTGTACAGGTATAATTCTAGCAAAAGGAATATGAATGCCCATAAAAAAAGCCTCCCTTCAGTTTCCTGAATGAGTATTCTTGGTGACTGTATTGAAATGCTGAAGTGGCTCCATCATTAAGGTGGCAAGCAGAAATAATGAGCGCAATTTCTAATGAGAGAGACGCACGTGCACAAACACATAAAAAAGTAGGAATCCTCTGTGTCAGTGAAAATATGACTGGCCCCGAATTGATTCAGGATTCATTAGTTCACAGAGCTCATTATGTCATATTATGAGATAAGAGTTCAGTCCTGTTTATTATTTTACTGCCATAACCCACTAAAGCATTGTTTTTTCAGTTGATGCTAAAATGTTCTCATCTGATAAAGCCCTTCTATAATAATTTTTTAACTTACTGTTTTTAAAAAAATATTAATTTGAGTATCTAATACCAATGGACAGCTATCTAAAACACTGATCTTTCCATAAATTCCTACTCTGCTTGGCATTTTATCCTTTGCCTATTTAGGACCCCTGGAAAAATCTCTTAGGAGGTGAGCAGACTCTGCTAATGAACAAGTTAATTCAAATTACCATACTGTTTTGCAATGGAAATCACAAATATTTTTGTTAAATGTATACATTTATGGAAACATGAAAAATAACTAGGTTGTGTGGTTTTCCGCTGAAACTAGTATCAGTCAACAGCCTTGTTTTGAAATGTTGATCAAATTGGTTGCACCCCCAACCTCTGCTAGTGAAGGAGATTAAATCTAGTAAATACCTATCTAGATGCCCAGCTATCGGAAGGCATTTTGACAGCAGTCCACCGCGTAAAGACAGATTACAGCATATTGCCCATGCTGAACGCACTCCCAGTTACACCAGTTCTACCAAAAAATATTACTGTTAATATGGGTTTTTTTGCATCTATCCAATGCATTTCCTCTGTAGACAAAAAAAGAATTGTGATTACACTCATTGTTTACACTCTTAAGGTGCCCGGGTGATTTTATTTTGAAGGCAAGTGATAGCAAATAAATATTGTTGTCTTCTTCTAGATAAAAACTTCCTCATTTGTGAGGATTCTGCTTGTTGATGTGTTTGCTGGGCTGTATTATTTAAAATAATGTAGCTGGAGATTACAGGTTTCTTTGGTAATACTAGGATGAAATTACAAACCATTTCGGCAGTGTTCAGAGGAAGATAATGCAACCCTTGGTAATGTACAGCGGTCTGCCAAAATTGCTGAAAAGAAAGAGGAAATTTCATCTAATCCACATAAATTGAGTGTAGGGAATATCAGGCTTTCTGGAAAATGCTTGTTTTAGTTCTGGTGTGTGGCAGGTAGCAATCCAGGATGAAGTATATATCTCAGCTCATCTAACCATAGCAAATGCAGGATTGGTCTCAATTGCACGTTTGCAAGTATTTTGAGTAAATTCAATAATCATCATCACCTTGTTTTCCAAATCGTTTCTTTCTGTTCACTGCTCAGCGTAATCTCTCTCTTCTTCTGTGTTTTCTCACCCTGGGGATCAAGGGTTTGTCACTAATATAGTTTAATACCTCCTTTGTCACCCATTTTTGATTCTCTTCTCCATCCCATTAAAACTCTGGCTAATTAAAACCTCTTCTGTATATAATACCCCTTGCTATGGACGTCTTGGTAATTGCTCCTTTACCTGCTTACACTGTACGCACCCCATAGCTGCGCATGCACCCTGCTCACACGCAGAGTAAAAACGTTTGTAACATTTTGAATTTGTAAAAATTGATAATCAATTAATGTCTTCTTTTATTTGAAGATTACACAGGTGTTAGTGGTTCACCTGTTACTTTCCTTTCTGGTCAATAGCAATGAACAACTTTAAATAAAAAGTTTGGCTTTCACTTAACTTTTAAACTAGTTTCAGACATACATACACAAGTGTAACACTTTGCTTTTGGAAGAACCAATATAGCATGTATTCAAATGGTTTAAATTCATTGAATAGTATATTTTTAAGTGTATGAAAGAACATGCTCCTTGGTAAGCATTAGGGAGTACACCATTTGCAGTTCAGATGTCAGTATTTTTTGCTGTTACCATGGCACCAAAGAATAGGCAGTGTTACCATAAGCCTTCCAAAAGCTTAAAATGTTTTGATTTTTACATATTTAAAAATGTTGATGGGATTCTGTTTGCCTTTTCCAGAAAATACTCTACCAAGGAGGAAATCAACCATATAAACGTTTGGAGAGGTAAATATTTTGACAGAGTCATAACCTTTCCTTATGCTCTTACAGGAAAAAAGTATTACAGACTTGAATGTGGGAGTACAATACACAGTAGAATAAAGATGATTTTGAACAAATATATAAAGAGGAAGGTACCGTAGGACTGCTGTTGCCTTTCATGTAGGCTCCCAGTATCTCATAAACCCCAAGTCCCTCTCAGAAGCCAAAGCAAGAGCTGATGAATATAATTGACCCTATCACAATTTAAATTTCCTGGCTGATGTGACGTAGAAGGTTTGGGTTGAATCTGCTTCAATAAGCAGGATAGCAGGTTTGGATCAATGCTCTTTCATATTACTGTAACAGTTGAGCATCAAAATTCCTGTAAACATTTCTCGTGCAGTTGCCAGTAATGATCCGTGTAAACCACAAACAAATAGCTTTAAAATAATTTAAATCAGGAAATCAGGTGCCTTCTCTATGTTTCTCACTCGTCCTAATCTTTTATCTTTTATCTTTTATCTTTTATTCTTTCCTACCACTGTCTGTGTTTCCTTCATCACTTTTCCTTCAATCTTCATCTAAACACGCTTGGTTTTGAATGCCAGTCGTTCCTCAGGTCTGTGGTCTCCGTAGGGCCTTTCATTTAAGCGACAAATGGAGTGCAACGCATGGAAATGGGACTGTAGCTACTGGATCTATAAACTAATTGGAAAACATGTCAAGTTGCTTCTTGGAAGAAGACTGGGATGAATAGCAATGACTGGCAAAGTGAGGCCTTTGTTTTGGGGAAGATAATATTTTGCCTGCCTGAGACAGCAAAATCTTAAGGTGGTTGTGCGATAAGGGGCAGCTGAGCTTTCCTTCAAAACTATCTCGGGTTCCTTGTCCAGCACCCACACGCGTGGGCTGTGCGTGAGAACACACGCACGTAAAGGGCTGTGACTGTACTAGCCCGAGAATGATCATGGTGAGAACCTTCAGAGGACAGTAAACATATGCCAAAAGTTGTGTCAGTTCCCCGGTAGCCCCTTTCGTTTTTAAACTTACTTCCTCATGGTAGTATCCCATGCCTTTGTGCATTTGCTTTGTAGGTCAGGAGAACTAACCACAACACACTGCTTTCTCATTTCCAGAAAGAAACATGGGATTTTTCTTTATTACTTAAGTCTTTCAAATAATCAGAATACTCTAGTGATTTGCAGTATGCCTAGAAAAACTGCTTTGGAGAGAGATTAAGTACTTAAGTGTTTTGGTTAGTGATAGGATTCTACAACCACTTGTTTCCTATATTCCAGTATATGCAGTCACCTGAAGACTACCAGAAAGGGCAGAAAGCAACAACCAGCTTTCTGAAAAGCCCTAAGTTCAAAATCGGTTTTGCCATGGGAATGTCATATTTCTGGTGAGTCATATTTGTCATATATGTCATGTATCCAGTGAGTCAAATGTGGTATTTCCAGGGACTGGGCTCTCTTACAGGAGGCCTGGGGCCTGTCCTGACTCCCCAGAAGCATGAGCAAACCCTTTCCAAAACTTCAGCCCTAAGAGGAGCCCAAAGTTGAGCCAGGGACAAGAATGATTCTTGTCACTTGTGTAAGTTTTAACTCGTCAAGATGCAAAAGACAGCAGAGAAGGCAAACGAATTCCTCCTTCTAGATCGGAGGGTTTTCTCTGTCTGACACAGATACACAAAGAATCCCAATCCAAAAATCTGTAAACTGCGCAAAGACATATTTCCCTAATTGTAAGGCACATTTAACTTAGAAAAAAAAATGTTGCTAATGACAAATTATCCAGTAATACAGATATTCTGAAGAGCAGAAAAAGTAGGAAGAAGTGGTAACTAAACAGAACTATCAGGAATGGCAAAAGGCAAATTAGTGACGAAATTGAGAATAAAAATGTCTATAGAATCTGAAACTGAATATACAGTAGAGCAGCACCTGAAGTAAAAAGAAAGTCTCAGACCCTTTCAGAAGGATTTTGTTACAGACATAATTCAGGAAAGAATGAATTCATTTAAGGCACTTCCTTAATCATAAGATTCTGTCTTACAGGAGAAACGAGACCTACAAAAATAATTAGGGGCATGGAGTGAATTAATTTACAAGGGGAAAGATAACTAGTTATCTTTGGTAGGTGATGATTAAGAGTGGGAGAGGGATGCATAATAAGAATTTACAAATATTAGAGGCATAAATATACAAAAAGCAGATTATAAATATGCAGTGAAGTATTTTTAAATCCAAGGACCAATGTTTGGCCTGTAGGTGACTTATTTGCTAAGGGAAAAACACATGATATAAAGCCTTTTTCTAGGCAGGTTACCGGTTCAAATCTGTCCCTGGCATGACATGACTTAATAATCTAAAGACTATTTAGGATTCTGCTTGAAATAAATTTACTCCTGTTTCAGGAGAAAGTGTCTTCATTACAAAGGCTGAAGCCTGGACTAGCACTGCTGCTCATTGTCTCAACAGAGCAGCGAATGGCACACGCAGCCCCTTCCCAGCGCTGTGAAAGGGGGGTTTATCCGCGTGGGAAGCGGAGGGAGCATTGCAGCATCCCCATGCACTTGCACTTTACTGGCTGCAAAGAACTTTATCCCATGGGAGTGTCAGGATCTTATTTGTGATACACTGGGCAGGTAATTAGTGAAACAGAACGTGATTTTATTGACCCAGAATTCTGCAAAAATTGCACACGTATTACTGGCCAGCGCCAGTATGACAAAGAAGCACTGCAAGCCAGTACCCTCCTCACTCGCCTCATAGCCACGAAACAAAAAGTTTCCAAATCTACAAAGCTCTAACCTGTTTTGTTGTGTAATCAAAACTGATTTGCATATATAGCCATATACATGCGTGACCTATATGGACATCCAGAAAAAAGGCTAAGAAAATAATAAAACAATAATAAACAGCAGTAGCAGGGAGTTTGGATGCTTCTAGCAACATGTGTAAGTGAATTAACATGCTCTTTCAAAGCAGACTGGTAAACACTCCCCGTAAAAGAAATAAAATCTGCTATTTAAGCTACCTCATATTTGACAAAGACAATCTGCTGTGTACACCTATACTAATCCAGGTGACACGAAATATCTTTCTTAGAAATGCTGCTCATCAATTTGATTTAGAAGGGGGAGAACAAATTAGTAATTTGCTAAATCTGAGAGAGGTTTGTAGCATTTACTTCTGTTGCACCAGAAGGAACTCTTTCAGGTAGGTCTTGTTTCACTGTGAAAGGTTACTGAAATGTAGAGTTTCAGAGAAAATGGATTTGATAATAGTTAAATACATTCCAAGTAGGAATAAGCTTATCTTCCTAAGAAATATAGTAGTATATTTAATTTCCCAGTTAAATATGGGAAATTCTCCCATATTTAGGTTCCTTTCCAGACCATTAACATGCATGTTCTTTTTAAGCAAAAGTCTCCGCTGGTTTGGGTTTTACTGTCTTTAATCTAGCAGATCCACACCCTGCATCAATTAAGATCTGAAGAATTAGCACTTAGTGCCATAAAAGTATGTATTTTAATTTCATCTACAATGCATAAATTGATGACATAAGGCAATCTGCTCCCCTCATCTTCTGCCCCTCTCCCGCCCCCTCCATCCTCCCGTCTGAGTAATATGGTTCAGAGTAGGAAAGGTTAAGATTTCAATACCTGTGTGAATGACGCCTTTTTTTAGTGTGATACAAGGTCTCTTTTTTTCACAATTTGAAAAATCAGAACAGATTTTTTCATGTCTCCTCCTTCACCATAGTTAGCTCTTCTCAGTGTAAAATGTGATCTATTCATGTTTGAATTATCTTTATTATTGATAACAAAAGGTTTTTAGAGGGAAGATAGAAGAATACAGGGATCCTTGACTGCTACTGGTGCTCTAAGCACAGATTTTCTGGAATTTCCACTAAAATGTCAGAGGTTGCTTTTTTTTGTTTTGTTTTGGTTTTTTTTTTAATCTTTCTATGTATTATGGAGTTCAGGGAATAGGGAGACATTATCCTCTGTCCTACCTGTAAGTGAATGACTGTATCTGCTGGTCGTGTGGGTTGAAATGAAGCTGCTTTTTCAGATCAGTCACTATGATTTGGAGACTCTGTTTTGTTGCCAGATGCAGTCCTAGTATCTATCTTACTAGCTGGTTTTCCTCTGCAAAGGTGGCAACGAACATGCATAGCTGGTATAAAATGGCATACCTGCCCTGACTTGAAAAGAAGTTGCTTTACACCAGCTGAAGATTTACTGAAGAGCTTCTCCACTGGTTTGGGGGAGGCTGGATGGCTGATAACAACCAGTAAAAGAAATGTCATTACTCGTTTTGCTCTCCGTTTTATCAGCATAATAATGCTTGTACTGTTCAAGGCTTCTCTTTCAGTCCTTTGCTGTCAATACATTTCAAACCCAGCATCTAGTGGTACAAGCCAATTAAATCCCAAATTCACTTGTCAGAGCATTCCCTCTATGTGTCTGCCATGTTCTGGAGCCAAGTTCTTCAGTTTCTTGGGTTTAGTCCAAGAGGAAACATTAACAATAAATAACTACAAAGATTTGTATGCTGGGAATTAAAACAATATCTATTAAAGGCACTCCACGAAAATGATCTTGAAATGCATGATGTGAAAATTAAATAAAACTGGTAATAATATTAAAGTTCCAAAGAAATAAATGGAATGACTGCTGAGAAAAACTGAAAATGAGGTGCCCAGTGTTTTTAAACTGTTCAGATTTTTGGCAACTTGCACAGTAAGTAAATGCTTTAAATCAGAAAAATTCCAAACAACTTTCAATTGCCTTTAAACGTATTTTGGACTCAGTTCTCGGTGTGGACAAATGTCATGGAGGAGAAGAAATCTGGCTCAAAACCATGAAGTATGAGTATTGAAAAAAACTTAAATATGCACAATATGTGACTTTCTATTATATTTTTAACAACATTTCAAGGTTGGATACATAATTCATGGCATTTTGGATATCTTGAGAGAAAGTACAGTGTTGTAAAATTTCTGGATCAGCATCTCTTGGCTTGGGACCCATACCTCTGAAACTTTTTCAGCTCCCTTAAAACCGTTCTGAATGTAAAAACTCCAGCGCTATGATCTGAAGCCCACTGAAAAACATTAAAATTCTCCTTATTCCAAAATGTGCTCTGAATCCGCCTGCATTGTGGAAGGGAAGGGATTCATTCCGTATGTGGAACGGGCTATTTAGAAATGTAAGGCAACAAAGCAGCATGCATTTCGGTAATTTCCTCCTTCAGAAAGAAGCAATCATCTCCTTGCAGAAGGGACCACACTCTTTCGGAGGCTTTATTTGTTGTTGTTGTTGGGTTTTTCATCACAGCAGCAATTGCCATCCAAGATGGGGTGGCAGGCACCATGACCGGCGGGCACCTTTGGTTCAGCATCGCACCGAGCCCTGGTTTTAAGGCGAAGTTTGGACAACTGCATCCTGAAGCCACAGGCAGCTCCGGTGCTGCCCTCGCACGTGGCTCGCGTGGCGTTCATGGTGCTCGTACCTCCGTCTGAGACTCCTTCTCGAAGCATCTAGAAGGAAATAAACCACAGTGCTAGTAAACTCCTGTGGTTTTTTTTTTTCCCCTGGGGTTGTTTGAATCTGTTCATTTTTTGCTGTTGGAAATGAAAACCGAGTCATATAATTGTATACAGCTCCCAGTCACTGCGGTGCTGAGGTCAACCCGAGCTAAAACACGAGTCGCCTCTCCAGGCTCACCCAGCCAACAATCATCCCGAAGCCAACTGAAAATGAAGCCCCGTGCAAACACTTGAGCTGCAATCCCTTTCATCTGTGCTGAAAGGCTTTCAGCGCAGTGTCAGCTGGTGTCTCCCGGTCCCACCAGCGCCAGGCAGGTCTGCCATTGCGCTGGGGCACTTCACCCCTCTCCCCCCCAGCCTCCGAAAGCGCGGTGTCCCCGTGGCCGGGGCACCCGCCGCTCGCCTCCCCACAGGGGCCATTGGGGTTGCTCTTCATCACGGTCTGCTCGACAGTTGTCTCTCGACTGGAGATACTCAGGGAGGCCCTTCAGCATGAGACCCGGCCACGGGATAAAAGCCGCATGGTAAATAATAGCTGTTATTCTCAATCCTCAACACACAGAGTTTAAGCAAGAAAAGAAAGAAGAAAGGGAGAGCAAGTGCTGTGAAAATAAGTAGTGTACTGCGTGCTGAAGACTTTAAAAAAAAATGTTGCTAGAAATGAAAATAAGGACTAGGTAACGTCCTCACCCCCAGAAATGAAATATTCCTTTAATAACTGTTTTCCTCAGCTACTCTTACAGCAGTTTCAGAGCCTTGTGGTCTTGTAGTTTTTCATTTATCGTCAGTGGACTAAGACAAAATGGGGCCAGTCGAGTCCACCCAAAGCCCGTTCCTTCCTTCATGTAACCCCAGAAACAAGTCAGGATCTTGGAGGACTTCTGGGCCACCATGTCCCTCCTTTGGCGCTCCCTGTTCTCCCCGACAGACCAGTTTACAGCTGGGCAACTTTATAAACATCCGCCCCAGGGGTTCTTTAATCCAGACCTTGAGGGCAACTGAACCCCCCAGATCTACAGTTCCTCGCAATGTGCCTTGTTTCTTCCTTGTATCGTGATGGTAAGTAACCACAACATCCTCCAGTCCTGCACATTGTCCCCTTGCAAAGGAGGTCACCAAGAGAACAAGCCCGTCTGGGGCATGGAGGAGACCGCCTGTACCAAGATGGCTTGCATGACTCTCTTCTAAATAACCTTCTACCATACATACTATTAGCGCCAGGGAGTGCCAAATTAAGAGCAATGTGAAATCTTTGCAAATGGTGACTAAATGATGGAGACAATAACAATGTAAATAACTTGGTAATTTAAATAGCTGGTTTATAAATAAACCAGAGTCAATATATATTCCTGCTGGTCTCTAAAGAAATTAGACCAGTAAATTCCTGTGAATCACAATAGGGAACATATTTTGTGCATTTAAAATAAATCTCAAAGCTGCATGATGAAGTACTTTTAATTATTGTAGAGTGGTACAGGCAGCAGCTTTATATATTATATCTCTCCAATCAATAACAAAAGAAGTGCTTTGCAGGAACTGATGCTGAACTTTTGCAAGAAAATAAGTTGTACTTCAAAAGAAAAAGTCAAATGCTAACCTTAATTTGTCTTGCTAGTCATTTTATTTGACTTGTATCTTAAAATTCAGTTGGTTACCTCATGAAGGATCACAATGCTTAGAAGAATGTAGTGTACCTTAAACTGGGTAAAAGTTTTGTGGGTTTTGCATTTCAGTTGTAGCTGATAAGGAAAAAAAATGCAGAAATACTTTCCTTTGAGTTTATAAGCAACATGTATGAAAGCAGAGATAATTTCTCTAAACATTCTTTGTATTTAAAAAAATATGAAAGGAACTCTGCAAGGTGGGCACTTGAGAAGGGTATTTTATTTTAAAAGAAATGAAAAAATGCTCACAGCAGGCAAAATCCCCAAATGGAGCCTGTAGCCCGTTGCATTCAGCGGGTAGCCTGGATTGTTAGCATAATAGTAAAACTCCAACAGTGACACTTGAAGCAAAACTTTATGCATTTTTAAAGACAGCTAAAAAAACCACTGAATTTGATTCCTGCATTCTTGTTTTCAGACATGCCACTGGAAAAATAAGCCAATATATCGTCTTGGTAACTAACGTTAGCAGCCCAGACTTATCTCTGAACAACTCTGTGCAGCACAAACACTTGAGAGATATTGGTCCTGTCCAAGGTCACTGGAGATCCGTTTTTCAGAAAAACCACCTTGCTTATAAGGGGCTTCACATTTAGATAACCACATCTGTCCTTCAGTGGCCATTTAGGACCCTTTAGGATCATTCTTTCGCTTTGCAGTCATTCCTAAAACAAGTTTCGTATTCCTCCTTACCTGAGCAAGCGGTGGTTATGCTATCAGAAGGGAATAGCATCCTCTGAAAACTGTTTAGTGGCCAAGATACTCGCAGGAGCACCTAGTTAACATTACCGCTGACCACGCTCAGGGGAACTGGACGTATACTTGGGGCTGCTAGCAGAGTTTGACCCAGACACGTGAGAGGGTGGCTCATCTCCAGACCTGGAGCTACAGTGCTAAACTGCGTTAGCTTTCCTTCTCTTAGTGATACAGGGCTTTTTCTCAAGAGAGCCTGCAGCTGCTTGCGCCCAGTAGCAGAGCCCACGGCCACGAGTGCTTCCTTAGCTCCTGATACTGGCATGTATTTTGTCCTGGAAATGGCCACTATTAGGTATTCATTGCGCCATTTCACACCTCAGGTCTCTCTCAAGCTCCAGCTGCGTTGTGGATTACTCCAAACCCATCGGAAACGGGCATCAGCTCAAGATGGCTTCAAAGACATTTTGTCCATTTAACCACCATAGAATATTTTGGCACCTACTTTCTAATTTTTGTCATGTTTAGCACATCTGGCAGAGTTGTTGCCCTCATAACAGCTGACATTTCAATGGAACCTCTGCACCAAGGTATCCAGCAAACTTTGCGGAGAGTGTCCAGCTGCCCCCAGGGCAGCAGTTATCAGCGGTTCCTCAGTGACACCAGGCAGCATCCAGCTTGCGCTGCAGGAAGGCTGGGGATAGGCAGAATGAAATATGCAATTTTAAACTGACCTCAGGGCTAACATTATCCTGGGAGGAAGTCCTTGATAATTTTGATGACCGTAGCAATTCAGGAAAAAGCCTCTCTATTAGATCTCATTCCAGTGTAGCATCTTCTCAACACTGCACCGCATAGCAAATGGCTGAGGAGGTGTCCTCTGCCCATCCTCTCCGTTCCAGTTCTGTCCCTGCTGCCTCTCTCCTCCCACAGGGCTCTGCGTGCCCTGGCACAGTCCTTCTGGGGATGGGAGAGGGGTCACCCATGGAAAAAGGGTAATAGGTGGCCCAAATATTTGGATACTTGCTCTGAATTTCTCTCGGTCCCCTGCATCTGTATTAAAATGCCCTCCGCAGGTAGCTCTGCCAGTCAGGGGGGTGTGATTTCTCATCGGAGGTAGAGCAGCAAGGCAGCACTTTCCCCAAGAACAGCTAGGGTTTTGACTGTGGGAGGGAAGGGCATTGATTTCAGAAGACGTATAGGGATGTCCACAGGAGCACCTTCCCAGCCTGGTGCATCAATCCTCACTGTCTGATAGAGATGGATGCACTGCTTCCAAGCGAAAGAGAATTATCTCCTGAACAACGGCGCTTGCTGCAGCTCTCTTCCTTTGTGTACACAGCCTGCCAGCCAAACTCCTCGCAGAATGACTCTGTTTGGTTGACAAGAGTCACTGTGATCACAGTCCAAGGCAACACGTTCGCCGTTCACAGGAAGCCGTGGATTAAAGTACAACTGACCTTCAAAACCCACCAGCACAGGCAGTGCTTCACTGAAGTGAAATGCAAGGCTAATTTATGAATGGGGCAACTCATCATCAGCATTTTAATGAATAAACGATGTGCCCATTCATTATTTTTCCATTTCCAAGTGTTAATAAACAGCCCGGTGATAATTAACTGAAATTCTACCTTTACAGAAAAGTGGCACTTCATAAATATCAAATTGTGCTATTATCGTACATATCTGCTGGGTTTCCATGAATATATAAATTCAGCAATTACCTCTGGAACTGTTTGCTAAAATGTAAAAGCAGGTTAGTGAAGAAGAGGAAAGTCATACAGCAATTAAAACCTGAGAAACAAACAAAACGTCTTCCTGATTCAAACATTCAATGACAGTAAACAGGGCAATGCAATCAGGAAGGAAAGCCCTGTCCTAATCAGCAAAGGTGATTTTTTCATATAACTCGAGATGTGGCTGAGCGAGCGGTGGTGAAACCTGCCTGCAATCAGCCGAACAAGTCTTTAAGGCACTGAGCATCTGAAATTCCTGCCCAAGGAAGCGGAGCCTGGAGTTGCACGACTATATCAGAAGGTCAGCTCTTTTTTAGAGAACAAAGAGAAGCCCCCAAATTTTCAAGCCTTCCTAGAAAATTACCCTGGGGAAAAAAAAAAAAAAAGAACTGACCTTTACCAGGGCTGGGCTTTGCACCTCGCTGGGAGAGGTGTGAGCTGCTGCTTTCATCTCAATGAGATGCTAATTCCCATACTCTCTTTCTGCAGGGAGATGCCAGATCCCGCCAGAGCGGGAGGCTGCGGAAGCAGGGTGGAAGTGGGGAGCGGGACCCTCCTTCGGCACGTGGGGCATCCCTGAGCAACCGTAAAAAAGGAGGAGGTGAATTTTCCTCTGAATTTTGATGAGTTGCAGGGCAGAAGGGAAAGAGCTGATTGGATTGTGACTGCCATCCTGGTCTGTAGTCTCTTGAAAACTAAGCAAGAGTAGATGCTTGGAACAAGATTTCAGAAGAAAATGGAGAGTACAGAAGGTGGTGCTGGCTACCAGAAAGACAAGTACAGCCACCTGTACTGTTCAGCCCACGTTGAACCGAAGCTGTGTTTGGGCCGGAGCACACTAGCAGCTCTGGAGCCGGAGCTCCCCTGCGGTGGCCTCAGCTGCATTGGTGGAGGCTGCAGCAGCACTGACTTGGTTTGGCTCAGCCCGCCGCATGGTGCCTGGCTAACCGGTTGGGTGTGACACCGAGATGCCATGCCCAGGTCCTTCGTTTGGTCGGTTCAGTATCTCCATCACCAAATGGGGTGGTGGGGGACACTTACAAAACAGGCTAGTGACAGCGGGGCAGGGGGTGGCACAGACATGTTGGACCAGAGGGTTAGGGCTAGAATTTAACACGTGTTGCTCCTTCACATTGCAAAGAGGTGCCATGCCCTCCCTGGGGACAATGCTCCTTTACCGAGGGGAAAACCTGGACTCTCCCACTCCTGGAGGAGCGGAGGTGCCCGGGGGTCAAGGAATAGCACTGAGGCAAGAAAGGGGGGAAGCGGGATTTCTGGGTTTTGGGACACGCTGCATGGCTTACATTGCTATTTCAGCTGCAAACCCAAATTCTGACTTTGGGGCGCGGGGTGGTGAGCGCAGGGTCTCCCTCCTGCTTCACACTTACATGCACAAACTGAGCAGCACCGTGCTGCCGGCAGACAACTACTACTGAGCACTTACCCTTATGCAGCAGTTTTCCACCGGCCTGGGCGATGAGGAGATTATCTTGCCCACAGCAGGTGACAGTGTTGATTCATGGCTCAGCCAGACGCGGTTGCTTAGCTATGCAGCTGCCATCCCCCGGCTTCCCACATCTCCATACAGTTCCTGAAGCCAAGACTACTCCAGCAAGGAAATGCACTGGGCCTAGAAAGGCAACTTCCTTTGATGAGGACCTTTCAAACCTCTTTGACCTGACCTCACTGACAAAAGAGCCCTTCAAAGAAGATGAACTGTTTCATGTGGCAGCAATTTCTCATGTCAATCAAAAAGATTTTTTTCTTACAGCAACAACTCTCTATCCTTTCCCCACAAAATTATTCATTTTAATACAGCTATCCTCCTCTCTACAGCGAACACCCTTGGGTAGCATCTTCCAGTGTCTCACAGACACACTCTTCAATTCGCATTTCCATATTTTATTTTCTTTAAAAAGGGGGAGAAAGGGAATGAATTGAGCTTTCTTTGATTAAGATTCTTCTTTTGCATTTTTAAAACACACATCTTCTAAAGAGCAAGTTCCTGCATGAGATCTGGTGGTCTTCTGAATATTTTTTAAGAAATAGATGCTCAACTTCCTTTCTTTTTTTTTTTAAATGATAGAATGTTTGACCTGTTGGCCTCAAATTTTTAACTCGGTTTTCTGCCTTAAAATATTGCTGCAGCAGTATTTGAACTTCTATGACATCGGGAGATACAAGTCAAACAAATATTTCTGATGTTGAAGTAACTATTAAACTTCAATGTGGATCCATAACCTTGAACCATATTTTAGCCAGGAAGCAAATAATATGGATGCACAACTCAGAAGAAGCCATAAAAGCTACTTAAAATTGCCTACAATAGATTTTCAGCACATAAAATTGTCCTGCGTTGAAAGTCTGTTCTCTCACATTCCTCCCAAGCTCAGAGGGAGCCTTGGCCTCCTCTGTGACTCTGGTAACCTCTACATCTTTGGGAAGGAGAGCTTTCCTTCCCAATGATATAAAGCATCTGTCCTGATCCTTGTGCAGGAAATACAAAAGATATGCTCTGGTGGGTTAGTTTAGAAGAAAAGCCTTAATCTGTTTAGAGATTTGGAACATCTCAAGAGCTTCAGCAGAGATGGATGGATGGTCAGGGAGTCAATGAGGTGGTCAAATACACATGCATGATTTAGTCATATTGTCATTGCTCCAGGACTTTCCTCGCAGTTCCACGCTCCGCCATATAGCCATCATTACTGCAAACATGTGACACGCCGATATGTTGAACATGTTCATAATCAAAACTATACATAATGCCTGCAGTTAGGACTGTACAGCCATTTCCACCTTTTCACCTGCTTCTAATTTTGTTACTCTTTACCTCCTCCTTTGTAACTGTCAGTGTTTTCTCAATTCTGTAATTATTTATTTATCCATTTATTTGGAAAATTAGTTGGCTTAGGCATTTTTTAAACTTTAAAAAAACCCAAGCCTTTTTAAAATGAGACCAAACTTGCCAAAACAAACAGAAACCGGACATTTTTGAGAAAGAGGATGTGTAGGAGAGCAAAATGTGCTTCCTGTCAGCTGGTGGAAATTAGCTGTGATTTGAAGAAATTGTAAGGTTTTTTTTAAATGTCCTTTTTTTTGCATGCTCTCTGCATTTAATAATGTGCTGTGATCACAGCCTAGCGGTTCTGTGGGAATGCCTAGTGTAGGAGTATGTAAATCACACCCCGCTTTTCTCAATGGTTATTGGAGTTGCATGGAAAGCTTTCCGCTAAGCTGCCAGAGAGATCCTTGTCACTGCCAGCGTCCAAGTTTTATCCCTATAACTCAGGAAATTTATCCATATAACTCAGGAAATTTTACATTAAATGAGGCAGAAAGTTCGACCTCAGGTTGTACCTCCTGAACAGCCCCAGGTGCCCTGGTGCTAACAGATCTAGGTACATAGCAGAATAGGTTTATTCCTGTCATTTTAAAGAAATACAAAAAAATTCTATAGGAATTCTCTTAGAAGATTATTAACGTCGCAAAATTAAAGCTTCAAAGGCAGGGAGAAAGAGTAAAGGTGGCAGCTGCACTTTAATTCTGGTCTCTGAATTAGGCTTTTAATTACACCATAGAATCATAGAATCATAGAATCATTGAGGTTGGAAAAGACCTCTAAGATCATCGAGTCCAACCGTCAGCCCAACACCACCATGTCCACTAAACCATGTCCCTAAGCGCCTCATCTACTCGTCTTTTAAATACCTCCAGGGATGGGGACTCAACCACTTCCCTGGGCAGCCTCTTCCAATGTTTAACCACTCTTTCAGTAAAGACATTTTTCCTCACATCCAATCTAAACCTCCCCTGGCGCAACCTGAGGCCATTTCCTCTCGTCCTATCGCTAGTTACTTGGGAGAAGAGACCGACACCCACCTCGCTACAACCTCCTTTCAGGTAGTTGTAGAGAGCGATGAGGTCTCCCCTCAGCCTCCTTTTCTCCAGGCTAAACAACCCCAGTTCCCTCAGCCGCTCCTCATAAGACTTGTTCTCCATCATGCAGTCCTGCACAGAATCCCAGGTCGCTGTGAACGCTGAAACCTGCTGATTATTTATCGCACTGTATCTGCCACAGTTATCCCCAGACGCCGTGGGACGAAAGAGTGGGAGCCTCCCGACTCCACAAGTCGCAGTTAAAACAAGGAATACTGCTATGAGCCAAGGCTCGGACTGAGCTGTACACGCAACTGCAGTTTTTATAGAGGGCAGCATTACTTTTTCCATTGCATACCAATGGCTGAGGGAAACTGGGGCTGAGTTTTAGTTGTTGGTCTTTATTTAAGCGGTCTTTACATTATGCCAGAACATAGCTAACCTGAATATTTATTTAAAGGGAAAATGAGCATTTGAAAGAGGCTGAGCTTTGAGACCTTTGGTCAGAGCTCTTTGTTGTAGCTCTTCTTTGGAAAAGTAGACGCAGGACAGGAATTCTGATCCAGTTTTCCAGTTTTGCAAGGAAAAAAAAGACCTAAACCTGTACTGCTTGAGATTCCACCCATCCCATCCCGCAGCATTTCTTTAATCCACTGATGACTGATGTAAACAAGTTTTACCAACTGCAGCTCTCAGATACGTGAGTTTATTAGAAAATGTGAAACGCAGCATCTGCAAAGGGAAGAGGCATCCAAGGAAATGCTGTGCTGGAGATTTCCTTGGGCAGGAGCTCAGCAGCAGGAGCCTGAGCCCAGCAGTTTTCTGCGGGGTTTGGTTGCCAGCTGGTGAAGCAGGAGGTGCTCACTGGCCAGCCGGTCAGCACCCTCATCCCTCGGGACTGGCCGGAGTGCACACTGCCGCTCGGGTGGCACAGGGGATGGCAGAGAGATGACAGTGCTGGGGGAGGTGGAGGACGAGGGGACAAGGGGAGGATGCTGTGGGAGGGTATCAAGGCCATAGGGAACACAGTGAGGATTTGGGATAGTTTGTAGGGAGGAGGAGAGGAACAGGAATATAGGACACAGTTTCATAGTAAACTAGGCTTCGTTAATGATGCGGCTCTCAGAACTGCTTGTTTTCTAACTTGTAAAGAGTCTGTCAAGTGCTGCCTTTTTTTCTCTCTTAGACTTTTCTCCTCATTACTGTGTTCTTTTCTTTATTGCCATCCCATGCTGTGACTTTGATTCTCTGCTCTGAGTCACAACATATCCACCGCCACTTCATATTTTGAAATGCCTTTACATCAGCATTAATATAAGAATGTATTTTGGCATAATAATTGTATCCAGTTATTGACCACATAATCAATAGTGTGGAGTTGGTAAAGCCTTTGCTGCCATTTAAATCAAATCATTAACGAAAGCAATAAAATCCTAAATGTATAGATCTGTAAATGCTCCTAACAGTTGCTTTATATTAAAGGGAAAAAAGGGACTCGAGTTTGGGTTTTTTTTTCCTTCCAGTCATATATAAAGCTGCCAAATAAGATGATTTCATCCTTTTGTTCATCTCTCAAGCAACCCCAGGATTAGGCACAAATTACCACAAGTGTCAGGCGGGGCTCCCAGGAAGCCGCGGGCAGCAGCGGAGGGGACTGCAGGCCACGTCACGGCTGGATTGCACTGGCAGAGTGATCCGGGAGCCACAGTCACACGTTACACCCCGCGGATGTTTCTGGGAGCCTTGCGCTCGCTCTCAAAGCAAAAATCAAGTTGTCAAAGTCTGTGTCTGTGCTGCTAAATAAAGCAGGGCTAAGGAGCAAGCTCGACTGCTGGCCATCCAGGCTACTTAGCTATTAGCTGTTAGCTCACACCTTGGTGCAGTCTTGATACGTGCCGGCTTCTCTCCCTCGGGGAGTGCCCGGACGCGGCTGGCCCGTGCGCTCGGCTGGCCCTATCAGTGAGGGTGCACCAGGGTTTGCTCCCTGTGTCCTGCGGGCATCTAGGATGCTCTCTCCAATGCCCCCCTGTCCCCATGCGCAAAGCCTGGGGTTTCTGCTGGGAAAACATCGCCGTCATGGGCTGCAGACCCTCATGATTCAGTGCCAAATACAGCAACGACAAAACCAGAATGCCACATTTATATCTAGGCCTGTAGGAGCATCCCACAGGGCCTGAGGGAGAGCCAGACCCTAGTGCCATGCAGCTGGTAAGCCTGTGCCTTTTTGAGCCGCAGAGCCAGAGAACAGCTCCTGGACCTGTTTAATTGGAGGATGCTTCTACAAGGGTGCATGAACTGGTGCGAGGTGATGCAATGAGGCCTCTCATCCCATTTGCAAAGGTGTCTGAGCTTTTTTTCTTTTTTAAAGCTAGATCAGCCTTTCAGTATTGAATTTTGAGGTCTTAGATGAACACAATTTTCAGACACTGTTAATGCTCAGCATTATGGAAACTAAGACCTTTTATAGAGCCTTATGCCAGGCATCTAGAAACTGAGGAGCCTCAACTCATTGGTTACTTTTGAAATGCCCGGCCTGAATTTCTGGGTAGTTTGCTCCCTTCTCTTCCTATATGATACATCATTATACGATATGTAAGAATTTCTCACTGCTGTGGTTTCTCCAAGAGCCTGACTCGGTTCTTGCTCATTCCAGTTGAAAGGAGAATTACTCCCACTAATGGCAAAGGAGTTTCATCAATGTAAAGTTTCAGTACCAACGGACATGAAATTAGAAGCAGACGGCCAGAGTTTCAGGGGTCTAGAAGAAATCATACTGCCACTGGTACTCACGCCCCTGCACTCACTGTCAAACTGACGGCAAGACAGCGCAATGTGGTTTTGCACTCTTTGCGGGGTGTATTGGCTATGACGGACGTGTGCACATCCTTAAAACACCTCTGTGCTTCTGAGACTACTTGTTTGTGTGGAGTGCTTTAGGAAGGCTGTGTTTTTAAAAGGCTGATTAGAGGTATTTGAGAAAAGAGAAGACAATGCCCTGCTTTGATCCTTTTAAGTCTTCTTTTTATATAATGGAGACAAAATAGTTTCTGTTTACCAGAGCCGGCCTTGCACTGCGAGCATCGCACCCACCGTTCAGGCTTTGTGGTCTCACCCCCTCAACTGAGATCTTGTCCTGATTATGGGCTCTCCCTCCTCCTCCCCTCCTTTCCCCACCTCTAGGGTCAGATGAGAAAAAGTTATACCACAGCCCAGAAGGAAGGAAAAGAGGAGGCGAAGTCCTCAGAGATCCGCTGCATCAGGGCAGTTCATAGCTGCATCCCAGGCAGGGCAGCTCCCAAATGCCCCTCTCAGGTGTCTCTCTCACCTCTCATCTCTTGGCCTCTCACCCCAGGGCCTCATGAGTTTTTCATGATTCAGCTGGGGCTTTTATAGTCAAATTTATAACTCAGATGTTAATTTAATGTACAATGTAAATGTAACCTGCAACTATAACGGAGAAGCTCAAAGTCTGGACCCTGGTCTGAAACATTTTATATGTGTGCTTTTAAAACCATAAGCAGACCATAAGCGGTCCTCCCCTACCGGTTCACAGATCTTTTTGAAATCTGACTGCAGCATCTGCTGGCAATGTTGTCTACATATATGTAAGCTTTGTTTTTCATGCATATTCATGTGGTAGGCCATTTATACACAGCATAAACAATAACAGACCAAGGACTATGTCTGATGGACCCCAACAGGACTAGCCTGAAAAGAAGATTTAGTGCTTCTAGTAACAATATTTTGTTGGCAATTTGACAGCTTTGACCTAAGCCAAGTGACAGCGTTAGGTGATACACAGTATGCTGACAACTTATTACATAAAGTATCATGGTTGGCTGTCAAAAGCTTTCTTGGAATCCAGAAATATAGCTCTGGCCAATTTTTATGGCAGTGAAAATGTGTTCAGTAATTTCTACCAAGGCAGTTGTTGAGTGGGGAGGCTGAAAGACAGGACTGATGGAGAGTTATTTGATAACAACAACAACAACAAGTTGTCCACCTGCAATCGGGCAGGTTTATCCATATGGTTTTGCAACCTTCTTGGCAGTGACTCAGACATTAAGATACAGTCTGGACAATTCCCCTTTTTCTCTGGGGGAAAACATAATCCCTGCAAAAATAACATGCTACCTAGTTCCTTTTTAATCTAAAAACGAATTGGGAAGGAGTAGCAGTGCACGGGAATAATAAAGCAATGCTAGTTGGATTCTGTGCCTCAGAAATACAGGGCACCTCATTTTATGCCTTGAAACTGTGCGGACTCTGGGGGCCAGCGGGCATTGCTCGCCCTTGTACGGCCCTGGGAAGCTTAAGGGCATTAGCAGAGCCAAGGATTTGGCTCCACAGGTCTTCTTCAGTAATGATTTGGAAATACAGAATCTCAGTTCTTCATATTCTTTTTCTGAAGCTTTACTTGCAATAAAAAAGAGATGATTCTTAGACTATGTCATGCAGTTTTGTGAGGAGAAGGATCGATATGACAGGAACGGTCATTTTGGGGCAGCAAAAGCCCTCAGTGGCTTTCTTGAGCATCCCTCCCTTTGCTCCTGTTATGGGAAGGGATCAGCTCATGTCCAAGTAGCTGGAAGGACGTGCAGTGTTTCAAGAGGGGCAGATAGCTGCACTGCAGGAGTGTAAGTCAGCAGGCACATGACTCACATACTCATCAGATGACGTAACCTACCAGGTCTGTTCAGATCTGGGCTGCTTCTTTTTCATGTGGCTTTTGCCACAGGGGTTGCATTCTCCGAGTTACAGAGGTTCCCATATACTTTTTAAATGCAGATCAAGTATAGCATAATAGACACACGCTCTTATTTAGAAACCTTAATCTTGTTTTGACCAACACAGCAATTGCTCTCGTGAGAACGTTAGCCTGGGGAGTTAATTTAAATTAGTGCAATTTAGTCTGGGGAAAAAACCAGGAGCATCCACTGTGCAGGGATGCATCAACGGGCAGCTGGCCCCCAGCTTTGGCCCCCTGGGTTTGATAACTCTGCTTCAACCTGGCTTGTGGGATGCAGTGGGGAAGCAAAGCGACATGAGCCCCGACTGAAGGGAAGGCACCGTGGTTATCGGCGATGGTCTTTCCTTTCTGCTGCAATGCCGACCCATGTCGGTATAGCTTTATAAAATGAACCGGTATGACGAGTGAAGCAACCACAGGCAACCATTTTTAACTGCCTGCACATGATCAGACACACAGACCCCTTCTTCTGGCATGTCTAGCACAGTCTTAATTAAGAAAGTCAGGAGCTGGAGTTGAAAATACGGTATCACATTTCCCATAATGTGTGAATTGATGGTTTCCTACAGTCAGCGCCGACAAAAATCTTCCTTTCCTCCCAGTTCAAAGTAACTGTTGAATATACAGATGGGCCGTATCTGCACCTTTCCCCTCACAGCAAAAAGTGCTTTAGATGATTAAGAATTTAAACTGTATTGTGAGCGAGAATCTTGGCCGTTTTAAGGAATAAGGGTTTCCTTAGAAACCGGGAAAAGTAGTTTAAGAGCAGACGTTTATGAGGGCGAATATGTACACCATCAATTAACACCTTGTTTCTTTCACAAGTTCAGTTATATTTACAACACTGCTACGAAGCAGTGAAAGCAGACAGTTTTGTATGTGCATCAGGGCTGTGAAAGATAGACTCTGCGCTACCAGACAAACAGGGATTCACACCATATGGCTGGTTCAGGAGTTTTGACCGATTTAGAGCAAACGCGTAGTAATTTCCCACCGGGGCCAGGTTAGGATGAATATTAATACAGATCAGAAATGACAGAGAAATGGACAAAGATTGTCCCCAGATTACATCCCACCCCCACCCCCCAACCTGACACTAGTTTTTAAAGCTGTTTTCTTGGCAAAGTCAGCGGTTTGCACCTGATTTCCATGGTACTTTACTTACGTCAGATCTCCGTAAAATCCCACTAAATGTTTCCATCTCCAAGCGGCAAATCATCGGCTGCAATTTGATAGCCAGAAGAGGTCATAGGCTGAACATGTTTAAAAAGCAGCCAAACAAGCCAAGAGCTCAACAGCTAACAATGTTGAGGAGGCTGTAGACACCGAGCTTGGCACTGACAAACACTGCTGTCATTCCTACCTTTAGTGCCAGTTTTATCCAGAGCCGGTTTTATATCAAACGTGGTGCTGGAATACCAGCACATTGCACATAGATATCCTGAGAGGCTGCAGTACTAATACATTACAAATAACATAGCAGTTCAGCTGACAAGCAGAAGAGTAAAGTATTGTGGATGGAGCTGGCATAAAATTAACCCTGGTTTTATCTTGCTTTCACTGAAAAAGATTTATTCCCCTTCTTTGCAAGAAGATAATTTAGAAGATAGTTTATAATTGTCTATGAGAGTCTCCTCAATTCAATTTCTGATCAGCTTGTGTAGTGGAAATAATGAATAATTAGGTTTGAGCCAAAACTTGAGTTCCATATTTGGTGCTAAAATTGACATTTTGAGTCATAGTCCTCCACCCTTCTTGTTCCAGGGAAGCGGCACTGCATTCAGC